>NW_012114599.1:15469831-15511245 GCF_000951035.1 Colobus angolensis palliatus | reverse complement strand
TTTGACAGAGTCTTGCTCTGTCACCCAAGCTGGAGTACAGTGGTGCAATCTTGGCTCCCTGCAACCTCCGCCTCCTGGGTTCAAGCAATTCTTCTGTCTTGGCCTCCTGAATAGCTGGGATTACAGGCCCCCACAACCACATGTAGCTAATTTATGTCTATTTTTTTTTTTTTAGTAGAGAGGGTGTTTTGCCATGTTGGCCAGGATGGTCTAGCTGGGATTATAGGCGCCCACTACCATGCACAGCTAATTTTTGTCATCTTTTAGTAGTGACGGGGTTTTGCCATGTTGACCAAGATGGTCTAGAACTCCTGACCTCAGGTGATCTGCCCACCATGGCCTCCCAAAGTACTGGGATTACCAGCGGGAGCCACCACACCCAGCCCACTCTCAGAATTTTTTTTATCTTCTATTATTTTTATACATACATATTTATGTGCACTTTGTCAGATGGAATAAATGAGGGGATGAAAGATAAATAAGGACAATTAAATAATATAGAACTCAAACCAGTGTAAATTGCTTTGGTTAAAAAATGGAGAAACAATTTAATAAGTGAAAAATATAATTGAATAAATTATCTGATATAATCATGACTAGATAAACAGTGTATAAAAATTAAATGGAATCATTACTTCATGACTTAAAATACCCAAAGAGGGTTCATAGAGCATGTTGGCCAGAAGGAGCAATATAATGAACTAAGCAGAGACTTGAGGCCAGGAGCTCCAGGCTATGGTGTGCCATGATCATGCTGGTGAGTAGCCCCTACACTGCTTGTCAGCCTGGGCAGCAGATCTAGACTCCGTCTCCAAAAAACAAGAGAAAGAACAATTTACTGAATTGTCACGTGGCTTTCTCTCTGACTCTGAGCTTTTCAGCATTTCTAAAAAATAATGAGGAAAAGATGTAGAGTTATCTGCAGATGACTCAGATATTAGAAAAAGATCACTATGATAACACCTAGATTTCAACTTGTTTCATAGGCTCCATGTCAGCATTCATATTTCAGGTCAAATGACACTTCTTTAGATAGGACATCACTAATGCTGAATTCAAATAAAACCTCCTCTATCACTCTATATTACCATATTATCTGTTTTATTTTCTTCATAGTTGCATTATCTCACAGTGTTACTTGTTTGTGTATTATTTAGCACCCCAAATTAGAATATGAATTACACATGAACAATAATTTTGTCAGTGCTGTTCATTACTGTGTTCCCAAGTGCCTGAAAGGTTTACAGTAAATATTTCCTGAAGGAATAAATATGAATTAATGAATGAATCTATGACAAACCCATTGAAATTATATGGAGATAAATTTAGGTCAAGTCCTAAATAAATTGCATGTCTACAAAGTAGAGGAGGCTTATGTTGATGTTCTTTTAATTGACAAATATTGATTGAGAACTTGCTTTGTGATGAACAGAAACAAAAGAACAATTTGATGATTTTAATTGATCTGAAACTTTAAAGGAACTGATGGCTACCACAATGTGAATGCAATCTTAAGTAGCATGAATTAAAATATCCTGTCCTGGTTAAGGGAGATAATAACCATAAAATGTTTTGTACTAACAGAAACTTTCTTAAAAATTATATTTAAACAAGGACATTTAAATTATGCTTTGTTCTGAATATCACTGACAGAATGATGAGGAATCTGGAAATCATCCTAATTTGAAGGTGTTTGAGGGGACTTTGACTTTTAAATCATCAAAAGATAGAATTCAAGGTAATCCCTGCTTCTGAAAATTGAGAGATGAACCCTGGAAAGGAGACAGAAAGGAGGAGCTGCAAGCTCTATATATAAACTTTGTCCAAATCTCTGGCTGATCCTTAACATATTCATGCATGGAGTAGATTCCAAATAGGTCAGCTAGGGACAAAAGATATGAACTGAGATTCGAGGTGCCAACCAAGAGACAGAATTTGCAATCTGAGTTCAACCAAGTAAACTATCTGTGGAAACAAATAAAAAAGCAACACCTTTCAGAGAAAGAACAAAATCTGGGGTCTCCACAGCACACCAACCTGAAACTAAAAGATCTACCGTGAAATGACCCAGATGTTCCAATTAACAAATACAATTTTAAAGCAGCTATGAGAACTGTGTCAAGAACATAAAGGAATGCACACAATAAATTAAAAATCAGGAAATTTCAGTGGACGAAAAGAAACTATAAAAAGAACCAAATAGAATTTTTAAAACTAAAAATATATCCTCAATAATGAACCAGTAGTATACTTTCAAAATCTCTTGTTGCTTATTACTTGCTTCCCTGTTAGGAGTTTTAGTGGTACTATGTATTTCACTCAGTATTTTAGGAATGCCCAAATCTTGCCTTAGGATATTCAAAATTTCTGAATTTCCTTATGTTGCACAAGTGATAATGCAAAACAGAAAATCAGTACCTGAGTGTTCACTATTAACCCCCATTTCTTTTTTCTTTCTCTTCTCTTTTTCTTTTTCTTTTCTTTCTGACAGTTTTGCTCTTTTTGCCCAGGGTGGGTGCAATGGTGCAATCTCGGCTCATTGCAACCTCCACCTCGCGGGTTCAAGCAATTCTCTTGCCTCAGCCTTCCGAGTAGCTAGGATTATGGGCATGTGCCACCACACCCAGCTAATTTTGTATTTTTAGTAGAGACACAGTTTCATGAGGTTGGCAACTGGTTTCGAATTCCTGACGTCAGGCAATCTGCCCGCCATGACCTCCCAAAGTGCTGGGATTACTGGCGTGAGCCACCATGCCTGGTCCCCGCAATTTCTTTACGTTTCATATAGATGGGTTAGAACACATAAATTAGGCTCAAAAAGAAGTAGAACCCTTCTTTTCCTCCATGTCTCCATTTTAACAATGGCTAGCCTTAAAATATGATGTGATGATAATGTATGTGGCTTCTGTTTTTAAGAAGAAAAAATAGCCATATTCCAAGAGGGCACCCTGACTCTGTTGTACAATCTTGGGTTACAGAGTAGAAAAAAGCAAAATTTTGCAGTAGAGTGACTCTTCCTAGCAGTAGAGGTGGTCAGATCACAATCCTGAATCTGAACAACTAGTGCAGTAATTTATTCTCCCCTGTGAAATGGAAAGAGTGAAACGGATATAGAGGCAAGAGTTTTCTTGTCCTACTAATACACATAACTACTTGCAAACTGGATTCTACTTCTTTTTATCTACTGGGACTGCGGTCTCTAAACACATCCGTTTTCGCGGAATCTCTGAAAACATTGTCTTGTCAGCTACTGAATTTCAGGGCACATTAGTGTTCTGGGTCTCCTTTTTCGTTAGATGTCGTTTCAATGTATTCCTTAGTACTGTCTTTCCTGCCTCCAAATATAGGCTGCAGTTATAGACTGGTATCTCATCTTCTGTATTTCTGGATCTGTAGTTATTATATAAGGCTTAGACATTGCTTTCTCTTGTGTACTTTCAAGGTTCCAATTGTACTTGCTAAATGAATGGTTCTAAAAATAACAATTTTCAAGCTTCTCTTTCTTGAACCACAGGTTTGAATGTGTCATTCTTTGATATCCACTTGATTTGTTTATTTTAAATAAGAGGAGCTTCTGATCTGGATTAATGGGGCCCCATCATAAATCCTGTAGTCATTTTTTCTTTGTCCCTCCCTTATGTTCTCTGGATTATCTGACATCAACTCCTGGGACATACTCCATTATTGTATGTAGTGTGCTTTTTGTACTTTCTTCTACCACCATAACTCTGAGCTTCATAAATTCCTAACTGAATTACTTTGGTGGATAACACTGAGGCTCTGCATTCTATATACTTTTTTGTGTTATGAACACAATGTACTCCTTTTCACTTCTTTTTTTCCTCTGCCAAATTCTTACCCTTACTATTATTCCTCCAAAATCAGACCTTTTCAAATACAAATCTGGTCACATCATTTTTCTATGTAAAATAAAAATGTTCAGTATTCTACCAGATAAAGTTCAAACTCCTAACTATGGCATGAAAGACCTCTTCATATTTCATTATCAATATTTCAGATACTGTTTCTCTCAACTGAAGAACGTATGTCCCAGCTCTATGGATAGGCTTTCTATTACCTAAGTGGGTTATACTTTTTATACTTCTGTGTATTTGTTTATCTATCCCCTTTGGTAGAAATACAGCACATCTTCCTTACTTTTGTACATTGGCAGACTTCTGTATATGCACTAAGACCCGACTCCAGAGTAACTTCTGAGACATTTTCCGTAACATTCCCCAACCCCCAGCCCAGATAGGCATATGAGAAAATATTCCTCAGTTATGTAAAGTGCTGTTTGCCAGAATCGACCATTCCTTTTCATTGAAACTCTCCTTTCTTGGCTCTCTTGATTTTCTTTTGATGTCTTAATGTATCTGCCCACTTTTTGACCTTTCAATTTCTATCTCTGAGTACATTTCTTCCTTTATTAGTCTTTACAGCATCCTACTTACCTTCATAAGTTTTATTCTATTTTAATTACATATTAAATTTATGCATTTTGCCTATCATCCACTCACTAAATTGTAAACATTGTGATATCACCAGCAGTGATTTTTCTTTTTAACCCATCTTTACACAATAACAGACAGTTATTAGGCACTCATTTATTTGTAGTTGATAAAAGAAATAAATATCTTAATAAAATGTTTTAACTTAAATATATTCTACAAGATTATGAGATATTTGAGGAAAATATAGTGTTAAACTTTTCTTTATATACCTATATTCTATTAGCATGCTTATACCTAGCATGTATAATACTAAACTTACTGTTGAATAAAATAGAAATTATGCAATAGGAGTCCATATGTGAATAGGGAAGGAGAGGGTCATTTGAGTGGGAAATGGTGAAAGAGAAGATCAGGCAAAGAATCTGCAACTACTTAAGGCCAGTTTTATGTTAGTCTTTATTTCTAAGATGAGAGAGAAATAGAGATTCAGGCACGCTGATTAAGGTGAATTCGCATTTTTACTCATTGTAAGTATGTTAAATATCTGTTTTAACATAAAATGTTTTGCATATTTTGCTCATAAAAAGATTAGAATTAATTATACTCAAAATTATATAGCATCGTGTACCTCATACCTACAATTAACTAGTACAGGCAGGAATATTACTTGTGGTTTGGACGGAAGCTGAGGATCGGGAGTGGTGGTGGTATACAAAAGTGCTATTTGGTAAGACCATTTCATTTCTGGGAATGAGGCCAAATGGGCCTTGCGATTTTTTGTTTTGTAGACTAGCTGTTTAAAAAAAATTTAAAAAATGTATTAAAACCATCACACAGTTAAATAAAATTTACATGTAAAATAGCAAATTTAAAATCAGAGACCAGGTTATCAGTAAATGAGTAGAAGAACAGAAGAGAATCATTCAAAGCAGAGGCAGCGTTTTTTACAGAGTCTGAAATAATACTGTGGGTTTCTTCAGACCATGGATAAATTGAAATCAATCAAAAAATTATTTATTCCTACTCTCTGAATGATGACTCTTACAGGGAACTGGATAGAAATTTCTAGCCCCATGGCTCAGAAGAGCTTGCTCTCCATGAAGCCAGACTGTACATTTGTCCTAAGTATCGTCCGCCATGAGACCTTGCTCTGTGATCAAGGGATGTGTATTGTCAGGTAAAACAACCAGATCCATCACCAAGTTCCCATTATTGTGTCTTCTGCTCCTGTTCTATGAATTCTCTCTCTCTCTCTCTCACACACACACACACACACACCCACGCACACACATCTTTTCCATGTTGTCAGTTTTAAGGGGCTTGGGTTTCTGTTTCCCTCACAATTCACATTTGATGAGCTCCTGCCACTTCACATCTCTGACTCAAGCAAAAACCTGGGTCACTGGCCCATCTTGGTTGCATCATGGTGTCCATGGTGTTCCATCTTGTGTGATGCACATTGAGATTATCTCAAGTAAGAGAGCAGGCCTGACACAGTTGCCTTATCTATGGTGGTTAGCTATGAGTCTTACTTTCGATGTCCTCAATAGGCTGATGGCCAGGGACAGCTCCTGTAGAAGATGTGCCTACCTGGAGAGTCAGTGAGCAACTTTGAAGACTAAAGCTTTCTATCTTGGGAGTTCAGACTGCCTAGTCTATTCATGGTCTTAAGCTGTCAGGATCAGTTAAGGAGACCCAGTTCTTCCAGAGGGGAATGGAACACTCTGAACTCAGTGACTCACATTTATACCAGGGAAGAATGACATGCTCTTAGGCTAATTTAATCTTTTTTGGCATTTATTTTCTCTTCAGCTGAGTTTTCAAGGTAAAATGCTTTCCAAGGCTAGGTAGGTAATGTAGTAAGTGAATCAGGGAGGGCCAGGGTGGAGCATCAGCAAATGCGATGGCACATGCAGCACTGAAATGGGATAGTTACTGCTTGGCAACAGCCAGTTTTTGTTTATTTTGCTATTGCTTTTGTTTCTTGCTATTGAGGCTTATTTTTCAAAAAAAAAAAAAAAAAGCTGTCTATCTGAGCTTTTATAAGAAATTATTTGATTTTTAAATGTTCTAAACCATATCAAAAAAAAATACTGTGGGGTCAAATGAATCTCCTGGGAAGGACAGATACGGCTACCAGGTTACCATATAAGCTCTAGGGGCATGGTGCAGATGAAACAGAAAGAATGTGGAGGGAGGTGATCTTCAGGTTTAAGAAATGCTGCTGCTCTTTATACCACTGGACATTTCAATCCTGATCCCATGCATTCCAAAATCAGTATGCTATTTAAGCCTCAGAGAACTTGCTGTGCCCTTTGGGGGATCATTATCCTCAGAACCTTGTATCTTAATGTCAAGCAGATTGCAGCAAATCAACACGGCAAACTCCTTCTACAGAGTGTACGTCATTGCTCTGACTCAACCTATTTGTGAATCATGTTGGTAGTGTAGTCTGGCAGGGAGGATATGGATATTAGAAAACTGAAATATTTATTATCTGGTTCTTTACAGAAGAGGTTTGTCAGCCTTTCGTGAAGTCAATCAAACTGAAAAAGCATGGCATGAACTCTACGTGTGTTCGGATTATGACAACAAAATACTGCCGGTTGGGTCGCTTATAAACAACAAATTTATTTCTCATCATTCTTCAGGCTGGGAAATCCAAGATCAAGACCCTGGCAGATTCAGCATCTTCTGAGGGTCTATTTATTCATAGCTGGAGCCTTCTCTTATAGCTGTGTCCTCACATGGTGA
The DNA here is from genome assembly GCF_000951035.1 of Colobus angolensis palliatus. Lineage (NCBI taxonomy): Eukaryota > Metazoa > Chordata > Mammalia > Primates > Cercopithecidae > Colobus > Colobus angolensis. Next base: position 15,504,037 of record NW_012114599.1, on the reverse strand, counting down.
GAAGGAACAAGGAATCTCCTTCTATTGGGCTTCTTTTATAAGGATATTCATTCCATGCAGGCCCCTCATGACCTAATCACCTCCAAAAGTCTCCGCCTTCTAACACCAGCACCTTGAACTTCAGGATTTCAACAACTTCAGGATTTTGGCAGGGACACAAACATTCAGACCATAGCAGACTGACATCTGTCACTTGGTGATTATAACTCAGTTACTTGACTGACTTGATTAGTTGTTGTGACCTGTTGACTGATGACTATAACCCAGTGACTGTGACTTGGTGGCTGATAACTATATCTTTGTGAATAGAGACTTTGTGGTGGTAACTGGTAACTGTGGCTTAGTGACTAACCTGGTGACTAGTGACTGTGACTTGGCATTTGGTGACTGAACTGGTGACCAATGACTGTGGCTTGGTGTGGCACTGGTGAATGTGAACTAGTAATAAGTGACTGTGGCTTGGATACCCAAAGGCTTACCTCAGAAACATCAAGAAACTGAGCTTAAGATAGCAAGATTAATCTCAATCGTTTCAACTGTTAAAATATTGCCCTGCTTGATGAGGCTTACAGTAAAAAAACTGTTAAAGGACTCAGCCAGGTGTGTCTAGTTATGGGAAATGGAGAAACTGGCATTCAGTCACTTACATAGAGAAATATTCTTTCTTCTTTTTTTTTTTTATTGAGACGGAGTCTCGCTCTGTCACCCAGGCTGGAGTGCAGTGGCCAGATCTCAGCTCACTGCAAGCTCCGCCTCCCGGGTTCCTGCCATTCTCCTGCCTCAGCCTCCCGAGTAGCTGGGACTACAGGCGCCCGCCACCTCGCCCGGCTAGTTTTTTGTATTTTTTAGTAGAGACGGGGTTTCACCGGGTTAGCCAGGATGGTCTCGATCTCCCGTCCTCGTGATCCGCCCGTCTCGGCCTCCCAAAGTGCTGGGATTACAGGCTTGAGCCACCGCGCCCGGCCGAGAAATATTCTTTCTTAAAAATGGAATTTAATGTTTTATAAAATAGTTTCTATGTAGAAAAAGCCCAATATTTCTGTTTTTTTTTCCTTTCCCTGCTTAATTGTAGTTAATGCACCACTCCATGCCCATTGAGATTTTGGGCATGAGATTTTGACTGCAGCTCTTATTTTCTTTGATTCATATTGTTTCTCTCTTGTGATATTTCTCTAAGGACGGATATATCCTTAACTCAGGATTGTGTTTTCATAGACATTAATCTCCCGTAAAGTTTCATTAAAAGTTTTAGGATTGGGTTTCTAATGACATTAGTCAAGCAGACCATAGCAAGAAACATATGAATTCTCTTAGATTTGGTAATTTTTCATTATATTAATCATAAAGCCCATATGTTCTCTTCTGTGCATGGATAGAGAGAAGGAGAGTAACAGATTGCTATAATACATGGCGAAGGAGAAAAAAGGTTAGCCCAGTGGAAATAATGGTGTTACAATTGCCAAATTTCTTAGATATGGAGGTCAAAGGTATCTCTCTCTCTCTCGCTTTACAAGAATACTGTATATAATCCCTAAATAATTTGAAATGGTGGTCAGTAGTTATTTTGAACATATGTCATGGTTCTTGGGATATAGTGCATTGGTCTTTGAATTCCGTTTTCAACAATATTAGACTCCATTTTCTATTTAAAAAAAGTTGCTAAGAGGAGGGTGCTTTCAGCCCCAAGAAGTAGATCAGTTGAGTAATTTTTGCCTATAGAGGTTGCCATCAAATTAAAGAATTGGCTTTCTTATTAGGGACAGAAGAGTAAGTATAATGTGAAAAGAAACTTCTTTCCTATCCTGGTTCATTACTATTTGCTGAGGATGTAAAGGGGAGAATGTCCAAATGCTAACCCTCAGGAAACTTCCAGCTTAATGAGTTCAAAGGTAATATGTGACAGGAAACAGCCAGACGTAAAACAATAGCTGCCCAAATGTGAAATGTGTAGTTTTCAATGGCTTAGGAGAAAAGGACTCCAAAGATTTTCACAGATCCCCTGAAGAATAGGTGCCAAGAATGTAGCATAGGTATTTTTATTGTTTAATTTTAAATTTTTGAGTACATTTGTGGGTACATTGTAGGTGTATATATTTATGGGGTACATAGGATGTTTTAATACAAGCATACAATGCATAATAATCACATCATAGAAAATGGGGTGTCCATACCCTCAAGCATTTATTCTTTGTGTTACAAACAATCCAATCATACTCTTTTAGTTATTTGAAAATGTGCAATTAAATTATTATTGAGTACAGTCACTCTCTTGTGCTATCAACTAGTAGGTCTTATTCGTTCTTTCTAACTTGTTTTGTATCCATTAGCCATTCCCACTTTAGAATAGTTATTAAAAACAGCAAACTTTAGATTACATCATAAAGAATCAGAAAGTATTGACCTTCATGATATACCAGATGGCTTATCACATATCCATAGTGTCTACTTGTAGCACACTATATAAGAGATGGAAAGGGTTTTGATGATCAAATAAGTGTTGAAAATTCTGATGTATAGGACAGGTTAAAGAACATTCTATTATTTGGAATGGAAAATAGAAGTGTAAAGAAATCCAAAGCCTGTGAATCAAAAATTTTGGCTGAATATGTTTTAAGGATACAAATAATTAAAAAGGATTGATAGCCAAAAAAATCACATCTTGACCAAAAAGTGACATTTGTACATGGATTCTTCCTTCTACTCATTGAAAGTGTCCACTTAGTCCTCTTAATTGTGAAATCTAAGGAGAATAGCCAAGGGGATTAACACACCTAATATAGTAAAAGGAGTGAAAGAGTTGTATATAATAGATGTGGTTAATTATTCTCCTTTTTAGCTTATATTTCCTATGTATCATCAAGGTAATATATTATCATTATAAAATATTTCAAATATTAGTGATATATGGGCTTTCAAAGTTACAGCCCCCTTCAGTGGTCTGAAATATTTGTGTTCCCTCAACATTCATATGTTGAACTCAACCCTTAGAGTGATGGCTTTGGGAGGTGAGGCCTTTGGAAGATGATTAGTGCTCTTATAAAAGAGGTCTAAGAAAGCTACCTTGCCCCTCTAACCTCTAACCTTGTGAGGATTCAGTTAGAAAACACTATCTGTGAACTAGAAAGCAGGCCCTTACTAGATGCCAAATCTGCTGGTGCTTTATCTTGGACTTCCCAGTCTCCAGAACTATGAGAAATACATTTTTGTTGTTTACAAGCCACTCAATTTATGGTAGTTTGTTATAACAGCCTGAATGTACTAAAATATCCTACAACATAAAGAAAAGTACTGTTAAGTACTTGATATACATTAATCCAGACTTTTTTCTATAGGTAGACTAAATAAAACATTTAATACTTCCCTTTTCATAATAGTCTATTGTTGAGTTTCAGACACCTATCACCTTGGATGTTATTCTATAGCCCCAAAGCAAATCAACTAATAGATTTAAAAAATGATAGAAAGGAGAAATACACTTTTACTAGGATACTGTCTTAGGTATTTTTTTATGTACAGTATCTCGTTTATTCCTTACAGCAGCCGTACTAGATGGGAGTTTCGTTCTCAGTTTAAAAAATCAGGACTCTGGTTTGGAGAGCTGAAGTCACTTGCACAAGGGTCATAGAGTTTGAGTTGTAGAGCTGGAACATGAGTCTAGGTCCTTCTAACACTGAAGTTTGTGCATATTTCCCATAGATTGGATAATATTTAACTGTTTCAATATAAATAATCATTTCTGTTCTAACACATCAGATCTACATTTATCTGAGTTTTTAATTTTTTTGATGTTTGCTATACACACACTTCCATATGTACATGATTTCCGAGCTTAGATAAACCACATCGCTCTTTTTTTTTCTGGGCCTCAAATTCTCATCTTTAAGATGAAGGAATAAGCCCTAAACTGCTTTCCAGTCTGCTAGTCTGTGATGGAAGGACTCTTTGGCAGTCCTTGTGACAAAACATCAGTAGAGGAGTTGAACATCTTCCAATAATATGAGTCATTTAGTGCCTCAGAAGAATGGACATCTTCTGTGACAATGGTTTCATCTACAGATATAATTCAACTAGGAGGGGAGGGAAGGCTAAGAGCATCTTTATGCATGTTGGTCCCCTGTCTAGTTTTAGTGAGCTGCATCTAGGTACCATTTAATGAGGACTTTTTAAAAAGAGTAATATCATTTAAAAATTGATGACAGAGAAGCAAGGAGATGGGGATTCCTCAATCTAGGCTTTCTGTTTCTAGAAAATGTAAGGCAAACTAATAATATGCAAGTCAAAGGCAGTATGATACTATCTTAACTCTTTTGTTAAAAATCTAGAAATCTATAAACATAAAAGGGTTAATTTTAATTAAAGAATGTTCAATTGCTTTGAAGCAGTAAGAGTAATAACATTCAGTTAATCACATAACTGAATAAGACTTTATACTTTCTTTTAGATACAGCCAGTTTGTTCTGGGGTAACAAAAGAAGCTTTTATTTCAATTCAATGTGTAGTTTTTATGAGAGGACCTCATGATATTCTAGTCCCTCCACTTATTGGACTGTCTTAGTGGACAGTACTGAAAATGAATGATTGAGCTTTCTTGCAGTAGATTTCTCTAAAATCTCAACTCATCCATTATCTTATCTATTGTAGATAAGAAGCTGAGTGCTAATGCTATATTTTTTTCTAAATTTCTTATTCATGAAGTCTGAAATTTGGAATGCAGCTAACAAGTAACTCTTCCATCTTTCCTTTGTTGTGTTCCAGGTTGGAAACAATAGAGGTGTATTACTTCCAATTTTGCAGGTAAATAATACTAACAAGAATTGTTCTTATAAACACCAAGTTGAAATTAAATATTAATTCTCAACTGTTTTCTAAGAGCTGCTAGTATAGTAAATGCGAAACCAGATATATGCCTAACAAGGAAGCCCAGTATTAAAGGCTATAGCTGGAATGCCTGTCTCTATCTTGTGTAATGCCAGATGAGCCTCACCTGGGTTGTCTATAATTGTTTTTTAAGTTCCTATTTCTCTCCTACTTTTCAAAGCAAGTTAATGATGACCTAATATGAATGAAAATAGCTATGGTATATGTATATGTGTGACAAAGTAGGGTATAGCTTTTGGTGAGCACTAGTGTTTTAACACCAACTACATTGGGGACATCTCTATGTCATGTATTACTTAAAATAATCCTCCTGGATAGGTTTCATAGTCTGAAATTTATGGATGAAAACCATGAGGCCACTAAGTCCATATGTGGTAGATACAGAATTAGAGTGCAGTTTTGTATTATCTGTCTTCAAAGCTCTTCTTCTTAAGGTTTTGGCTCACTGTCCTTCTGTCTATGCATATTTACTTTGCAAACAGAAGCATGGCTTTAATATCATGTATTTAGCTAAGTTAAAGCTGCAGGCTTGCACAAAGCTTGTGCCTGATCTCATCTTGCATTTTTCTTATTTGTACAAAAATATATTGTCTTCTCTAGGGACAGCTGTCTCCTTTATCTACCTATTTCCAGTGAAATATAGATTATTTTGTATAATCGAGCTATTTACATGAGTTGCTACTAAAAATGAAATACCACACTGTCTATTTTAAGATTAATGCCTTCAATTATTTGGTAAAAGTTGTGTGTATATGAGAGAGAGAGAGAGAGAGAGAGAGAGAGAGAGAGAGAGAATGTGTGCACGTGTGTGTGTATTTGCAAGATTTTCAGACCAAAGAGTAGCTGCCGTGCAATTTTCAGGATATGTTTTACAATATTAACAAAGAAAAAGAACTAAGGTAGATAACAGTTTGAAAGTGGAATGTGTTTTCTATGCCTGGCTTCACTTAGCATAATGTCCTCCAGATTCATCCATGCTGTTGCAAATGACAAGGTTTTTGTTCTTTTTTAAAGCTGAATAATATTCCAATGTGTACCTATATACCACATTTTCTTTATCCGTTCATCCATTGATGAGCAGTTAGGTAGATTCCATACCTTGGCTATTGTGAATAATGCTGCAGTGAATACAGGAGTGCAGATGTTTCTTCAATGTGTTGATTTCATATCCTTTGAATATATATCTGAAGTGGAACTGCTAGATCATGTGATAGTTCTTTTTGTAACTTGTTGGGTAATGTTCATGCATGATCTCACTTATATATGGAATCTAAAAAACTCAGACTCATAGAAGCAGGAAGTGAAATGTTGATTTAACAGGAGCTAAGGAAGGGGTGGAATGTAAGGGGAAATGTTGGTCAAAGGGTAAAAAGTTTCACTTAGGAGAAATAAGTTCTGCAGATCTATTTAAATGCATGATGACTACAGATGTCAGTAATGCAATGTACACTTGAAAATTACCAAGAAAGTAAGAGTAGATTTTAATACTCTCATCACAAGTATTAATACATGTGGTGATGTATATGTTAATTTGCTTGGTTTAATCATTCCTTAATATGTGTGTGTGTGTGTAAGTATTCCTCTCTCAAAACATCATATTGTATATCATAAATTTATACAATTTTTGTTAATTAAAAAGTAAAATTATTGAATACACTAGAAAGTAATCAGAATTTGGTTTAATATAATATGATAATGCAACATTTTTATACAATGAAGCAGTTCATAAATGCTTAGGCATAGGGTCAGGGATTACAAAGACAATAAAACTCTAATGAAAATAACCCAAAAAAGAAGGTAGCAAAAATTTCAAAATATGGAAGCTAGCTATAACAATGAACACTAGTATTAGGAAAATTTGCAACAGCCATTAAACTCTAATATTAGCCTAATGATATCAAAGTCCATGGAGAGTCCGAGTAGGAGCTGGAGTCTTGCAGATTCCAGGAGCCATCCTAGGCCCCTGGTATTATATGTATTGTAATTCAGTGAATAGTTCCAGATTTTTGAACTTCTCAAAAGAGGGTTAGAACACTGTGACAGTTGCTTCATTGTCTGTTCCTGCCAAGCTAAAAGCCCTAAACAGAGGCTGCAAAAGTATCCCTGTTTGCTTCCTCTCTCTGCTCTGTATTTGCCACTGGTCACCAATCATTTAGATTTGTATTTGTTGCAACTTATTTGGCCATCTAGATGCTAAATAACAAGGCTATCCAGAATAATTTATCTGCTGTACTACAGGAAGCAGAAGTGCTTCTTCATATTGAATTCTAAATGTGAAATTATTATTTATTGATAATTTTGGGGGAGAGTGAGGCATTGAAATTCCATAGAGACAGACTTAGAGCAAAATACAGTCTTCTGGGGATACTATATTTCCTATTAATCACTTTCTTCTCAATGCTGACAACACCAAGGATTATAGAAAGTATTGCTCTATTACATAACTCCTGAATTTCTAACTTTTTAATCTATTTTAGTTTTTAATCTCCATAAAGGCAAAACTATGTTTTTCATCTTTTATATGCGCTTTAGTACTTGTAAAATTCTGGGCCAGCATGAAGGCTGAACAATTGTGTGTTAATTGATTAATTTAATCACTGAATGAGGCACTATTTGTTTGACCTAAAATAGCCAATAAATTTTGTCCATTCAGTGATTAAACTAGAAGAGCTGCTTGGTTTGACTTTTTGTTTTTTTTCAGGGACCAACTTTCATATCAGTTAATTAAAAAAATAAAATAAAATTACTTCCAGGGACAGTATAGATAAAACCTGAGGAACTCTTTCAAACACTTTGATATCATCAAACTGAAGATGTTTTCATTGATCACTGCTTTTTGGGGTCTGCCCGGGAGCATTTGAAGAAGGTCATGTTCTCTTTTATGAAACTGGGTTACCATAAGCTTATGAGGAAGAAAGGACCTTATGCAAACTTCTGCCAGACAGACTTGGAGTTTCTGAAATATAGCTTAACTGCAGTGATTGATTTTTTTCCACTTCAGTAGCATACAAGGTGATACAATATGAGGCAAGGACATAAACCATGTTCAGGAAGCCAACACATCATCTGGTAGTCTGTCAGTCAAAGATACATCAAACCTCAGTCTGAAATGAAAGTCTACCATGCAGGAACTCTGTCCAATTTTCTTTATGGATGTGAGACTGGATCTGTTACTGGTGCACAACTTCCAGGACACCACTATCTTGCCATGTTTCATATTAGCTGGCAGACAGTTTCCAAATGCCAGGATCTAGGAAGCAGTTGATCATCAGGTGTTGACAATAGTACCATTAAAAATCAGTTCCACTAGGCTGCACATCTGTAGGGAGTGAATAACAAAATCTCTCAGTTCCAGGGCAGAGAAGGCAGCATACCATGGTTCCTTATAGGAGTATTATTTGTATGCAAAGATATACCACGTTGTTAACTTTAGTTCATAGTGCTCCAGAGGACATTTTTCATCATTTAATACACATCCACTATGTATAAGAACATTGACATGTACTAAGAAAGTCAAGATGAATAAGAGAGTGTTTAGCTCAGTGTTTGTTATTGAATTAAACTACTTAAAATAGAATATCCTGAGTACCATATTAGTACATTCTCATACTGCTATGAAGAAATACTTGAGACTGGGTAACTTATAAGGAAGAAGGTTTAATTGATTCACAGTTCTGCATGGCTGGGAAGGCCACAGGAAACTTACAATCATGCAGAAGGGGCAAAAACATCTTTCTTCACAAGGGGGCAGGAGGGGGAAGTGCCAAGCAAAGGGGGAAATACCCCTTATAAAACCATTGTATCTTGTGACAACTATCACAAGAACAGCATGAGGGTAGCTGCCCCCATGATTCAGTTACCTCCCTCCACACGTGGGGATTATGGAAACTATAATTCAAGATGAGATTTGGGTGGTGACATAGCCAAATCATATTCCACCTGTAGCCCTTCCCAAGTCTCATGTACTCACATTTCAAAACACAATCATGCCCTTTCAACAGTCCCTCAAAGTATTAACTCATTCCAGCATGAACCCAAAAGTTCAAGTTCAAAGTGTCATCTGAGACAAGGCAAGACCCTTTTGCCTACAAATCTGTAAGATCAAAAGAAAGTTAGTTACTTCCTAGATACAATGGAGATACAGGCATTGGGTAAATACATCTACTCTAAATGGAAGAAATTGGCCAAAACAAAGACACTACAGGCTCCTTGCAAGTCCAAAATCCAATAGGGCAGTCATTAAACCTTAAAGTTCCAAAATGATCTTCTTTGACTCCATGTCTCACATCCAAGTCACACTGATGCAAGAGGTGGGCTCCCATGGCCATGGGAAGCTCATCCCCTGTGGCTTTGCAGGGTACAGCTCCCCTCCTGGCTGCTTTCACAGGCTTACATTGAATGCCTACAGCTTTTCTAGGTCATGGTGCAAGCTGTTGGCGGATCTACTATTCTGGGATCTGGAGGACGGTGGCCCTCTTCTCACAGTTCCACTAGGCAGTGCTCCAGTGGAGAGTCTGTGTGGGGGCTCTGGCTCCACATTTTCCTTCTGCTCTGCCCTAGCCAAGGATCTCCATGAGGGCTCTGCCCCTTCAGCAAACTTCTGCCTGGACATCCAGGCATTTCCATACATCCTCTGATATGTAGGCAGAGGTTCCCAGACCTGAATTCTTGACTTCTGTGCACCTATGGGCCAACACCATGTTGAAGTCACTAAAGCTTTGGGCTTGCAAACTCTGAAGCAATGGCATGGGCTGTACATTAGCCCCTTTTAGCCATGATTGGGATACAGGGCACCAAGTCCTGAGAATTCACAAAGCAGCAATGTCCTGGGTCTGACCCATGAAACCATTATTTCCTTGTAGGCTTCCAGGCTAGTGATGGGCAGGGCTACTGTGAAGGTCTCTGATATGCCCTGGAGACATTTTCTCCATTGTTTTGGAGATTAATATTTGGCTACTTGTTATGTAAATTTCTACAATGGGCTTGAATTTCTCCCCCCAAAATTGGTTTTTCTTGTCTATTGCATTGTCAGGCTGCAAACTTTCCAAAATTTTATGCTCTGCTTCCCTTTTAAACATAAGTTCCAATTTCAGATCATCTCTGGTGGATGAGATTCTTCTGGTTACCAAAAGAATCCTAATATCTGATCATGACTCAAGGCCTTCATATTTTTTTCCACCTAATTCTTCCTACTTTCTGTAATAATTATTAATACTTATTTAATGACCTTTTTTGTTTTTGTTTTTGGATGCTGTTGTTTATTTTTCTAATAATTGCAACTTTAGATTCGGGGATACATGTGCAGATTTATTGCATGGGTATATTGCATGATGCTGAGATTTGGAGTACAATTAATCCTGTCACCCAGGTAGTGCACATAGTACCCAATAGTTGGTTTTCCAACCCTTCCTCCCTTCCCTTCCTCCCTGCGTTAGTAGTTTCCATTGTTTATTATTACCATCTTTATGTCCATGCATACCCAATGTTTAGTTCCCACTTAAAAGCAAGAACATATGGTATCTGGTTTTCTCTGCTCAGGATAAAGGTTAATGGCCTTTTTCTCTGGATATTTTAGAGGTGCTATACAATGAAAATATAATGTGAGACACAAATGCAAGCCAGTTACTTACAGTAGTCCCCCACTTATGTATGGTTTCACTTTCCCAGGTTTTGGTTACCCACAGTATAGCACAGTAAGATATTTTGAGAGAGACCACATATTTTTCTATTACAGCATTCTATTCTAATTGTTCATATTATTAGTTACTTTTGCTAATCTCTTATGGTGCCTAATTTATAAGTTAAAATTTATCAGAGGTATGTATGTATAGAAAGAAACATAGTCTATATCAGGTTCAGTGCTATCCACAATTTCAGGTATCCACTGGGGTCCTTGGAATGTATCCCCCACAGACAATCAGGAATGTAAAGTTAAATTTTCTAGCAGCCACATTAAAATAAGCAGAAACAAAATAACAAATTACTTTTATTAATATATTTTATTAACCCAGCATATCCAAAATGGTATTATTTCAACATGTAATAAGTAAAAAAAAATGAAGTGAGATATTTTATATTATTTTTCATGGTTAGTCTTCAAAATCTGGTATGTGTTTTCATTGACAGCACATCTCAATTTAGACAAGCCACTTTTCAAGTAGCCGACAGGCACATGCAGTTAGTGGCTATTATGTTGGACCACACAGCTTTGAAAGAATTTCATGCGGGCAGAGAGACAGTACATGAGTCTTGTTACTCCTTTTTCCATGTTCCTAGTATAGTACTTAGGGTTCAAAATATTTGATGAATAAATTAATATTTTTAAAGGCTCTTGACAGTTTTAGCTAAAGAGTGAGTCAGGTATCCAAGAATGACTCCTCTAAGCAATGGATTTGGGCCTATATTTTTTAAGTCAAAACAACACTCTTCATTAGTGGCACAACTAAGTTTTGAAAAGTATTTAGAAAAAAGGCAACAGCCCACTGAATCTCATTAGTGAATAGATTTAAAAAGAAACCTTTGAATGTGAAATACTACAGCATGTTTCTACAAAGGGCTAGTGTGTACTAATGAGGAGGAAATGGTGGTGTCTGGCTGTGTTGTAATTGCATTTAGAGAGTGTACTTCATCATTGCATTACAGCAATCTCTTAGATATCCTGTGAGTGAGAATTCAGTGTGTGAATTATTTGAACCCTTTGTTTTTTTAATTCTCTTCTTTTGCTATTTTGTCACTTATCTGTTTAATTACTTATGAACCTTGGAGATTAAATGTATTACAGACTAAAGAAGTGGAAACTAGGTCAGTGGAATTTAATTACTGAGAAACCTTTATTGAAAGTATTTAAAACAAACTACAGCTATAATAATCACCAAACATCATTGGAAGTCACAACTCAGAAGATAATCTTTTTTGAGCACAAAAAAATAGCAATTATATTGAACATAACTTTAGAAAAAAAGCAATTTAAGTAGGGCAAATAAAACCACCTACATTATCTACATTATCATCCTGACGCATCTGTACAGTAACTAAGCAAGCCAGTTTAATTTATAGAACTAATCTGGCAATACTCTTAAAGTTTGTCTGACAACATGTAATTAGAAAAGAATTGAACTCATTTCTGAAGGCAAATGCTAGGAAATGTTATATGCCACTGATCCACTACCAAGAAAGTAAGGACTATCCATTCAGCTCAAAGGTTTTGAAAAATCAACATTTAATGTCCAGTTCTCTTTATATATATATATATATATATATATACACACACACATACATACATACATACACACACACACACATACATATGCACATACATACACACACATATATGCGCACACACATATATATACATATATACATAATATATACATATGTGTGTGTATATATGTGTATATATATGTGTTTATATTATAGACCTTCATCTTCCAGAACAGTCTTAGGTTCACAGCAAAATTGAGTGGAAGGATACAGAGATTTCTCATATACTCACTGGTCAATTCCCTTTTCCATGAACAAATTACTAATCTCTCAGCCAGGTTTCCTGGTGGAGACTCCAAGGTCTAAGATGCTGTGACAAAAAGGAGTGTGGTGTGTTATAAGTCACAACATTTCCCTGGAAAAAAAAACAACTGATTTTCATATGAGAGCCTATCAATTCGTTTAAGTAGATAACAAATATTGAACACTTACTTTGTGTCGTCTTTGGGTTAAATATTATAACACATTTAAAAGCAGTGTAAAGCTTAGCTACTCCCTTTTAAAAGCCAGTGATAACAGAGACAAAACAATTGGAGAAGTATTAGGCAGGAAACTATAAGGAACTACTCCTTCATGGAAAGAAAGTTCTGAGGAAGGGTAGATCAATGAGGTTACAGAAATGAGGAAAGACTTCACGGAAGGAATGGAATTTGAATTTCAGTTTGGAAGCTGAGAAGTGGAGAAGACAGAGAGCAAAGGTGTAGAGCTGTGAGCCAAGTGGCATGTATGAGTTGCTGGGGTGAAGTTGAGTGTGTGCTGGGAAGTACGAAGGGATTATAGTGGAAGGTAAAGTTGAGGATCTTGAAAGCCAGGCAGAAAGATTCTTGGATTTTACAAAAACAAGCTGCCAAGTCACAAATTCTAGGGATGTAAGGTTCCTCATTGTTCAAAATAATTGAAATGTCTTTCATCTAGAGGCAGAAGACAAGATTCAGTTATTTCCCTATCAGATTTAGGAGTATATAAAAATTGAGATACATTTTTAAAGACAAATGATGAATGTAGCAAAACATGGGAGGCCCAAGTGGCTGAAAGAGAAGAATGGATAAAGAGTGACTAAAAAGTTATCTTTTAGTACGATTGCTGAAAAGCATGATGTCAGAAAGGATAATGTGCTTAAGGTTGAAAAAAGATACAGTTGTTTTGGGACATTGTATTAGTCAAGATAGCTTATACTGTGTAAGCATTCTTCCCAATTCTCAGTGTCGTAATGTGACAAAAATATATTTCTTGTAAGAATGGTTGGATTCTCTCCCTAGTGCCTCCCCAGGGCAGCCGCACGCCATGTGATAACTCAGTGGTATTCTCAAGACAAAGCTTCCTCCTGGTCGCAGTGGTAGGAGAAGAGAAATGCGGAAACCATACAGGTTTGTCAGAATTGATACTTTACTTTTGCTCACACATTCATCAGCTAAAACTGTCATATTTCCCTCGATTAACTAAAGGGTGGCTTCACTGGTGTAGTCTCTATTGTATCCAGGAAAAAAAAGGACAAATATTGATGAGTAATCAAAAGGTCAAAAATAGACATTTGCAGGGTGAAAATATCTACAGTGTAGTTAAACATACAGGGTTCGGGGTCATTTGATACCTAAAAATAACATCTGAGTATCATCATTATAGATGTTCATTTTGCTCTATTACAGAAGTTAACATTTATCTGTAGTGGGATTAGGAGGACAAAGTGGCAAATTGTGCACATTTGTAGGAAGGATATCTTGAAATGGAACTCAAGCCTGATCTGAAACTAATGCCCTACTCTTAATCATTGTATTAATATTGAACAGGCTTGTTCTTCTTGTGGTGCAGAAAGCCAATGACTAAGAAGATGAGCTTTGCAGTAGAGAAAACATTTATTCACAAGGCAGCCCATTAAGGATACAGGAGAACATCTCTCAAATCCAGCTCCTAGAATATAGAGCTTGAGGGTATTTGTAGGGTAAAGCAACAGGGTGGTGGTCTAAGGTGTGGGGACAGGTAATTGGTCAAGCAGAAAAGGAAGTAATTGGTGATCTGTGCAAGCATAGTGAGAGTTCACATGTTCAGACAATGGCAGCATTAGCATGATATGAGGGAGATGTTTTTGGTTCTCTGATGTCAAAAGGTTTCTTATTGTCTCTCAGGCATTTGCAGAGGCCCAGTGGAAGGGTTGGTAGTCTCAGCCAGTTCAAGCTGGACAAGAGCTTCCCTCAAGTTAGTGAAAAACAACTTGAGTAATCATTACCTGGTGACACATACTTTAGAGGTTTCATCTCTACGGAAGCTAGTGGAGGTTCAATTACAGTGTTCAGCAGTGCAGCTTTCAACTAGGTGGGTTAAAAAAAATCAAGGAGCAAGTAACTAAAAAGATTAGCCCTCAGTTTCAGTATTATAGTTTTTCCCTTACATACATCACAACTGAGTTAGCAATTCGAACTGAACAGCCCAATTATAAAATGGTTATCAACAAATTATTAAACTGAATGGAAAAGTAAGTTCAAATATGAATTTTCCTGGTCTGTGGGCTGATTGCATGTGGTATGGCACTTTTTTTTTTTTTACCCTATATTCAGATTATAAAGTAAATGATCCTACCCTCAGAGGTAATTTCCTGGGGTGGCTGTTGTGAAGTTTTATGATGGGATGCAGTACACATTGTAAGGAGACCACAGCTATTGTGGGCAGGTAGATTTCAGGCTGAGCCCTGGTCCTGACAGCTACCATCTGGGAACACTGTGTCCATCAGCTGGTGTAAGAACCATCATTGAACTTTACAGGGAAATCTGTGTTTGGACTAATACTTTAGCAAAACACCAGCAGATGCTCTTTTAGCTACCTTCCCCAATATTTTTATTGCTAGATGAGACTGAGAATCAATATCTTTATTCTGGGCTGGGTGTGTGAGACTGTGTTGTCAATAAGATCATTATCATTGTTGTTCATTGAGGGGTCGTCACTGTTTTATCATTCAAGTCCTTCAACTTACTGACTCAGACTCTCTCCAGAAACAACATGACAATCTTACCAGATCTATTTTTGTCAACTGCCACACATGTCAAATAGTCCTGCTAGTTGAATCCACTTAATCTACTCTAATGACAAGGAGGGTCTTCTGTGAAAAATAGTACTGACTAGAAATAAGAAATGTGTTGAAAAGTTTGGGAGGAATCTGTGTCAACTAATTCCTCTGTGATGCCAATGTGAACATTTGCCACCTTAAAATTTAATAGTAAAACAAAGCAGACTAAAACAAAACAAACACTGTTACACTCAAAACGCTATACTCTGTGATATTACAATAGATGACATCATCCCTGCTTTAGCGAATGCTGTATTGTTTCTTAAATTTAGCGTATTTCTGGAGGGCTTATTAAAGCACAGATTGCTGGGTCCCACCCCACAGTCACTGATTCAGTAGATCTGGGGTGGAGTCTGAGAATTTTTATTTCCATTAGTTTCCAGGTAATGCTGGTGCTATTCTTCTGGGAACTATGCTTTGAGAACCACTGTTATTCTCAGACCTACTGAATCAGAAACTGAGGAGGGCACCTAGTACTCTGTGTTTAAGCCATTTAGTTAACTCTGATGCATGACAGTTTAGAAATCACTGATCTAATAATATTGAACAAACTCTGCATGTTTTTTCCCATGTAAATTTACCTTTACCAAGCAGATGGGCAAAGTTCAAAGGAAGAGATTCCAATTTCATTGGCCTGCCTTTTAGTGGGGATCTATTATGTTAGTGGGGCTTTATTTATATACTGCTAGGAGCCAGGGAAATTAAATAAGGTAGGATCCTTATTTTCAGGAGCTAACAGTCCAGTAATGGAGACAGACATGTAATCAAATAAATGCCAAGATGTGTAATCAAATAAATGCCAAGACATGTAATCAAATAAATGCCAAGATACCGTTATGTAATCTTACACATAGATGGCACCTTTAAATGTAGTGGTTTGAGGAAGGGGTGAGGACCAGAAAAGGCAAAGGGAGGAGCTTTTAGGCACAGTGTTTAAATATCACATCCTCTGTGAAACCTGACTAGGGTCTTAAAAAGTTATTTATCCAGGTGAATAGGAAGGAGAAGGAGAGGCATTTCAGGCAGAAGGAATAACATTGCAATGAAACATTTCTGGAATATTAATTATTGGAATGAAACATTCAAGGAATGTTAACTAGATGGGTATGAAACATTTAGGGGAAATTAGCTAGTTAGATACAAAACATTTCAGGAATACTAACTAGTTTGGTTTGACAGGAGTAAAGGTCATTCACTGAGGAGCCTGCAGATGGAGCAGAGCTGATAGGCTCCTGGCACACATTTTAACTGTTTGCTAAAATGTTGACTTACCAGCATCCAAGTTGTAAACTGCCATCTCCCTTAACTCCCTTGCACGATCTTCCCACTGGCAACTGACTGCCCTTCCCCTTTCCCTTCAATGTTCTGCAAATCTAACAACCAAAGGGTAATTGCTCTGCAATGAAGAAGGCCTCTGAATCCCTTGCTTCAGGGCTACTGCTGTTTGTTTTTGACTTCTTGGTGCCCAAGCTTTGCTGGCTTTTAATGTCATCCCTAAATTGAAGGAATTGGAGTGAAAATGTAGGTAAGACCAGATCATGAGGATGCCACAGTTAAGGACTTTGAATTTTGTATCGTAGATATGTTCAGAAAGGATAGAGGGGGCCTGTGGCATTTTTGGATGATTGCCTATCATGACAGAGGAGGAAACATGCAGACATACCTTGCTTTATTATACTTTGCTTTATTGTGCTTCACAGATAATGCGGAGGTTTTTTGTTTTTGTTTTTTTGGGACAGAGTCTCACTGTATCACCCAGGCTAAGTTGCAGTGGCACGATCACGGCTCACTGCAACCTCTGCCTCCTGTGTTCAAGTGATTCTGGCACCACAGCCTCCAGAATAGCTTGCACCACAGGTGCGCACTGTCACGCCCAGCTTCTTTTGTATTTTTTAGAGAGACAGGGTTTCACCTTATTGCCCGGGCTAGTCTACAATTCCTGAGCTCAAAGTGATCCTCCAGCCTTGGTCTCCCAAAGTGCTGGGGTTGCAGGTGTGAGCCACCACATCCAGCCACAGTTTTCACAAATTGAAGGTTTCTGGCATCAAGCAAATCATAGATGTCATTTTTATAACAGCATGTTCTTACTTCATGTCTCTATGTCACGTTTTGGTAATTCTTGCACTATTTCAAAATTTTATTATTATGTTTCGGTGATCTGTGATCAGTGATTTTTGATTTTACTGTCGTAATTGTTTCAGGATGCCACAAACTACACCCATAGGAGAGAATGAATTTATTTCATAAATGTTGCATGTATTCTGACTGCTTCACCTACTGGCCGTTCTCCATCTCTCTCCTTTTTTGTGGACTTTCTGTTCCCTGAGACATCAAAATATTGAAATTAGGCCAATTAATAACTCTGCAATAGTCTCTAAGTGTTCAAGTGAAAGGAGGAGTCTAATGTCTCACTTGAAATCAAAAGCTGGAAATAATTAATATTAGTAAGGAAGGCATGTCCAAAGCTAAGATAGACCCAAAAGCTAGGCCTCATGTATCAAACAGCTAAGTTGTGAATGCAAAAGAAAAGTTATTGAAGGAAATTAAAAGTGCTGTTCCAGTGAACACACAAATATGAATGAAGCAGCCTTAGGCTGATTGCAGAAAGTTTTAGTGGTCTGGATGGAAGATCGAACTAGCCACAACATTCCCTTCAGCCAAAACCTGACCCAGAGCAAGCCTTTAATTCTCTTTAATTCTGTCAAGACTGAGAAGGTGAGGAAGTTGCAGGAAAAAGTCTGAACCTAGCAGAGTTTGGTTTGCGAGGTTTAAGAAAAGAAGCCATCTTCATAACAAAAAGTGCAAGATGAAGCAGGAAGTGCTGAAGGAGAAGCTGCAGCAAGTTATCCAGAAGATCGAGGTAAGATCACTGATGAAGGCGGCTACACTTAGCAACAGATTTTCAATGTAGATGAAACAGGCTTCTATTGGAAGAGGATGCCATCTAGGACTTTCACAGCTATAAAAGAGAAGCCAATGCCAATTTTTAAAGCTTCAAAACATGGACTGACTCTCTTGGCAGCAACTAAAAGAGTTGATGACTTTAAATTGAAGCCAATGCTTATTTACTATTCTGAAAATCCATGGACCTTCAGAATTATGCAAAGTTTGCCTCCTGTGCCCTATAAATGGAGCAGTATAACTCCTGAATGACAGCACATCTATTTGCAGCATAGTTTACTGAATATTTTAAGTCCACTGTTGAGACTTACTACTCAGTAAGTCTCAAATTTTGAAGAAATGTCTTCGAAATATTACTGCTTATTGACAGAGCACTTGGTCACTTAAGACCTCTGTTGGAGGTATACAAAGATATTAATGTTGTTTTCATGCCTGCTAACACAACAAACATTCTGCGGCCCATGGATCAAGGAGTAATTTTGACTCTTAAATCTTATTATTTTAAAAATACACTTTATAAGAATATAGCTGTCATAGTGATTCCCCTGATGGATCTGGGCAAAGTAAATTAAAAAACTTTTGGAAAAGATTCACCATTCTAGATGCCATTAAGAACATTTATGATTCATGGAAGGAGGGAGAAAACATCAAAACTAACAGGATTTTGGAACAAGTTGATGCCAATCCTGATGGATGGTTTTGAGGGGTTTGAGACTCGAATGGAAGAAATCACTGTAGATGTTGTGGAAATAGCCAGAGAATTAAAATTAGAAGTGGAGTCTGAAGATGTGACTGAATTTCTACAACCTCGTGATCAGACTTGAATGGATGAGGAGTTGCTTCTTATGGATGAAGAAATAAAGTAGCTTCTTGAGATGGAAGCTACTTCTGGTGAAAATGCTGTGAACCTTGTTGAAATGACAACAAAGGATTTAGAATATTAAATAAATTTGGTTGGTAAAGTAGCAGGATTTGAGAGAATTTATTACAATTTTGAAAGAAGTTCTTCTGTGGGTAAAATGCTATCAAAGAGCATCGTATGCTCCCAAAAATGTTTCATGAAAGGAAGAGTCAATGGGTGTGGCAAATTTCATTGTTGTCTTATTTTAAGAAATTGCTGCAGCCACTCCAGCCTTCAACAACCACCACCCTGATCAATCAGCAGCTATCAACATTGAGTCAGGAATTACCCCCAGCAAAAACATTATGACTTGCTAAAGGCTCAGATGAATGAGAGAAATTTTTAGCAATAAAGTACTTTTAATTAAAATATGTAGAGTTTTAGACATAATTCTATTGCACACTTAATAGACTATAGTATGGTATACACACATGTTTTATATTCACTGGAAAATAAAAATGTGACTTGCTTTATTGCAATATCCACTTTGTTATGGTAGTCTAGATCAGAACCCACAATATCTCCGTAATATTCCTTTTTACAGAAACTATCTAGAATATTCTAATATTTTCTATGAGATCCTTATCTTTCATAGTATTATAACCACCCTGCTAGTTAGTATTCAGTCAGCTGAAATCCCCAAAATCATGAAATCCCCCACATTTTCACTTCAGTTAAAACTGATGTTTAGTCATGAAGTCTTTGCCCATGCCTATGTCCTGAATAGTATTGCCTAGGTTTTCTTCTAGAGTTTTTTGTGGTTTTAGGTCTTACATTTAAGTCTTTAGTCCATGTTGAGTTAATTTTTGTATAAAGTGTAAGGAAAAGGTCCAGTTTCAGTTTTCTGCAGTGGCTAGCCAGTTTCCCCAATACCATTTATTAAATAGGGAATCCTTTCCCCATTGCTTGTTTTTGTCAGGTTTGTCAAAGCTCAGATGGTTGTAGATGTGTGGTGTTATTTCTGAGGCCTCTATTCTGTCCCATTGGTCTATATATCTGTTTTGGTACCAGTACCATGCTGTTTTGGTTACTGTAGCCTTGTAGTATAGTTTGAAATCAGGTAGTGTGATGCTTCCAGCTTTGTTCTTTTTGCTTAGGATTATCTTGGCTATATGGGCTCTCTTTTGGTTCCATATGAAATTTAAAGTAGTTTTTTCTAATTCTATGAAGAAAGTCAATGGTAGCTTGATGGGAATGGCATTGAAACACCAAAAGCAATTGCATCAAAAGCCATAATTGACAAACGGAATCTAATTAGACTAAAAAGCTTCTGCACAGTTAAAGAAACTATCATCAGAATGAACAGGCAATCTACAGAATGAGAGAAAATGTTTTCAATCTATCCGTCTGATAAAGGTCTAGTATCCAGAATCTACAAGGAATTTTAACAAATTTACAAGAAAAAAAGAAAAAAACCGCATCAAAAAGTAGATAAATAATATGAGCAGACTGTTTTCAAGATAAGACATTTATGCAGCCAGCAAACATGATAAAAAGCTCATTATCACTGGTCATAAGAGAAATGCAAATCAAAACCACAATGAGATACCATCTCACACCAGTTGGAATAGTGATCATTAAAAAGTCAGGAAACAGCAGATGCTGGAGAGCATGTAGGAGAAATAGAAACTCTTTTACACTGTTGGTAGGAGTGTAAATTAGTTCAACCATTGTGGAAGACAGTGCGGTGATTCCTCAGGGACCTAGAACCAGAAATACCTTTTGACCCAGCCATCCCATTACTGGGTATTTACCCAAAGGATTATAAATCATTTTCTTTCTTCCTCCCACTCACTCCTCTTCAGCTACACCCACATGTTCTGGGCAGAGGAAAAAGAACATATAAAATCCCTGAGGAAGACAGTGTGGCAGTCCCTCAAGGATCTAGAACCAGAAATACCATTTGATCCTGCAGTCCCATTACTGGGTAGATAACCAAAGGATTATAAATCATTCTACTATAAAGATACATGCACGCATATGTTTATTGCAGCACTGTTCAAAATAGCAAAGACTGGGAACCCACCCAAATGCCCATTAATGATAGACTGGATAAAGAAAATGTGGCACATATATACCATGGAATACTATGCAGCAATAAAAATGGATGAGTTCATGTCCTTTGCAGGGACATGGATGAAGCTGGAAACCATCATTCTCAGCAAACTATCACAGGAACAGAAAACCAAACGCCACATGTTCTCGCTCATAAGTGGGAGTTGAACAATGAGAACACATAGACACAGGGAGGGAAACATCACACACCGAGGCCTATCAGGGGTTGGCAGACAAGGGGAGGGATAGCATTAAGAGAAATACCTAATGTAGATGACGGATTGATGGGTGCAGCAAACCACCATGGCATGTGTATACCTATGTAACAAACCTGCACATTCTGCACAAGTATCAGAACTTAAA
Source organism: Colobus angolensis palliatus (assembly GCF_000951035.1). Classification (NCBI taxonomy): domain Eukaryota; kingdom Metazoa; phylum Chordata; class Mammalia; order Primates; family Cercopithecidae; genus Colobus; species Colobus angolensis. The sequence goes on along the minus strand of NW_012114599.1, from coordinate 15,482,621 downwards.
GTATAATAATAATAAAAAAAATCCCTGATATTTAAAATGGAGCCCAAAGAAGTAGAGAATAGAATTGTGGTAGTTAGAGGCTAGGAGGAGTAGGGACAAAGAGTGGATAGAGAGAAGTTGGTTAAAGGATACAAAGTTAACAGCTAGATGAAAGAAATAAATTCTAGTGTTCTGCAGCACTATAGGATGAATATGGTTAACAATAATTTATTATATATTTTTACAAAGCTAGAGAAGAGGATTTTGAATGTTCACAGTATCAAGACATGACATATGTATGAGGTGATGGATATGCTAATTATTCTGATTTTGTTATTACATATTGTAACACATATGAACTATTGTTCTATATTCCATAATTATGCACAATTATTACATGTCAACTGAAAATGAAATTTAAAGATCTTGATGTTTAGAAAATGCAAAAGATACTTGAGGACAAAAACTTGACTAATCACTTTTGTGTGCCTTTTAGAACTCATGCCTAAGTTTTATTTTTTAGTTAAGGTTATTTATTTATTGAATCATATTGATTCATTAAAAGGATATTAGATATTCTGCATCATCAAAGAACAAATTATAGTCAGTAGTATTTTAATGTCAAATACCTATAGGGATTTCACTTTTTGAAAAATAAAAATCCTTGCATACTATACATTTAATAACTTTCTCTAATGTTAGATGTTCTGGATCACAGAATTCCTGATTATACCAAGTTTTATTATAGTTTTATGAGAGAAAGACCATTGATATTAAATTTCTTTAGAGTAGCATATTATTAAGAGTGACTGCCTCATCCCCATTAAATAATGTCAGGAGCCTAATCTATATTAACAGGTGGGCTGATAAAATAGGAAGTATTGTAAGCAAAGGGCAAGGAATTCCATGATAGCTTCTTTTCAAATGTACACGGAAGTATTCCACTTAAGACATAGTATGAAAAAATAAGGTTTGAGCCTATAATTTAAAGAAATATCCCTTTTTGATTATAGGAAAATATACAGACAAATAACAAAGAGGATGCCCCTATTTCTGGCAATTATTTATTTGGATGTCAGAGAACTAGATTTATCATGTAATTCAATAAATTTCTGCCTAAGGGTAATCTCTACATAGTCTATCCTAGTGTAACATTTCTTATAAATATGCATATTTGCTACTATTCTTTAATTCTCTTCAGTTATTACTTGAAATATCTGACTCCCTACAGCTTACATTGCAGCAAATTTGACCACAATAAATCAGCTGGAGGATAGTAATTCATATAATTACTCCATTCCCAAGGATTGCGAGTGTTAAGGCAATGTGTGCTCACATATTTCATCAGACGCCAAATATAAAGTCAGCTTGTGAAGGGAGTTACACTGAGTTTCTTCAGGAGAACCATGAAGAGAGTTCCAGAAGGCTTGGGGAGACTACTGTCAAAATACGAACAAAAAAAGCAAGGTTTCCCTTCCAAGTAAACCAAGGGATAAAGCATAGGAGAAATCTTTTCGAGACGCATAAAAAGAATACTCTGCAGCAGATAGTTAACCCTAAGAATTAGAAAACAAACTCTTGGATGACAGAATCAATAAAGAAAGCTGTTAGGAGAGACATTGCGACTTCAGGGACTATCCTGTTATCCAGTGTATTCCTAACTTTCCTCTTTGAGTGGAAAATAGTTTTATATTTAATTCAACATTTTTCTGGAATGGTAGTGATTAATGGATTGATGCTGGCTCTTGCTTGCTGGTGGTATTTTCTTCACCTAGGGTCGAATCCTCAGCTTTACCTGCAGTCTCATTTCTCAGTTTGAGAAATGTATTTTACTCATTTCTCAAGAGGAACAGTTTGTGCGACACTGAGCCAAATATAGAAAGCGAACTTTTCAACAAAAGGCGAATTATTTATGCACAGAGATAGAATTCTCTCTAAAGTGCCTCTCATGTAACACCCACTTAAACACAGATTGGAAAATTTGACCGCTGTTAAACAGACTGAGATATCTAATGCAGCTGGTCAGCATGTTCTTTTCTAATAGGAGAATCCAATTGCCAGTAAGCTAAGACTAGGAAAAAAAGTAGTAGTATGAGAAACAAATGAATTTGCTTATGTACATAGCACAATGTCATCTTCATTTTTTTTTTTTTTTTGAGACGGAGCCTTGCTCTGTCACCCAGGCTGGAGTGCAGTGGCTGGATCTCCGCTCACTGCAAGCTCCGCCTCCCAGGTTTACGCCATTCTCCTGCCTCAGTCTCCCGAGTAGCTGGGACTACAGGCGCCCACCACCTCGCCCAGCTAGTTTTTTTGTATTTTTTAGTAGAGACGGGGTTTCACCGGGTTAGCCAGGATGGTCTCGATCTCCTGACCTCGTGATCCGCCCGTCTCGGCCTCCCAAAGTGCTGGGATTACAGGCTTGAGCCACCGCGCCCCGCCTGTCATCTTCATTTTTAAGGGCTGTAACTGGTAAACTAGCAAGTAGACATTAGTGGGGTCCCCTTTACCCTGGTTCATGCTGAAGTAACACAAACAGTTTTTACTACTCAAATTGTTTTTCAATTGCCCAAATACCCTTTTGTTACATGGTGTCTTATTACAGTTTCCAAGATGGCATGTTTTCACTCAATCATTGTATTTTAGACTTTTATGTTGCTTTTTTCTGACCATATCCTCAGATTTCAAATTCATGGAATTTTGATGTACCCACTATATATATTTACTAATAATGATTGTGACTCAGAAATTGTGGCAATAAAATAAAAGTCACAAGAAGACATTTTGAAAGCTGATTGTGGGAAGGTATTTTGTACAGAGGAAATACAAACTGACATCAGTTTGAATCTCTTGTCTGGTACCAACTAGTTTTATAAATCTGGGCAGATACATCACTCAACCACTGTAAACTTCAATACACTCATTCATAAAATATAAATATTGTGAGGTACTTCACGATTTTAGGAAGATAAAAATAACTTTATTATTACCAAAAGATGCCTGATACATAATAAAAATTCAAAAGATAGCTATAATATTAATATGGTTATGATTATTTTACTGCAGTTTTCTGGGTTGACTAGATCATTATTTTGTATGCAGGGAAGTGGGCAACAGGTTTAACCTAAACCAAGAGGCATACATTTATCAACTTACAGAGGAGAGCAAAGTTATAGTCAAATTCAGCTAAAACACACACACACACACACACACACACATATGCACACGCACGTGCACGCTCCTGGACCTACAATTGGGATTACGGGATTACAGGATTACATCCCAATAAACCCACTGCAAGCTGAAAATATTTTCAGTCAAAACCGCATTTAATATTCTTAACGTGATAGTTTCATAGCTTGTGAACATCATAGCTTAGCCTAACCTACCTTAAATGTGTTCAGAACACTTATGCTAGTCTACACTTGGGCAAAACCATCTGGCAGTGCATATACTGTAGAGTGTGGGTTGCTTTCCATGGTGATTGTGCGGCTGAGTGTAAGCTATGGCTTGTCATGGCCCAAGACTGCATGAGTGTATCCTACCACTTATCTCCAGCCTAGGAAAAGATCAAAATTCAAAATCTGGAGTAAGGTTTCTACTGAATGTGCATCACTTTCTTATCACTTGTAAAGTAAAACAAAACATCAGTTGAACCATCGTAAGTTGGGGACTATCTGTATCTATACCTCAGAAGGGTAAAATTCAGGGAAAGTATAGATTTTAATACTCAAACATTTATTTATATTTAGGTATGTGACAAAAGATCAATATGAACCTCCAAAGTGGGTAAGGGATAAACAACATATGTCTAGTAGCTACTGTGTTGTATTGAAAAAAACTGGCCTTAAGGGTATAAAATTGTGATTTATTATCTGCCTGTTAGTATGCTGGGCATTTCCTCATACTTCTACATCTTTAACCTCGTAATACATTTGTGAGATATGTGTTTCTAGCCCCATTTTACAGACAGAAGAATTAAAGATGGTTTGAACCACAGAAAACAACAGAGCATAGGGATAAAATGGCAGATAAAATGGCTTGTTGTCAGTTACCAAGGAGAGTCCTATACATGGTGAAGGATTGAGCTGCTCAGGAAACATATACCTGGGCTAAAGCCAGGAAGGTAACATTTGCAGAGGGATTCAGAGAGATCCGTGCTGATACATTCTCTGGGTAAGGGAGGAGACTACCCCTCATATTGTCTTATGCCCAATTTCTGCCTCCAAAGAAAGAAAAAGTAAAAACTAAAAGGCAGAAATGAAATCCACAAACAGACAGCCTGGCGCTACAGCCTGGGACTGGTAGTTAAAGACCTAATTGGTTATGTTATCTGTAGATTACAGACATTGTATAGAAAAGCACTGTGAAAATCCCTATCCTGTTTTGTTCCCATCTAATTACCGGTGCATGCAGCTCCCAGTCACGTACCCCCACTTGCTCAATCATGACCCTCTCACACGCACCCCCTTAGAGTTGTGAGCCCTTAAAAGGGACAGGAATTGCTCACTTGGGGAGCTCAGCTCTTGAGACAGGAGTCTTGCTGATGCCCCCGGCCGAATAAACCCTTTCCTTCTTTAACTTGGTGTCTGAGGAGTTTTGTCTACAGCTCGTTCTGCTACATGGGAAGCATGTCTTCATTCTTAAACCAGGTTCACTCTTCTACTGTTTGCTTCTATGACACTCTGCTGTTGAATTCATCACACTTGACTAGAATTATTTGAAGTAATCAAATTCTTTTTAGTGCATGTTTTCTTATTCATTATATAACAGGCTTTAGTACATAGATGGTAACAGATGGATGGCTAGATAATGATGTATATGTGGCAGATTGATCTTTTCTCCTCCTTCTCACTGCCTTCCTGGAAAAGGGCCTTTGATAGATGGGGAAAAAGTGAATGATTTCATTAGCAGAATGAAGGGAAGATTTATCCTTTAAGAAGCAGCCATCATTAGCAAGAGAATGGCTGTTTTGTCCTGTGAGTGTTTATTCTACAAAACTGAGGGGTTTAATACCCACAATCAACTATGAGCTCCCACTAGATCTGACAGTAAGTAAGTGCACTGGTTTAGATTATGGTACTTACTATGGTAGGAAAAAAAAAATACAGTGCTTTCAAAAGTAAAAACTTATTTTTGCTCATTTAAAGAGGAAATGATGATGGAAAAGAGGAGAGTTCTGTGTCACATAGTCATTGAGGAATCCAGGCCAACGAGGGCTCTAAGAAATACATTCTACCTGGGAGCCCAGGAGGAAAGGGAAAAGGATTTGTGAAAAGCAAGCTAGCTTTGCCACATTAACCTAAATAGAAAGCCACTCAAGTGTCTAATGCAATTTTTGTGGTTCTCTGAAGACTTGACTCCACAATTTGACTTTTATTTCCTTTAAATAATTTTGTCCTGGTGGAGTAAGTCTTGCATTAATACAGATGCAAATAGTGGAACATTATTTTTCTATGCATAAATTGATGATAGTGATTAATTTATACACTAGTCAATAAAAACATACATTTCTTTGTGTATTATGTAACACATACATATATAGTGTGTGTCCACATGTATGTATATATCTATCTATCTATATATATATAAGCATAAAAGGGTTTAGGATAAAGATGTGTGCAGCAGACAGTAGATTTGTGTGATGTCAGAGAAAGAATTTCTGGATGATTTGGGACTACATTCCTGTGCGTTTGTCAGTCTGATCTCTGTAGAGGACATGGAGGGACAGAACTGATGCAGTGAGTTTATACATCTTCATTTTCCCTCATTAAATTTTTAAGAAAATTACTTTGCTTATTAACATATATACTTTTTAAGCTTTGAAACAATAAATTTACAGAAGTATGGAAAGTACAGTATAAATATATATATTTTTTCCTGAACTGTTTGAGAGCAAGCAGTAACCTGTTGCCCAAATCACTAGTATTTTTGTGTGCATGTGATTAGCATGTGTGGGGTGATTTATTACACAGCCATTGTGATTGCAACATCACTTAATTCTCAGACCCCACTTAACAGCCCCATCAATTTTTCCTATTGATGTCCTCTAGAGGGGAATGATAAGTTCAGAAGCATGGGTTACATTTGATTATTATGTCTCTTTATTCTCCTTAGGTCTAGAACGGTTACTTCATCTTTCCTTAACTTTCATGACCTTGCCACTTTTGGAGATTACAGGTCAGTATTTTGTAGTAGAATGCCTCTCAGTTTGAGTTTTTCATTATGACTAGGTTCAGGTCATGTATCTTTGGCAAGAACATCAGAAGTGATTATGTGTTTTTCTCATTGTATCCTGTCAAATGGTGCACAGTTTTTATTATCCCAACTAGTAGTGATGCTAACTTTGATAATTTGATTCTGATGGTGTCTGTCAGGCTTTCCCACTTACCTTTTTTAAGTAGATAATAAGTTTATTGTGGGAAGGAACTTTTAACTATGTAAATATCCTGTTCTTCATCAAACTTTTAATCTAGTTGTTTATATCTGTATTGAGACATATTTTCTTACTGAATTTCATGCATTACCATCCATTATTGTCACTATTTGTTTTGATATTAATGTGTTCCCAGTTTGGCCAAGTGGAACCTTTCAATCTGGTTTCTGTGTCTTTTTGACATGTTTCTAACTTCTTGGAGCACTTTCTTTCTGTCACAACGTTATGATCTAGGCTTGTACTTGCCCTGCCCCAAACCTAAAATCTATTTTCTCAAGGACCACAAAGTTCATTTTAGTGGAGGATGGTATTTAGAAGCCAAGATTTTGAAGGTAGATGTGCTCATTTATATTGGAGTATCATTGCTCCCAGGCCCTTGTAGCAGCTAGCACTTAAAGATATATAAATATATATACACATAGGCATACATCAATATCTGTATACCTTTCTCTAGCTCTATTTATTAAAAACCATGAGTTTGTACAGATACTTCTAATTCCAATCTAGTAGCACAGGGTTTATTCTAGTTTTCCCATTTCCACATTTGTAACTCATTTATCTGATGGTGAGAAACCTAGCTCCATTGCCTTTATTATACTTGTAAACTTTATCTGCCCACATGTTAAACAACCCACCATCTGCTGCTAATTCCCTCCTTCTGTGTTTCATTCCTTATCTTACTTGTATACACGAGTGTACTACCCTAGGCCATTTTCTTCTCTACCATGGGTAGTCTCCCGCCCCTCTCTGGCTGACTGTCCACTCCAGGATGCGTCCTGGCGTGGACTATTCTTGACTCTGCTTGTTTTCTGATACCTCAGGCCAGGCTGGCCCCAAGCATGGATGCCACCATGGGGTCTGACTCCCAACCAGGATGCCCTTCTCCTACTTGAGCCCTGAAAATCTGCACCAGTCTGGATCTCTGATGAATACCTGCCTCACCCACTGAGGCTCTGACTTCCTATACTAGGTTTCCCCCAACTCTGGAGGTTGCCCTTTTCACCCTCCTTGAGCTCTGACACCACGTATGGGGCCGCCTCTCTGTTGGAATGTTACATTTACCACTCTGGACTGTCTCCATATGTTGCTTATCTGTTCACCTTGCTTGGGTTGATGCCCTGCATGGGCACCAGCTTTAACCTTACTTGAGATCTTACACCCCACATCTAGCAACAGTCCACAACCTGGATGTAGCCACCTTCTGCTCAGGGTCTCTGACATCTCCTCCTATACCATCACAGCTTCCCCAGCCCACCCCTTACCAGTGTGGCCAACTACCTTCCCTTGCTCCACCAATTACTTTAGGAGTACATTTTTTTAGGAACAGAAGGGAAGAAAAAGGGCAAGAACAGTTGCACTGCCTTTTTCAATGAAGATCCTTGGGGAGATTTGGAGTTATTTCAATTTTTTATTTAGTCATTAATTCATGAAGCAAATATATGTAAGTACCTACTCTTTGTCAGGCACTGATCTGAGTTCTGAGTCTATAGTGCAGTATACAAAACAATGCCCTTGATCCAGTGGATTTATATTCTCATGGAGTTGGAAAGATACTCAATACTAAAGGAATTAATCTGGTATTGGCCTGTCCATGTAAGGACACTGGGGCATTAATCTGGTAAAGTGGCCACATAATTAGTCTATCCTGGGCTTGGTGCCATGAAGAAAATTAAGGCAAGACTTTTGTAAAGTGATTTGAACAGACTTAATGGGAAAGGCAGCCTATAAGAAAAAAGTCCAAAAGAGAAAAGTTGCAGGAATAAATGTCCTGGAGACATAAAAGCTCAAGTACATTATAGAGGGGTCAGAGGGCCTTGATCACTAGTTCCAATATTTGGGAGAACTCTTTGAGATACACTAGGGAATTAGATAAGTAATAAACACTTCTGTGGTGCAAAAGCTAGACCCCATGGGTCTGAACTAAGAATATGCCCTAATTAGGGCTAAAGTCTAACTATTCCAAGTAGTAATTTGTAATCAGGTAGTATCCAATGATATTCCCCATACTTTGATAACTCATACGGTCTTACCGAAGTTAGAGGCACCAGGAGGCAGCCTGGAGCTATCTCAGTGCTGAGTAGAGAGTGATGGAGAGAAAACAAATTTATCTTCCTTGAACTAGGCATACCCTTCTTCGGCTGTTCTGTTAGACTTGACATGTGACTCTATGCTCCAACCTACAAAAGGGGATACTTCACTGCTTGAAAGAGAATTTACAGGGATGGGTACCTCTATTTCCAAGGACAAGTCAACCACTGGTGCAGACAAATCCTTCCGCACCTACTTGAATGAATTGCTTACTTTTGAGTTAGTTGTGTTAGAAAAATATAACACCACTTCACCTTGTTTGTGAGGTGGTTTTTAAGGAAGAAGAATAGAGAAAATATTTGCAATGAATTCTGCCAAATAATTCAGAGTCGTCTGCTCAACAGTTAAGGAATAACAAAACCAGACAGACTGGATATTTTTTTTTCTGTTTATGTCCAAACCTACATCTGAGTTCTCTTTAAGATACTATAAAATCAGAATGTCCCACTCAATTTAAGGGTTAGTACAGCTTGGTATATGGATCAATATAGTGGTTTATAGATTTACTATATTTTGTCATATAGAATGTATGTGGCTTATAGGGCCTTCAGTGGCTCATACTAAGAAAACTGTACCTTTCCTGAGATGATTAAAGAAAGACTGTGAGAAAATACCTGATTCTCTCTCCTTCAAATCTAGCAGAAAATTACCACATTTAATCAAGCAAATAAATAATTTCATGAGAAGACAGCAGATGCTAATACTGACTTTCCTAGATGATTTCTACTTTTGTTTTTTGCTTTCTAAAATGTGAAAATAATCACCCTAACAACCTTAGAAGTTATTTCCTTCTGTAAAATATGGGTATGATTAACTAGAGTATATTTGAACTCATAGGCTCACAATGTAACAAATGGTTGCATTTTCCTTGTTTACTGATTTTCCATCTTTTAGATCTGTACTTTCACATCTATAGTTGTTTAATCCTCACAGATTATGGTAAAGAGTAGAGGGAGTTAAAATATTCACATTTTAAATACTTATATTGTATTTTCCTGGTAACTAAAAACTTAAATACCTATATTTTGGGGAACTCCACTTTCCTTTGGACTGATAGGAATTCCTGCCAAATTGACCCTCCCACAGATAGCAGCCATAAACTCTGGGTAAAATTGGAAAAAATTCCTGGCTGGGTGCAGTGGCTCACACCTGTAATCCTAGCACTTTGGAAGGCTGAGACGGGTGGATCACTTGAGGTCAGGAGTTCGAGACCACCCTGGCCAACATGTTGAAACCCGATCTCTACTAAAAATACAAAAATTAGCCGGGCATGGTGACATGTACCTGTAATCCCAACTACTTAGGAGACTGAGGCAGAATCATTTGAACCTGGGAGGCAGAGGCTGCAATGAGTCGAGATTGCATTCCAGCCTGGGTGACAGAGGGAGATTCTGTCTCAAAAAAAAAAAAATCCTGAGGATAGGGGAAAGTGAAGTGATCAAAAGTGAGCAGATTTTCTAGGGGAATTATACAGAAGAAGGGAAAAACACTGATTGCATTTCCTACTTTTACAGTTTTTAGCCCAACAGCATATTGTTGTAGTCACTGATTTGAGGGGCAGATAGAGAGAGTTGAAATCAGATAGAAAACTATACAAATATATATATTTTTTATTTTATTATTATTATACTTTAAGTTCTAGGGTACATGTGCATAACATGCAGGTTTGTTACATATGTATACTTGTGCCATGTTGGTGTGCTGCACCCATCAACTCATCAGCACCCATCAACTCGTCATTTGCATCAGGTATACCTCCCAATGCAATCCCTCCCCTTTCCCCCATCCCCATGATAGGCCCCAGTGTGTGATGTTCCCCTTCCCGAGTCCAAGTGATCTCATTGTTCAGTTCCCACCTATGAGTGAGAACATGCGATGTTTGGTTTTCTGTTCTTGTGATAATTTGCTAAGAATGATGGTTTCCAGCTGCATCCATGTCCCTACAAAGGACACAAACTCATCCTTTTCTATGGCTGCATAGTATTCCATGGTGTATATGTGCCACATTTTCTTAATCCAGTCTGTCACTGATGGACATTTGGGTTGATTCCAAGACTTTGCTATTGTGAATAGTGCCGCAATAAACATACGTGTGCATGTGTCTTTATAGCACCATGATTTATAATCCTTTGGGTATATACCCAGTAATGGGATGGCTGGGTCATATGGTACATCTAGATCTAGATCCTTGAGGAATCGCCATACTGTTTTCCATAATGGTTGAACTAGTTTACAATCCCCCCAACAGTGTAAAAGTGTTCCTATTTCTCCACATCCTCTCCAGCACCTGTTGTTTCCTGACTTTTTAATGATGGCCATTCTAACTGGTGTGAGATGGTATCTCATTGTGGTTTTGATTTGCATTTCTCTGATGGCCAGTGATGATGAGCATTTTTTCAAAAAAAATTAATATTTATTAAAATGGTACATGCTGGGGAATGCTGGGAATTGTAAAAATAACTGACACAAAGGACACTGAGAAAAGACACAAATCCTTTTCCTAGTGATCTCATTGTGAAGTAGGGATGAAACTATGTGTCAAATGACTGTATTATATATAAAGTAGAAAGTGCTAGACAAGAGGTCAAATAAATGTAAAATTAAATGAAAAAAAAACACACAAAAACCCATACAATTTTTCTGTCCTGAAGAACCAGAGGAGACAGTTTGAGACAACCACAGCTGTTAGAGAATACAAAAGAAATCCAAGAAAAGAGAGAACCATAAACAGAAAGCCCTAAATTCTGAGTAGAAAGTTGGCTGAAATCTCTGGCTGGTTCATGCATCAACCATGCATGAGTAGGATGACCTTCAAGCTCTAAAGCTAAGGACAAAAGAACTGAACTGAGATTTGAACAACCATTCAAAAGGTAGAGTTTGGAGCTTGAGTCCAAATACATTAATTGCCTTTTAAAATAGACAATAAAGGAAAATACTCTTTGGAAGAATACAGTAGATCCTAGGGTCCACAACAAACAATATTTAGGACAAAATCCAAAATTTCTTCACATATGAGAACCTGGAAATTGTGATCTACTTTGAAGCAAAAAGATAATCAGTGGAGACTGACTCCCACATGACCAAAATACTAAAGCTAGACAAGTATTTTAAAGCAAGTTTTATGACTATGCTCAATGAATGTAAAGAAAATATGCTCATGATGTTTGAAGTTATAGCATCTCAGAAGAGAAATAAAAACTATAAAACAGAACCAAATAGAAAAAGATATTTCTTATGAATAGTTCTTAACCCACTGTGGGTCACAGAGTAGATGGTTTATTTCTTTATTTTTGTTTTTATGACTGATTTTATTTCAAATGGCAGATTAACACAAATTAAGCTTTATATCTATTTTTCCAGCTTTATTGAGATATAATTGATAAATAAATTTGAATACATTTAATGTGGACATCATGATGATGTGATATTCATATACACTATGAAATGATTACCACAAACTACTATTAACACAATCAAATCTAACACATCCATCACTTCCCATAGTTACTTTTGTGTTGTGTGTCTGTGAGAACACTTCATGTCTATAGAGTAGATGCTTTAAAAATATTTGTTAAATAAAATATTACTCAGAACTTTTTGTTTTTTCTTTAACTTTTTGTTTTGAGTCTTACTTTTATATTCTTGCTGCCTATTTGTTTAAAATTTGGCTTTATTCTTTAAAGAGTCTTTAGCCCTACCTTATTGATTTCTTCATTCAAGCAGTTACTAGGTATGTACCAGAAGAATGATGATTATGGCAATAGTGATGGAGAAGGAGGAGGAGGAGGAGGAGGAGCAGGAAGAGGAGGGGAAAGACAATTTGCTTAATGAAGACAGTAACATTTTATGTATCCCAGGTGCCTAACACAAGACCTGGGACATAGTTAATTACTCTAATTAATATTTACTAAATGGGCTGGGGGTGGTGGCTCATGCCTGTAATCCCTGGACTTTGGGAAGTTGAGGTGGGAGGATTGCTTGAGACCAGGAGTTCAAGCCAGCCTAGGTAATATAGGAAGATTCCATCTCTATAAAAATACAAAAAATTAGCCAGGTATGGTGGCTCATGCCAGTAGTCCCAGCTACTTTGGAGGCTGAAAGAGGAAGATTGCTTCAGCTGGGGAGATTGAGGCTGTAGTGAGCTCTGATTGCACCACTGCATTCTAGCCTGGGTGACAGAATGGAGCCCTATCTTGAGAAAAGTTTTTACTAAATGAATGAATAAATGAATAAACAAATGATTGAATACAAATATTCCATAAGGTATCCCTGTTTTACTTTATCTTTTAT
>NW_012114599.1:15460889-15469586 GCF_000951035.1 Colobus angolensis palliatus | reverse complement strand
ATTAGTCAGTCATGGTGGTGTATGCCTACAGTCCTAGCTACTTGGGAGGCTGATGCAGGAGGCTCACTTGAGCTGGGGAGATTGAGGCTGTAGTGAGCTCTGATTGCACCACTGCATTCTAGCCTGGGTGACAGAATGGAGCCCTATCTCGAGAAAAGTTTTTACTAAATGAATGAATAAATGAATAAACAAATGATTGAATACAAATATTCCATAAGGTATCCCTGTTTTACTTTATCTTTTATCCACACCTTGGTCTTTTAAATTCTCCTAATGTTGAGCAACCAGTTTCACATTGTCTATTTCTTCTTTTCACTCTTTCTTCTTTTCACTCTTTTTTCTTTGTTCTTTTGGGTGCTCAGCATTTTCTCTCTATGGTTTTATTTTTCACCACGTCTTTTCTGAATTTCTTCTTGACCATCTGTTTTTCAGTATGGATGAGGTGGAATTTACAGATTTGCCACCATTTCTTTTTCAAAACTCTTTGGGTAAAACAAAAACATTAAATTGTAAGACAGTTCTGTATTGATCGTAACTGGCTACCTTGCCTGTGAAAGATGCAGTCTTCTAAGTTGCTACTTTTCTTTCACAGAGCCATGATAGTAGCTCCCTTCGGCAGCACCCTGTGTAGAGGTTCTTAAATTACACTGACAGCTTTCATAGAATAAACGTGTGAGAACCTTGCCTTTCAGGAAGTTATTCAGAAACTGAAACAACACTGTTGCCTTACTAGTAATAATTAAAAGATAATATTGTTTTCATTGAAAGTAAGAGAAACTTAAACTATCCCAGGCATAGAAAGGTAATTTATTAAGGGCCTTATCATAGAAACTCTGGTTTAAGTGTCAAACCAGGAGATAGAATGGTTCAAATGATGTAACCAGACTCAGCCACATGCTCACTATCTCTTTACAGTGTTTCCCTCTTTCTTTATTTCAACCTTAGGTAGATGTTCTATTTATGATAGAAAGATGCCTTCTGGAAGCTCCAAACTCCCATTTAAGTTCTCTGAGTCCCTCTCTGGGTGCTTACTCACTGAATTGACAGCTTTGGGACACATGCTATTATGAAAACAGTCATTACATCCAGGGCAAGGAATACGCTCTTGCCCAGGTTGCTTAATGTGTTCACCTGTAGTGGACATTACTACTGCCCTGAGAACATCCCCTCTGATCTGCTTCGCATGCCCTTTTGTCCTGTCCTTGAGTGCTGTGTACTTTGCTGCTATTGCCTTGCAGCTGCAGTCTTCAGAGGATTGGCCTGAACTGTCTTGACTCAGAGAAAGAGAGATAGAGACATCATGGAAAAGAGAGAATGTCTCTAAGTCTATGTTGGTTCTGGGTCAGCTCATAGTAACTTACGAGACTGAGATATAAAAAGACCAGCTCCCGGCCGGGCGCTGTGGCTCATGCCTGTAATCCCAGCACTTTGGGAGACCGAGGCAGGCGGATCACAAGGCCAGGAGATCGAGACCAGCCTTGTTAACACGGTGAAACCCCGTCTCTGCTAAAAATACAAAAAAATTAGCCGGGCCTGGTGGAGGGCTCCTGTAGTCCCAGCTACTCGGGAGACTGAGGCAGGAGAATGGCATGAACCCAGGAGGCGGAGCTTGCAGTGAGCCAAGATCACGCCACTGAACTCCAGCCTGGGCGATAGAGTGAGACTGTGTCTCAAAAACAAAAAACAAAAAACAAAAAAACAAAAAACAGCTCCCTTGCTGTGAGGTAAAACAAACTCTAATTTGCACCTTATACTTAAGAGCTCTCTCTCTCTCTCTGGCATCAAACGGTAGACTTTTACCCTAAATAACATGCTTGTATGACTTCCTCCTCTTCCCTATCTTTCTTCTCCCCCTTTCTTGTGGATTATTTGGGAAGCACCTCCTAAGTAAATCATCTGCAATCAAATTCTTGGCTTAGAATCAGCTTCTGAGAGAATCTGACCCAGAAAATATCCTGGACTACAGGAGTCCAGACTAATATGGAGTTGGAGTTGGAAAAGGAGGCTAAGGAGAATCAACATGCTGTTACCAGATGGGAAATCAAAACTGGTAGATTAAAACAATAGTATGAGGTATAACTTCCAAATTAGTACAAGTTTACTTCTTTTACTGCTTCTTTTGATTCTGTATTTTTACGATGGCAACTATTTCTTCTACAAAACATGTAGAAACAATTCTCTTTGGCTTGCCTTCTGTCTTTTTACTATTAATACAGTTCTATCTTCCATTTCTGTTTTGACTTTGGTTGGTTGAGACTCAGATTCCAGCTTATATGGACATACTTTTCAGATATTGAGAGGTCTCTTCTGTTGTGATCTCTTTGATGCAGTTTGTATAAACTATGTCTGAGCTTGGTCTTCCCGTTCATAATCTTTTTTCATCTTAACATGAGGTAACTCCAGTACTCAAGTTGTATTCTATAGACCACTTGCTTTAAGGGGACAGATGAACAATCTTGATTTATTTCGTTTGCCAGTTTAATTCCCAAACTTCTCATTACTGGCATAACGAGATATTACATTTTGCATATTTAAGTAGCACTTGTCTTTGTTTTTCAGTGTCTGATTTTAAAGCAAAATATAATGATTTTGTCCATAAAAATGTGTTTTAAGGATTTCATAATATGAGGGTGTCTTTAATAAGTTCATGGGAAATGCATATTATGAGAAAACTATACATAGATTTTAAAATTGTTGCACAGAAATAAATTTGTACTAACTTGTTATAACCTATCTGTATAGGATCTAGTTTGAGGTACCAAGAAGAATAAGATATCAGTTTAAAAGGAGCCCCTATCAGAGTAACGTGAATTCTGCTAAAACCGAAGCAAAACAAACATCAACTTTCTGGTGAAGCTTGGGTGGAAGAATGTGAAATCATTGACGTTTTATGAAAAGTTTATGGAGACAGTGCCACAAATAAATTAGTAGTTTCCAAATGGATAACTCATTTTTAGAAAGGAAGAGACAGTGTTGAAGATGAAGCTGGCAGCAGCAGGTCATCCACATGAATTGACAAGGAGAAAATTAATCTTATACATGCCCTAATTAAAGAGGGCCAGTGATTGACAGCAGAAACAATAGAAGACACCATAGACATTTCAATTGGTTCAGCTCACCGTTCTGACTGAAAAATTAAAGTTGAGCAAATTATCCACTCTCTGAGTACCAAAATCATTGTGCCCAGATTAGCTGCAGATGAGAGCAGAGCTCTCAATGGAAATTTTAAACAAGAGGGATCAAGATCTTGAAGCATTTCTTTGAAGAATTGTAACAGGAGATGAAACATGGCTTTACCAGTATGAACCTGAAGACAAGGCACAATCAAAGCAATGGCTACCAAGAGGTTGAAGTGGTCCAGTCAAAGCAAAACCAGACTGGTCAAGAGCAAAAATCATAACAACTTTTTGGGGGATGCTTAAATCATTTGACTTGTCAACTTTCTGGAGGGGCAGAAAACAGTAACATCTGCTTGTTAAGGGAGTGTTTTGAGATAGTGAACCAAAGCTGTAGCAGAAAAGTGCCTAGGAAAGCTTCAACAGAGAGTTCTTCACCACCATGACAACGTTCCAGCTCATTTATTTTATCAAACGAGTAATTTTGTAAGAGTCCTGATGGGAAATCACTAGGTAACCACCTTTCTGTTCTGATTTGGCTCCTTGTGACTTCTTTTTGTTTCCTAATCCTAAAAAATCTGTGAAGGGCACTGATATGGTTTGGTTGTGTCTCCACACAGATCTCATCTTGAATTGTAACTCCCACAATTCCCATGTGTCGTGGGAGGGACCCAGTGGGAGGTAATTGAATCATGGGGGCAGATCTTTCCCATACTGTTCTTATGATAGTGAACAAGTCTCATGAGATCTGATGGTTTTATAAAGGGGAGTTTCCCTGGAGAAGCTCTCATTTTCTCTTGTTCGCTGCCGTGTGAGATGTGCCTTTCACCTTCTGCCATGATTGTGAGGCCAACCTAGCCACGTGGAACTGTGAGTCCATTAAACCTTTTTCTTTTGTAAATTGTTCAGTCTTGGGTATGTCTCTATTAGCAGCATGAAAATGGACTAATACAGGCACCTAGTTTTCTTCAGTTAATAATGTAAAAAGACTGCATTGACATGATTAAATTCCCAGAGCCCTCAGTCCTTTAGGGATGGGTTAAATGCTGGTATCATTGCTTTAAAAAGTGTCTTGAATTTGATGAGGCATATGTTGATAAATAAAATTTGTATTTTTTATTTTTGTCATTTAATTCCATTTTCCACAAACTTGGAGTCCCCTCATGTGTACCTGCTCTCCTTCAGTCAATGTTGGATTTTTCTCAAGTTATATTAAATGATTAACTATATAACCAGCCATTTCTCTATATGCATTATTTTTATGCAGCTCTAAATGTTCTCAGTACACGATTTTTAAAAATCCAAACCTATATTCTATATTTAGAAATGTCATTGGTTTCAATTTGAACTTTATATCTAAAATTAAAAATGTTATTTTTGCACTGTTAATACTTCTTACTCATATACTTGAGTCATTTCAACATTTTATAAACTTCATTGATAACAGTAAACAAAAGTCTATTTAGAGAGAAAGGTCTCAAAAACCCAATTTCAAGTGCCACCTTCTTCCTAAAAGTAGCCTGATTTTATTTTGTGTTGCTTTGTTCTTCGCTCAAAGTTTTATTTATCATCATGTGTAGTAATGTATAGCTTCCCTACATATTCTCTTTTCCTGGTGAATTGAGAACTTCTCTATAGCTAAACAGCTTTTTGCTTATCTTCATGTTTCTAACATCTAGCACAGTCCCAAATACAAAGTATAATTTCAAAATGTCAGCTGAATCAATGCTTCATGAATAACACATAAAAACACTGAATAATCTGCTAACTTCTGTTGCTGTAGTGTCTGCTTTAAAAATAATTGTGCTTATGAGTTGTGGACCCTCAAATTTCAGAAGGTCTTTAAAATTCCCTAAGAAGTTGAGATTCTTCCTAAGAAAGTTCAGAAAGCTAGTAAATTCAGAAGTTGGGATCAAACCCAGGCCTTTGATTCCATGCTAAAATTCTCTCTCTATTCTTGAATTGGCAACCTGGCATGTGCTCACATCTTTATCCTTTCTTTATGACTCCTTTTGCTCCTGAAACTACTCTTGAAAATGTATGTTATTTAATTCCTTTTTTTAAAAAAATTAGAATAGGATGTTTCCTAACATTTTTCTCTTAAATCCATTACTTCTCTTTTATTCTCATTTCTTTAACTGAATCTATGTAGTTTCCTCTTTGTTTTTTAATTTTCTCAAATTCTGTTAATTTCTCTTATTTTATTTCCTTCTATATGTTCTCACATGAATCAATATACAAATGGAAGTCCCTACTTTATTTTCGGAAAGTTCATGGCTGTACTTTCTCCTTGGAAGCTTAAAAAATCTTTTAAAATTGTGTCACTATTTTCTGATGTCCTTTTAGCTTAAAATATATAAAATTATATGTTCTTATGTCATCATAGAATATTCCTTGTAAATAGTTGGAAAATGATTATATCTTGTTATTGAATTGTCTAGATTAACATATGATTTATAATTGGACACAAAAATACATGAATGCACATATTTATTTAGAGATCATGTGTAAAAGACAGAATGAATGACATATACCAAAGTTGAAACGCAAAAGACTATAAGAACTAGTTTTGAAAGCTTAAAATCCAAAATAATAGTATAAAAATTAAAGATATATTTACAATAAGAAGACAAATAATGAGGTTTAGACCTATTGTGTATCATAGTGATTGCTATAGTTTGGAAATTTGTTCTCTCCAAACCTCATGTTGAAATTTGATCCCCAAGGTTGGAGGTGGGGAGGTGTTTGGGTCATGGAGTGGATCCCTCATGAATAGATTAATTTCCTTCCTTAGGAGTAAGTGAATTCTCAGTTTATTAGTTCTGTGATAACTGGTTGTTAAAAAGAGCCTGGCACCTCCCCCATCTTGCTGTCTCTCTAGCTTCCTTTCTCACCATGTGATCTGTACACACACCCTTCTACACACACTCCCCTTCACCTTTGGCCGTGAATGGACACAGCCTGAGGATTTCAACAGGTGTCCAGTCTTTGAGCCAGCAAAATTGTAAGCCAAGTAAACCTGTTTTTCTTTATAAACTATCCAGTCTCAGGTATTCCTTTCTAGCAATACAAACAGACTAAGACAGTGATACAGTATTTCCAGATGACTAAGAGAACAGTCAGTTTTTCAACTTCAGCTTCTATTCTTCTGATTTTTTTCTCAATAAGACTTGCCATAATGGCCTTAAAAGAAATGTAGGCTAAAGGTTTAAGGAAGAGTTGTGTTCAACTTTTCAGGTGTGTATAGATTTGATCACAGGTAGTAAACAATATTGTATATTCTTGACTAATGTAATTTTGAATTCTGAGTGCCCAGCAGACACTTGCCTGGTGTCTGGTCCAACGCAGGTGCTCGCCAACGTTGGCAGAATGAATGGATGTTGTTGCCAACAACAATCTGAAGAAACATGGAAAGTAACAGAAGGTCAGAACCCTAAAGCAGGGAAAATGTGTCTCCTGAAAACTATAAAACAATAAGCTTACTGAAGATACCCAGCAGCCTACTAGGAATGGATTGGAAGTATGACTAGAAAAACAGAAAAGAGGGCTTCAGACAAGCAATTAGATACAACTATGGGATACATTAAAATGGGCCCAGATTAATGGATTCATGATTTTTCAGATTTATACAGATCCATAATTTTTCTTATCCACCCTTTTGACCACAAAATAAATTATTCTAATGAAATCTTTCTGGAAGACAAATATGTAGAACTATTACAGGGAGAGGGAAGGAGAGGTGGCAATTTGGAACTTTCTATTCTTGTTGTCTCTTTTCTTGTTCCTTCCTTCTGTGGTGGCCCCAGAGGAATCTCCAGAAAGCCCTAAATATAGGTGTTCCCAAATTGAAGAATGCACGGGAATCAGCTGAGGTATGATAAAAATGTATAATTCTATACCTTACCACAGGATATTCTCATTAACTAAGAAATACCCAAGTATCTCAGCTGATGGCTATGTAAATACTGTCAAGGCTCTGAAAAGCACAATCGGAAACCAGTAACCTAAAGATAAACTGCCGTCTGTGTTCACAGCCTGTTAGGAAGTTAAAAACCTGGGGTAGATGAAATTGTGAAAGGAGTTAAATGCAAACCAGTTATAGTTAATATGGAGGTAAGTTTTGTGCCATTATTGCTGTCATTTGGTGTCATGACTAGTTAAATCCTTATTGCTTTTTCAGATAGCATTCATGGGACATGTTCAGTGTTCATGCAGCAACTGAGAATTTAACATCACATAAAAGGAAACAAAAAATATCCTTATTTTTCATCTTCTCTCCAGAGCTCGGCCTTTTGCTTGTCCCTGGGACAATTCAGCCAACTCAGGAAGAAGCTAATTTTTCTCAAATAGTGACTATTGTTACTTTGTCCCCTTCACTTTGCAGGGGCTATTGCCATATTGCCAGCTTAGCTCTTGTATTCTTCCCTTTTCATCATCCACCTGTGTTTAAACATGTCCCAGGTGCTCGTGTTCAATTATTCATTGGCATTTCATTCTTGTCATAACAATTCCTCTCAGTGTGCACTACTGAATCTTTCCCTTCTATTTTACGTATGTATATTTACACGTAGAATTTTTTCATCAGGAGCTATATTCTCACCTTTCTTCTAGGTTATTCTCTGGACCATAACTGTGAATCATTCACCCCAAGCCTGAGAGCAATATGGTGGGCCAAGTTCTGATTTTACCCAGGGTTCTGATTTTACCTACTGTGCGTGAGCATGTCACAGGTATCCCTCAGATCCAATTTTTCTTTCTCTCATGAACTGCTCTGTATTATAAAGAAGCTGACATCTATAGGTAGCATATCCCATGTTCCATATCAAATGACTTCCAACTCTGTTCACCCAAAAGATGTACTGATGGAAATCTGGAAGGTGGGAAGAGGAAATGCTCCAACTTCCGTTCTGTCTCCAGCGGCATGTCTGACGGGGGTGGGACTATCCATGACTCCAACTCCTTTCTAATAGATCAGTCATGTTCGAGTTTCTCTCAGGTAACCCTGACTCTGAGTTTTGGTAATACTGTCTCTTTATCATTCTGTCTCTCCAGCTGTAGGGTATAGTGGGGTTTTGCTGTTGCTAATCTCTAAATTACATAGATTTATCAGCTCCTCCATCACTGGTGTAATTAATTCCCTGAATTAAATTCCCTCTGAATTAAATACTTGAAATTGTGTTTGTTTTTCTGATTAAAACCTCACTGTTCCACCATATTATCTCTCACTCTTTTTCCCTTTCTCCCTTTCCACGTTCTTTCTCTCCTATTTTTAACATTTATTTTAGGTTCAGGTGTTCATGTGCAGGTTTGTTATATAGGCAAATTGCATGTCATGGGGGTTCGGTTTACAGAGTATTTCATCACCCAGGTAAAGAGCATAGTACTGGATGGGTAATTTTTTGACTATCTCCCTCCTCCCACTCAGAGACTAGTGTCTGTTGTTCCTTCTCTGTATCTTCGTGTTCTCAATATTTAGCTCCCACTTGTAAGTGAGAACATGCACTACTTGGTATTCTTTCCCTGCATTTAGTTCACTTAGGCTGATGGCCTCCAGCCTCCATCCATGCTCCTGTAAAGGACG
>NW_012114599.1:15458377-15458924 GCF_000951035.1 Colobus angolensis palliatus | reverse complement strand
AGGTACAAGGAGGAGCTGGTACCATTCCTTCTGAAACTATTCCAATCAATAGAAAAAGTGGGAATCCTCCCTAACTCATTTTATGAGGCCAACATATTTTCTTTATACAGGCTACTATTGATGGGTATTCAGGTTGATTCCATGTCTTTGCTGTTTTGAATAGTGCTGCGATGAACACCCACGTGCATATGTCTTGTAGTAGAACAATTTATATTCCTTTTGGTATATACTTAATAATGGGATTGCTGGGCTGAATGGTAATTGTGTTTTAAGTTCTTTGAAGAATTGCCATACTGCTTTGCACAATGGCTGAACTGATTTACATTCCCACCAGCAGTGTAAGCATTCCCTTTTCTTTACCATCTCACCAGCAGCTGTTATGTTTTGACTTTTTTAGTAATAGTCATTCTGACTGGTGTGAGATGATGTCTCACTGTGGTTTTGATCTGCATTTCTATCATGATTAGTGATGTTGAGTCTTTTTTCATATGCTTGCTGGCCACATGTATGTCTTCTTCCAGACCCTTCTGTCGTTTTTTTTTTTTTT
>NW_012114599.1:15411502-15458052 GCF_000951035.1 Colobus angolensis palliatus | reverse complement strand
TCTCGGCCTCCCAAAGTGCTGGGATTACAGGCTTGAGCCACCGCACCCGGCCTAGACCCTTCTGTCCTTATTTCTTCTCCTTCTTTTTCTCTTCCTCCTTCTCACTTTGGCAGCCTAGGAACTTCTCAACTTAAATGACAAAGATTCAATTCTATTTCAGATTTTT
Organism: Colobus angolensis palliatus; assembly: GCF_000951035.1. Lineage (NCBI taxonomy): Eukaryota > Metazoa > Chordata > Mammalia > Primates > Cercopithecidae > Colobus > Colobus angolensis. The sequence continues at coordinate 15,457,886 of NW_012114599.1, read as the reverse complement.
CAGTGAAACAGACCATCCTTAAAAAGTTATTATGAAGTGTTTTTTTTTGGATATGAATTCTGGTTTCGTGTGAGACCTAAAAGTAGTCATGAAATCTCTTTACAGTTTGATTTTCTTATGTTTATAAAGAGAATAATACTCAGCTTATAGTATTAATTTGAGGATTAAATAATGTAAATCTACTGAAATGCATATATTGTCTGGCAAGTTGTAAGTCCTCAAAATATTTGCTGATCTTGTAGTTTCTATGTTACATGTACAGTTCCTAGAATATGTCCCGGTATTTAAGAACCTTTCAATTTAATATAATGTATCTTCTACATGTATATACTGCTCTACAAAGACTCTTGGAATTCAGATTGATAAAACAGAAAAAATACCCCTAAAAATCCTTAGTTTTTGGGAAAGTTTAAAATGCATTCAGCATACGTGGTTACTAAGGACACGTGAGTGACAAATAACTAAAGACTTTCAATAACTGTGGGAATTTTATTATTGAACTTTGTCTCCACCTTTTAATTCTTTCCAATAGATTGTATAACCATGAAAATATCAATTTTCTCATTCAATATGAATCTGTTTGTCTTATTTGCCATGAACTTTGCAGTTCTTTGGTGCCGTTCTGATACTTCTTTACGCATTCACTTGCCCTGACCCTATTCCTTTCCCTCATCATGACAATGGAGTATTCTAGTCCTCACTTTTCTTAGAATCATTCAGTACCTTTTGAGACACATATATACGATTTTATTCATTTTTAATGCTAATGTTGCCACATTAAAGATTTAGCAAGGAATTCTGGAAAAATGACTGCCTGTCCACAATTTTTTACCCTTCCCTTTTCACTGCTAGTTGTCTGTCTCATATGGATCAAATGGCTGCTGAGGCAACACACTCCTGGATGCACATAATGCATTGGGTGCTATGGGAATACACGTAGTGAGAACTGGTGTGGACCAGACTGGAGATCGAATACTAACATCTAATAGCCCAGAGAGAAGGATTAGAACTAAGACACTTTCTAAGAGATCTTGACTCAATGATATGTGGGAGGAAGACCAGCTGTTTAACTTGAGGATCCAGTGTAAAACAAAAGTGCAGAAACCCTTGTTGAAAAGTTATTAGAAAATGTTAGATGATGACAGAGCATTAAACAAAGCATGGACCCTTCTATGTTCAGGGTCTTATGTGACTGCACAGATTGAGACACTCATTATCTAGTCTTGAGTGGGTGTAGGTGCGTTAAGAAAAGAAGGATGCAAACATCAATCTTGTATGATTGTGTCAGACTTCCTAGCCCAAGAATCAAGCAGCTGAACTGATGGGCTGAGTTCTCTCATGTGTGAGGCTCAGGGCGTGTGAGTGGACTGGGAAGCAAAGAGACTTCCTCCTAATATCTCATCAAGTGACTGACATCCTGCCTGCTACTGTACCACTAGCCCATAGGGTTTGGTTACTTCATCTTATTTGATACTGATCTGGAAGTTCTAGCAAATGCGATCAATCAATGGTCAAAAGTAAAAAAAAAAAAAAAAAAAAAAAGAGAAGACAACTGATATAAACATTGAAGAAATTTTTAAAAAGTTGAGAGAGGGCAAGATGGCCAACTAGACGCAGCCAGATGGAAAAGCTGCCACCAAGGGACCAAGATGATTGGCCCATTCTTAACAGATCTTCAGAGGGAAGCCACCAAGAGTGGACAGAGACACGACACACAAGCAGGCTGAAGGGGCAGAAAGCTGGAAGCCTCTGTGCACCGAGGCTCATTCCTGGCCGCCAACGACTCCAGCGGGGAGTTGAACTGGCAAGGAGCAATATACTCTTGTCACAGGTCTCTGGAATACTAGCAGGAGAAGACTCAACCACCATGGACACTTAAGCTGGCAGAAACAGCTACTTAGAGAAGTAGTAGGGGAAGTAAGCCAGCCAATGTGGAGCGCAAATTTGGTACGAGAGCCTCTGTAGCAGAGTACAGCCAGGGACAGCCATTCCCCCAGGCTTGACTTTCTCCTACAGGAGACTTTAGCCCTAGGGGAACTGTCAGTCCTGAATTCTGGAGGGTGTCTTGCCCATCAGATGGGGACATGCAACCTGAGCACCGCTTGGTCTACTGGTGTCTTCTGAGGCTCCAGCTTGGTTATATGCACTGGCAGGGCAGCCTCAGGTGCCCTAGGGGCTCCATCATAGCTTCTGGGCTGATGGACCCCGACTGACTGAAGGAGAGCTCCAGCAGGGTAGATTCTACAGCCACACACCCAGGCCACCCACTCCCTCCACTGGGCCCACAGCAACCACCCTTCTCCCATTACTTTGCCAGCATGTGTGTGGGGAAGCAGGTTTTGCTTTCCTTGCCCCCAAATGCCCATGTATGTGCATGCACCCTGCTTTGCCACTGTTGCAACGGAAGTGCAGTCCACTTTCCCTGCCCCGAATGACCGCCATTAAAGTCATAGAGTATTGGCAGGTACAGAGCCAGCCAGCCCTCCTCCTGCCAGTGCCCAGCCTTGCATCATTGCTGCCACAGGAGTGAAACTAGGCAATGACACTTGTAGGCTCAAAATAAAGGAGTGGAGAAAAATCTACCAAGCAAATGGAAAACAGAAAAATACAGTGGTTGCAATCCTTATTTCAGACAAAACAGACTTTAAACAAACAAAGGCCAAAAAAGACAACGAAGGGAATTAAATAATGGTGAAGTGTTCAATTCAACAAGAAGAACAACTAATATCTAAATATATAGTAAAATAGTTATATATATAGTAGTTTTACATGTATATACACATATAGGCACACCCAGATTCATAAAAGAAGTTCTTAGAGACCTGCAAAGAAACTTAGACGCCCACACAATAATAGTAGAGGACGTTAACACCACACTGACAATATTAGATCATTGAGACAGAAAGTTAACAAAGATATTCAGGACTTGAACTCAGCTGTGGATCAAGTTGACCTGATAGATATCTACAGAACTCTCCATCCCAAAACAACAGAATATACATTCTTCTCATTGCCACATGGCACTTACTCTAAAATTGATCACATAATCAGAAATAAAACACTCCTCAGTAAGTGCAAAAAAAAAATACTGAAATCATAACAGTCCAGATCACATCACAATCAAATTAAAATTCAAGATTAAGAAACTCAAAACCACACAACTACATGAAAATTGAACAACCTTCTCCTGAACGAAACTTGGGTAAATAATAAAATTAAGTCAGCAATCAAAAAGTTTTTTGAAACTAATGAGAACAATGAAACAATGTACCAGAATCTCTGTGACACAGCTAAAGCAGTGTTAAGAGGGAAATATATAGCACTAAATGTCCACATCAGAAAGCTAGAAAGATCTCAAATCAACAACCTAACATGACAACTAAAGGAACTAGAGAAGCAAGAGCAAACCCCAAAACTAGCAGAAGACAAGCAATAACCAAAATCAGAGTGGAACCGAAGAAGATAGAGACACAAAAATCCCTTCAAAAAATCAAGAAATCTAGGAGCTGGTTTTTTGAAAGAATTAATAAAATGGATAGACTGTTAGCTATACTAATAAAAAAGAGATAAGACTCAACTAGACAAGATCAGAAATAAGGGGGGATAGCACCACTGACCTCACAGAAATACAAACCATCAGAGGGTACTACAAACACCTCTATGCATATGAACTAGAAAATCTAGAAGAAATGAATCAATTCCAGGACACATACACTTTCCCATGACTGAGCCAGGAAGAAATTCAATCCCCGAACAGACCAATAATGAACGCTGAAATTGAGCCAGTAATAAATTGCCTACCAACCAAAGAAAGCTCCGGAATGGGTGGATTCACAGCTGAATTGTACCAGATGTACAAAAAGAGCTGGTACTATTCCTACTGAAACTATTCCAAAAAGCTGAGGAGGAAGGACTCCTCTCTAACTCATTCTATGAGACTGGAATCATCCTAATACCATAACTTGGCAGAGTCACAACAAAAAAAGAAAACTTCAGACAAATATCTTTAATGAACATCAATGCAAAAATCCTCAACAAAATACTGGCAAACTGAATCCAGCAGCACATCAAAAAGCTTATCCAGCACGAATTAGTAGGCAGTAGGCTTTATCCCTGGGATGCAAGGTTGGTTCAACATACACAAATCAATAAATGTGATTCATGACATAAACGGAACTAAAGACGAAAATCACATGATTTTCTCGATAGATGCAGAAAAGGCTTTTGATAAAATTAAATATTCCTTCATGTTAAAAACTCTCAGTAAACTAGGAATTGAAGCAACATACCACAAATAAAAGGAGCCATCCATGAAAAACCCACAGCCAACATCATACTGAGGACAAAAGCTGGAAGCATTCTGCTTGAAAACCTGCACAAAACAAGAATTCCTTGTCTCATCATTTCTATTCAACATAGTACTGGAAGTCCTGGCCAGAATAATCAGGCAAGAGAAAGAAAGGGCATCCAAATAGGAAGAAAGGAAGTCAAACTATCCCTGTTTGCAGATTACATGATTCCTTATCTAGAAAACCCATTAGTCTTGGCATCAAAGTTCCTTAAGCTGATAATAACTTCAACAAAGTCTCAGGGTACAAAATCAATGTACAAAAATCACTAGCCATTCCTGTACACTAACAACAGTCAAGCTGAGAGCCAAATCAGGAATGCAATCCCATTCACAATTGCCCCCCAAAAGAATAAAATATCTAGGAGTACAGATAACCAGGGATATGAAAGAGCTCTACAAGCAGAACTACAAAACGCTGTTCAAAGAAATCAGAGATGACACAAACAAATGGGGAAACATTACATGCTCATGGATAGGAAGTATCAACATCATCAAAATGACCACACTCCCCAAAACAATTTATAGGTTCAATGCTATTCTTAGTAAACTACCAATGACATTCTTCACAGAATTAGAAAAGACTAAAACTTCATATAGAACCAAAATAGAGTCCAAATAACAAGGGCAATCAATCCTAAGCAAAAGAACAAAGCTGGAGGCATCATGCTGCCTAAATGAAATAACCAAACAGCATGGTACTGGTACAAAAGCAGGCACATACATGAATGCAACAGACTAGAGATCCAGAAATAAGACCACACACCTACAACTATCTTCAACAAACCTGACAAAAACAAGCAATGGGGAAAGGACTTTCTAATCAATAAATAGTGCTGGGAAAACTGATTAGCTATATGCAGAAGATTAAAACTGGACCTCTTTCTTACACCATATACAAAAATCAACTCATGATGGATTAAAGACTTAAAAAAATTAAAGTCCTGGAAGACAACCTAGGCAATATCCTTCTGGTTACAGGAATGGATAAAGATTTCATGACAAAGATGCCAAAAGCAAATTGCAACAAAAGCAAACATTGACAAATGGAATTAAAGAGCTTTGGCACAGAAAAAGAAACTATCAACAGAGTAAACAGACAACTATAGAATGGGAGAAAATTTTTGAAAATTATGCATCTGGCAGAGGTCTAATATCCAGCATCTATAAAGAACTTTAACAAATTTACAAGAGAAAAACAACTCCACTAAAAAGTGGGCAAAGGACATGAACAGACACTTCTCAAAAGAAGACACACATGCAGCCAACAAGCGTATTTTTAAAAGCTCAGTATCTTTAATCATTAAAGAAATAAAAGCAAATCCATAGTGAGATACCATCTCACACCAGTCAGAATAGCTATTATTAAAAATAACAGATCTGTCAAAAAATAACAGATATTGGTAAGGTTGAGGAGAAAAAGGAAGGCTTATACACTGTTGGTGGGAGTGTGAATTAGTTCAGCCATTGTGGAAAACAATGTGGTTATTCCTCAAAAACCTAGAAACAGAACTACCTTTCAATCCAGCAATCCCATTACTGGGTATTCCCAAAGGAATAGAAATTGTTCTGTCATAAAGACATGTGCATGTATATGTTCACTGCAGCACTATTCACAATAGCAAGGAGATAGAACCAACCCAAATGTCCTTTAATGGTAGGCTTGATAGAGAAAACCTTGTAAATATACACCATGGAACACTATGCAGTCATAAAAAAGAGTGAGATCATCTTCTTTGCAGATACATGGATGGAGCTGGAGGCCATTATCCTTAGCAAACTAATGCGGGAACAGAAAACCAAATACTGCATTTTCTCACTTATAAGTGGGAGCTGAATGATGAGAACACATGGGCACAAAGAGGAAAATAATAGAAACTGGAGCCTATTTGAGGGTGGAGGGAGCAGGGAGAGGATCAGAAAAAGTAACTGTTGGGTATTAGGCTTAATATCTGGGCAATGAAGTAATCTGTGCAACAAATCCCCATGACAAGAGTTTACCTATATAAGAAACCTGCACAAGTATCCCTGAAATTTGAAGTTAAAGGAAAAAGAAAAGCATCTCTTTTTCTTGATAAGATTGTATACTGAAAAATGTAAGATATTTTATAAAACTTTAAGATATTTGATAAGAGAATTTAATGAAGTGACTGTGTATAATAGAAATATGCCAAAAAATCCCCATACTTTCCTGATAGTATTAACTGTGTTTTTATTAGGGAAGTAGAACTACTTAGCGTATGATGGAAGAGGAAATTTATTGCAGGAATTAAACATTACTCAATGTAGTCCTTGGAAAGTAAAGGTTACAAAAGAAGAGTTTAAAAATCAGATAAAAATAACTAACCCTAATACAGATATTTCCCAGCTTGCATACCTAGAAGGTAGGTAGGTCTGGTTACTTTAGTTGGAACCATGAAGAGACTTGCATAGAGGTTCATTGAAGATTGTGTACATGTCAGTGAATGATATTTGGCTCATCACAGCCACTACCTCTCTGAGTTCACAGTGAAGTGCTGGTGGTAGGTCATTGATGGTCAGTAGAACCAGAGGTTAGGAAGGAGAGTTGGGGAAGAGAAAAAGAAAACAAAAACACAAAAACAAAAAAAACCCGGAAACATGCTTGTGCCTTTATTCAGAGCTATACGGCTGCATCTTCATTTCTACCTCCAATATTCCATGAAACTTCACTTTGGTCAACTCTATCTATAATTATACAAGGAAAGAAAATCAGGGAAAACTGGTGCCCAGCAAGGCCATGTCTAAAATAGAACAAGTGAACTCAGTACCTAAAAAGAGAAATAGTCTACTCTCAGTAGCAAAATATGAATACATTATTTATTAATCAATTTAACAAGACTGATGTAAGATCTGCCTGAAGGAAATTATAAAATCTAATGACAGTACACAATATTTGGTCTTACCTTAGAATATTTAATACTTTAAAAACATCAGTTCTTCCAAACTTAATATATACATTTAACACATTTAGAGTTAGAATCTCAATCGTTCTTTTTAAATAAAATGATGTTTAAGTATACACATAAGAATAAATCTTCAGGGATAGTCAAGGGAGAAATAGAAGTGACTTTCCAAAGAGATTCAGAATATATTACTAAACGGAAAGCTTCTTCTCATAAATCATTATGATATGGCCACAGCAGTAGACCAAGTGGAAACAAGGAAGAGAGAATCCAAAAGTAGAACCTAGTACATATGAGCATTTAAAATGAAAGACAACTGCATCCATGTCCCTACAAAGGACGCAAAATCATCCTTTTTTATGGCTGCATACTATTCCATGGTGTATATGTGCCACATTTTCTTAATCCAGTCTGTCACTGATGGACATTTGGGTTGATTCCAAGTCTTTGCTATTGTGAATAGTGCCGCAATAAACATACGTGTGCATGTGTCTTTATAGCAGCATGATTTATAATCCTTTGGGTATATACCCAGTAGTGGAATGGCTGGGTCATACGGGTACATCTAGTTCTAGAACCTTGAGGAATTGCCATACTGTTTTCCATAATGGTTGAACTAGTTTACAATCCCACCAACAGTGTAAAAGTGTTCCTATTTCTCCACATCCTCTCCAGCACCTGTTGTTTCCTGACTTTTTAATGATTGCCATTCTAACTGGTGTGAGATGGTATCTCATTGTGGTTTTGATTTGCATTTCTGTGATGGCGAGTGATGATGAGCATTTTTTCATGTGTCTGTTGGCTGTATGAATGCCATCATTCTTAGCAAACTATCACAAGAACAGAAAACCAAACACCACATGTTCTCACTCATAGGTGGGAACTGAACAATGAGATCACTTGGACTCGGGAAGGGGAACATCACAAACCGGGGCCTATCATGGGGAGGGGGGAGGGAGGGATTGCATTGGGAGTTATACTTGATGGGTGCTGACGAGTTGATGGGTGCAGCACACCAACATGGCACAGGTATACATATGTAACAAATCTGCACGTTATGCACATGTACCCTAGAACTTAAAGTATAATAATAATTAAAAAAAAATGAAAGACAAATGCTGCATGATCTCACTCATTTGTGGAATCTGAAAGAGCTGATCTTACAAAAGCAGAGAGTAAAATGGTGTTCACTAGGGGCTATGGGGTTAAAGGGGTCAGAAATATGTTAGTTAAGGAATACAAAATTTCTGTAAGATAAATAAGTTCAAGAGGTCTATTGTACAATATGGTGACTGTAGTTAACAATATATTGTGTTCCTGAAAAATGCTGAGAGTGGATGTGAAATATTCTCACCACAAAAATGATAACTATGTGAGGTAATACATATATTAATTAGCTAGATTTGGTCATTCCATACTGTATGTATACTTCAAAACAGTATGGTGGCAAACACATACAATTTTCCCTCTCAATTTAAAATAAATAAATATGACAATATTTCAATATAAAGGGAAAATAATGGATTATTTAATAATGCAAATAAAAGCAATGAAATATTTAATAGAGCACAACAACCTATCCACCAAGAAAAAATTAAAAATGGGCCCCTTTCTTCTCTATATCAAATGTAATTCCTTATTGGGTTAGATATTTAAATGTAAATTTAAAAATAACTGGTAAGAAAATTCTCGAAGACTATATAAACATGCCAGAAACAAGCGAAGGCTTCTAACACTCAGAAGCTATAAAACAACAGAGAAGACTAATTGTGTCTATAAAATCTAAAAGTTCTTATTATAGCAAATATACTATAAATAAAGTGAATAAACCAACAATAAATTTGGAAAAAAGAACTTGCATAGCAGATAAAACAGCTAATATCTATACTATATAAAAGACTCAAAAGTTAACAAGAAAAATATAAACAATAGAAAAATGGCAACAGATGAAGAGAATGTTTATATTAGTGAGACACTATGTAGTCAAAAATATGAAAAGATACACGCAAACATTAGTAGTCAAGAAAAGAGAGATTAAAGTAATAGATTTAACGTTTTACCTTTTAGACTGGCAAATATTGAAGTGAACATAAAATCTATTGCCGCCTGGGAATGGGAAAAATGGTGTGCTCATAAAATGCGAAAAGAAATGTGAGCGCAATCCCTAAACACTTATAAAAAATGCACATACCCTAAACACCCAGTAATCCTTTTCCTCATAATCTATTCTCAACAACAACAAAAAAAGATTCATATGTAAGGATTATCTACAAGGTTGTTTATATCAACATTGTTCATAGTAGAGAAAAAAAATCAATACAAAAAGAAATTATTGTGCTTCCAGACCACTAACAGCAATGAACGAGAACTATGCCACATACTTTATAAGATTTCTATGACATTACATATATTAACCCATTTTTCCAATACATGGATATCTATGTGTATATACATATAGATGTATATATATGAATATGTATGTGACTCTGTGGGCATGAAGAAAAAGTGTGAAAAGTTACATTTTAGGTTGTTAACTTGGGTCATCTATTGGGGAGGAGGCAGGAAGAAAGTTAACTGGATGGAGTGGGGAATAAGAAGAGATGCAAAAATGTAAAGTACAAATGAAAAATGAATGAAAAGGAATGCATGATATAATTGTATTTCCGCATAAATACGTTGTATGTATATATTATCCTTGTCATGTAAAATTAGAATGATTTCAATATGGATATAAAAATACTTTTTAAAACAGGGTTTGAACTAAACCCTTGGCTGGCCCCGAGGCAATGCACCCCTCCCAGAGGTTAACTTTTCCTTTTTGTATTTTTATCTTTTAATATTTCTAGGACCAAGAGGTCTCCATGTTGGGGACTGATTGTAAAGTGAAGGCAGAAGTGGCCTTCAGGGGATTTACATCTTGGGTACATTTGCCATTGACTTATTTAATGGGAAGTGAATCATATGCTGTTTCTTTCTGAGAAACTAGAGTAAATGTACGGGGAGTGCTGAGAAACAGGGCTTAGGACTTGCAACACTGGAAGAAGAAGTATGTTGTCACAGCAATAAGAAACAGAGAAGGAGACACTGCTTTATAGGGTGGGTCACAAATTTAAGTAGATCCGACTGCATTTGAGATGCTGGTTTCAGCACTTACAGTTGGGCGTCAGCGAGGAGACAGCCGAAGGAGTGGTTAGAAGGCTGGGAGTGGGGAAATGGGCCTTTGTCACGGGGAGACAGAGGATGATGCAGTCACTGACTGGATTTGAGAATGCAGGTCAGAATCTTGGGGACATCAAACTTTTGAGAGGAGAGCAAGGGAGACTAGAAGGATGACAAAGGTTAATGCAGAGAAGTAGAACAAGCTGAAGAAAAATGGCCATGGAAGCAAAAAGTGTTCATCTTCAGGGAGAAGGTGCCTGATCACTCCAGTGAAATAGAAAGGAGAAGATGCACTAGTCAGAGAGAAGACAGCAAGATTTGACAACTCAGGGAGATACCACTAATCTTGAGGGGGCCTGTGTGCATCCACTGGGCAATAAACACTAACTTTGACCCTAGTGGAGGTTCACTCTTCATTAGAGACAAAAGAAAGGAGTTCAAAATGATGTGGAATTTGAGGAAGAACATTTAAGATTAACTTGAAGGATGTTTGTGAATCCTTTAAAACACATTATTACTACTTTAAGAAGATAGTAGTACAATTTATCTGTGCCTCCAAAATGTTTGTAAAACAGCTACTTAGCACTCAGAGTGGAAATTGGTCTGGAGTGAACATGGCCACTCTATGAGGCTCCTCTTGGGCAACACTAAAGTACTCCTCAGTGCACCTCTTACTCCAGCCACAGCTGCAGTGATCTGTGCTAGGCAGGCTTCCCCCCAGCTTCATGCAGGAACACCCTGGCAGCATCTCAGGACTGCCCAGTGTATGCCTCTGGCTGTCTGACCTGCAGCTTCTTGTTCACAGGTGTGTGAGAAATCCACTGCCACCCACTTGGCATCCACATGTGTGAAATCCTGGAGTGTGTGTGTGTGTGTGTGTGTGTGTTTGTTGGGGATGGTGACCCTTGGACCAAAGAGTAACTGTCAATAGATAAATACCTCCTTTTTTTCCCAGGGAGACACATGTGCTGAGATATTTTCCATATGACTTGTCATTTGCTCTTTTCAATTACTGCACCATTTTCTCCATAGTAGCAGTGGCCAACTCCATAATGCATTCTTGTTTCATCTCCCCTCTTCTCTGTTTCAGTTTCCCTATCCCTCATTGCCAACACTGTCTTCCACATTATTGCACTTAAGCTTTTATTTCTGGCTCTGCCTTCTGGGGAACCCAAGGTAAGATAGCTGCTGTTTAAAGAATAGAAAATAAGGGAGCTGTGTGGTCCAATAAAAAAATAGGGAAAGGAATGAATTTTTTTTTTTTCCACAGGCGGGTATGCTTCTGTATCCCTTTATTTCCTTTTTTTTTTCCCCCAAATGAGCTTAGGTCTTCAGTTACTTTAAAAATGTCTGTAATATGTCGAGATCCTTAGGTGAAAAGCAATAGAAGAACCAAGTGTTCTGTAATAGATCTTCAATTAATTGCAGAATATACAAGAGAGGGTAAAATAATTCAACTAATTTTGAATAAAATGCTTTCATAATTAAAAATCTGTTAGGAGGAACAGTTCTAATTTTCCTTTATGTGTCTTGAAAATTTGCCAGGAATTTAAAAGTCTTCCATCATTGCGCATGGCTTCTGGACTTTAACAGTCCCTTAGCTCTTTAGTTAATTTTATGTCCTACACCCAAATTACTTCTTCAGGCTTTCTTTTCTTTTTTATATCACCCAGTTTAGTAAGATTTTTGGAGATGGTTATTCTGATTATTCTTTTGGTATTTAACTGTGTGGTCTACTGTAACAATTTATGCTATTCTGAAAGCAGTTTTTGAATAAAATATTCTCTTTCTGAGGATGATCTGGGAGTTTTCCAGTCTTATGTCTGTCTCTTCTTGTCTCAAGGTTGTTCAAAAATTATGTAGTATTAATGCATATCAGAAGCAAGACCAGAAGTTGAGCTTTCTCTGTTGCATTCAATTAAGAGAGCTCATCCAATTACTACCTCTGTTTGCTTAGAAGTTACCACCTCATGATAAGTTTCTCCAAGGGCAGCATCCTAAACTTTTGTGGCTCCTTTGTCTTTCCGGCATTTTGTTCTAGGCTAAACCTGTTTGAGCATTCTTCAAACACAGCAATAAACTCTTAAAGGAAAACAGCAAATTTGTCCTAGGGTACAAATTTCAATGTCAAACTCTATTTTTGCAATTGAATTAAGCCTCCAATTTTGAGCTTGTGAACCTGAACAGAAACCTGGCAGAAGGAATCTATATCTGTATAAGTCTGATCCCAGTTGCTTACCTTTGGCACCATTAAAATAGACATCTGGAGAATTATAGCACTATGACAAAGTAGGTAGGCTCATGGATGTTGGTGTCAAATTGTCTGAGGCTGATTTCTGACTCTACCACTTACTATCTGAGTTTGATGGAAGTTACTTAATTTCTCTAAACCTCTATATCATTATCTGTAAGCACAGACAATAACTGCAACCACCTCATCAAATTGCTATGCCTATGGCAGGCACTCCCTGTTAGGGGAACATCACACACTGGGGCCTGTTGGGGGTTGTGGGGGACAGGAGACGGATAGCACTGGGAGAAATACCTAATGTAGATGATGGGTTGATGGGTGCAGCAAACCACCATGGCACATGTATACATATGTAACAAACCTGCACATTCTGCACGTATATCCCAGAACTTAAAGTATAATTTTAAAAAAAGCGCTCCTTGATAACTATTATCATTATTCATTATAGCTGCTAACATAAACTGTAGTCAATTACAGTAAATACCCCCAATATCTGTGGTCTTCTTTATGATGAATATAAATTGCCTTTTAAAGATTTTTGAAAAGTAAGGAAGGGAGAAAGAGCCAAGGAAACTTGAGATTTAAATAAAAAAAGAGATGCTTTTACTGAGTACTGGTAAAGATCATGGTTTCTTGAGCCTAAAAACCTGGATTCAAATCTCAGTTCTGCCACTTATTAGTTCTTATTGGCACTTAAATGAGCTATTTAACCTTTATGTGCCTGATTTCTCAGTCTGAACAGAGATAATTATAGGGCTAACTTCACACAGTTGTTATGAAAGTTTAGCATTTTTTCTTAAACCAGTACCTGGCCAGGCTGGTTTCATAGACATGTGACCGTGCACACAAGGTGCCATGCTCAGAACAATCCCATGCTTAGGCTTAGATTAGTGTTCTGCTGTATCTATCTTAAAATCCATAATAATTTTTTCTTTTTCTTTTTCTTTTTTTTGAAACAGAGTCTCACTCTGTTGCCCAGGCTAGAGTGCAGTGGTGCGATCTCTGTTCACTGCAACCTCTGTCTCCTGGGTTCAAGCAATTCTCTGCCTCGGCCTCCCGAGTAGCTGGGATTACAGGCACCTGCCACCATGCCCAGCTAATTTTTGCAGTTTTTTTTAGTAGAGACAGGGTTTCACCATCTTGGCCAGGCTGGTCTGGAATTCCTGACCTTGTGATCCACCCGCCTTAGCCTCCCAGAGTGTTTTGATTACAGGCGTGAGCCACCATACCTAGCCAATAATTTATTTTTCTTAGTAATGTTAAGCCTGCATATGAGCAGAGAAGGCATGCTTCATAGGCATGTCCATTCTGTTCCTTGCTGCTGTGTGAGCACATAGTATTTGTGATGCCCCATGAGCACCGAATGTTAGTGGACCCAAATGTGGGAGTTCAGCGAGCACGAGGTGAATGTGTTATGTCTATGACTGATTAAATGAGAGCACAAACAGCTCCAAGACATGATACTTTTTGTTCAAACCAGAACTATCTTCAAAGGCAGAAAGAAGGCAATGGCATTCTAAGAAACAAATGACCGAAAAAGCCCTATCATATTATTTATTACTCATTTTATTTCCCTTTATTAGCCAGCAACTTATGCTGAAAATGATGAGGTAGAAGGGAAGGGAAAGAACTCATAGTTCTTTTTCCTTTCAGTTCTTTCTTGCTCATCAGTGGACTGAAAGTAGACAGTGTTGGTAGACTGTGTCTGTATCAAGACATGAAATAAAAATAGCTGAGTTCTTTGGTATAGTTTCCTCTGTTCTATCAAGGAAAAATATATGTATGTACAACCTGTGAGATATACAAATTCCACAACTCCAACAATTGTGCAGAAGATCATGCTCTTATATTTTCATTTAAAATTGGCATTGTACAATATAAAGAGTGACAATTAAATTCATGCTAAAATTTTAAAAAATGTTTTCCATATTTAGAATGAATTTAAAGTAAATGAAAAACACCATGACAAGTCAAAAGCCAGACTGTGGAAAAAAGAAAATGTCTTTATATTTTAATACCTTTTATGGCACTTTTAAATTGTTTTTTGAACAAAGAACTCTGTATTTTCATTTTGCATAGGGCCCTATAAATTATATAGCTGGGCCTGGTGCTTGACACATCATTGATACTATACCTGTATATCTATGTGTGTGTGTGTGTGTATATACACACACACATGCATACGCAGAGTGTATACACACACACACACACACACACACACATACAGAGGCATATATCCCTCAAAGGAATCAGTGGGGGTTGCATATTGTTATATTGGAATATTGTATTCCTAAAAGGAAAATTGAGAATTTATATCTCTGGAAGAAAAACATTCAAACAGGGAAAGGTGGCTTACTCAGTACCTGAACCGGTCCCTATGAGTTTGACATTCTCCATGGGCTTATTCCTAGATCGGGAAGTTTTTCTTCTATCCCATAGACAGTTCTCAATAGCCAGATGGGCAAGGAGCACAGTACATACTCGGTTTGTTCCTCTTGCCATCTCTTTGGCACTTTTCACGGTTCCTCTGAAGAACTTTCAAGTTTTTAAAGACTTTCAAATACATTATTTCATCTAAGCCCCACAATCCTTTTGAAGTAGGTAGTGGAGAAGCTAAAACTAATGTATGTGACTGGTTGGTTACCAACTTCCCCCACGAGAGGCATTGCCTTCTGAGTTCATCACAGCCCAAGGTCTGACCCCTCTGTGTTACAGATTTAGAAAACAGATACTGTCAGTTTTCCAGAGCTGTACTGGACTTACACATGCTGATTCACATCAACTAAATCTGCAGGAGAATAAAGTGTAGAACCCAGAAAGCCAATGCTGTAATATATAAAGAAATATACCTTTCCAGCACATCAGAACTTTCTCTCCCTGTAGAAAAACATCCTGGGAAGTTCAATTATCAGAAGGTAGCTCATGAGCGTGGAATCAGAATGAGGATAGTGGATTGGATAGCTCGTGTGTTTCAAGGCATCAGCCTCTGATGGTCTGATAGATCTGTCTCAACAATAAGGAGAATTGGACACATTCACATCATTTTATCTTCCTAGGACACTTTGTTCTCCAGTCGGTGCTGGAGGCGTGCTGATAATTTATGCCTTCCGTTCTCTTATACCCCTTGCTGATTGATTCATTTTCTGATTCTTTCTTGAGATATGTGATTTTTATCATATAGTAACAGCCAGATTATTTTCCTTCCTGCTTCTGGCATAGGGAACGATTTTCCTTTCCTGAGGTGTTTTTCATATGGAAGAGATTTCATGTGATATGTGCCAGATTTATGGTTTAACTCTTAGCTTTTAGGAATGCATTGTTCTCACCTCTGCCTTCAGACAGTGCTGTCCTCATTTTACAACATGGAAAATAGGCTCAGGAATGTTAATAATGTGGTTCATGTAAGGAAGTCTGATGTTTACTTGCCTTCAATATTTTTCGTTTATTTTTTGGATTAAAGTATAATGTTCTTCTTGCTACTATATTATACTGTATTACATCTGTCCTCTTAAAATTTGAATACTTTTTAAAACATTCAGGACAGCATTATATTAATACTCTACCAATTTTTTTTTGACTTGACCTGCAAAATACAGCAGAATCTACCTCTTAGCTATACTTCTGACTTCATTTTCTTTCTCTCTCCTACTCACACCTCTTCAGCTACACCCACATGTTCTGGGCAGAGGAAAAAGAACATGTAAGATTCCTAAGGAAGACAGTGTGGCAATTCCCCAGGGATCTCGAACCGGAAATGCCATTTGACCCAGCAGTCCCATTACTGGGTATATACCCAAAGGACTATAAATCATTCTACTATAAAGACACATGCACATGTATGTTTATTGCAGCACTATTCACAATAGCAAAGACTTGGAACCAACCCAAATGCCCATCAATGATAGACTGGGTAAAGAAAATATGACACATATACACCATGGAATACTATGCAGCTGTAAAAAAGGATGAGTTCATGTCCTTTGCAGGGACGTGGATGAAACTGGAAACCATCATTCTCAGCAAACTATCACAGGAACAGAAAACCAAACGCTACATGTTCTCACTCATAAGTGAGAGTTGAACAATGAGAACGCATGGACACAGGGAGGGGAACATCACACACTGGGGCCTGTTGAGGGGTGGGGGGCTAGGGGAGGGATAGCATTAGGAGAAACACCTAACGTAGATGACAGGTTGATGGGTGCAGCCAACCACAATGGCACATGTGTATGTATGTAGCAGACCGGCACATTCTGCATATGTATCCCAGAACTTAAATATAAAAAAAATTTAATAAATGTTTTAATAAATATAATAATAATCATTACTAGCAATGTAAAATAATATATTATTAATTATATAATAAAATTAATATAAAAATATTATTTTTCTTCTGCCCGAAATGTTCTTCCCTCAGATGTACCCTTTGTTCCATCCCTTCAATTCATTCATAACTCCACTCCAATTCAATCTGACATTAGACCACTATCATCCTCTTTCTCACTACCACACTTTTCTTCATAGCACTTAACATTGTTATTGTATCTTATTGAAATACTGTATGTTTATTTTGTGTTTATTGTCTCATTCTCCTATTGGAATGTAACCTTCAAGGGAGCTCTCTGTTTTATTCACTGCTGTATCCTCAGTCTTTTAAACAATCCCACCACAACGGACTATTGTGGAATAAAAACGTACATGTGGAGCACTTAATCACTTCTTCTTCTCTTCCTAAGTGGGTGGTATGTAATTTGTTGTCTAACATCTATGTACTATGGTTCTGTCATTGAGTGCCTTTGAATGGGTATCCTGTGCACAGAGTAAATATTCACTAACTATATACTAAATAAACAGATAAATCACTAATGAACTGCTATGGGATTTCAGAGGAGGAAACTGTCTCTTTCCACTGGATCAGAACTTAGGAAAAGATTCATAAAGAAAAAGGTAGCCTTTAAACGAGTTCTTTAAAGATAAATTTGATTTCCTTCTGTGGTATGGGGATAAAAGGAACTCAATACACATTTGCCAGGTGCACCATAGCACTCTCATAGCGTCTTAGAAACATCCTAGAATGTAAACTCTACGAGAGCAGAGACTGTTTCTATCTAGTACATCTGTACGTGCATGCACACACACACACACACATACACATATATATTTATTATTTATATATAAAAACACATAGATATAAACAAAGAGTAAAATGCTTCAAAATTTACAAAAAGTGAGCTTTTAATAAATATGACACTAACGATTCTAAGTGAGACGGTGAGGTGGAAGTTAGGCTTGTTTTGCAGTTATGCCTATGAGTTAGTATTAGGGTTGCCCATAAGATTCAAATATAATTTGGCAAATCTAGAAGCTCATTTTTGTCCAGAGGGAAAAGTTGGAATGATTAGTATGTATGCAGTTCAGAATAAGCTTCAAATTTGTATAAAAGTTTATTATGAAATGTTGACTTACGATCATTTTTAAAATTAGAGTTTCAGAAAAACCCTCAAAGTTTGAATTTTTAAAAGTTAATGTGATGAGACTTTGCCTTGTGAAGATTTTAGTAGTTAAGCTGTGAAACATTACATGGCCTGAAGATAGCTGGTGATAATTGACATTCTCCTTTGGGAATATCTCATAGGAATGTGTTTCTTTACAATAAGTGTTGATGTTTCTTATTTCTCCATTAGTCGTAGGTGCAAGACAGTATTTACGTTTTTCTCTATTTAAGGGGACTTCTAAAACTTATCCCACATGAGAATTCTCTCTAGGTCACAGTTTTAAAAATAATCTTTTTGTTTTATCTCTAATCCTGACTTTGGGTTCATTCTTTGGGTTCATCACCTCTACTTAAATGTCCCCTAAACACATCAAAATTAATCAGCCCAGGCTGAGTTCATCCTCAACTCCACCATGCTCTACCCCACCCACTTCATCACCATTCAGTTGATGGCACTACCACCAGCTAGAAATGTGGTTGAGTATACACTATGGTGGTTAAAGGGCTTGAGTTTGAAGTACCACTCTGCCACTTTCCATCTGTAAGAACCTGGGAAAAACTTAGCTTTTGCATATTGAAAAGGAGGATTAGAAAAGTACCTACATGCTGTGGACTGAATGTTTATATCTCTCCCCAAATTCATAGGGGAAACCTAATCCCCAATGTGATGGGTTATAAAAAGAGACGTAAGATAACTTGTTACTTCTCTATCTCTCCATCATATGAGGCCATAACCAGAAAAGGGTCCTCACCAGAAATTGAATTTGCTGGCACGTTAATTTTGGACCTCACAGCCTCCCAAACTGTGAGAAATGCATTTCTGTTGTTTAAGCCACTCAATCTATGGTATTTTTGTTACAGTAGCTCAGACTAATTAACATACTACCAGATTAGACTTTTGCTGAATGTAGACGTTTGCAGGACACTTAACATAGATTATAGTTCTAAGTGTGCAAAAAATGTTACTTTAGTGCCTAACATTCATTGATTCATTCATTGAACAACTTTTTGTTGAGTGCCTACCCTGTGCTAGGCTGAAGGATGCAAGACAAACAAGACAAATGTATTTTTGTCACTGATGAAATTTGCATTCTAATGAAAGAGATACAAAACAAGCATCTGTATTGCTATTGGGTCTCAATAAATACTACGAAGAAAGGCAAATTAGAGTTAGAGAATGACTAGGGTGAGTGCAAATTTTGTTTTTATTTTTTGAGATGGAGTCTTGCTCTTTGCCCAGGCTGGAGTGCAGTGGTCTCAGCTCACTGCAACTTCTGCCTCCTTGATTAAAGCAATTCTCCTGCCTCAGTCTCTCTAGTAGCTGGGATTACAGGCACCCACCACCATGGCTGGCTTTTTTTTTTCTTTTTCTTTTTGGTATTTTTAATAGAGACGGTCTCATCATGTTGACCAGGCTGGTCTCAAACTCCTGACCTCAAGCAATTTGCCTACCTTGGCTTCCTGAAGTGCTAGGATTATAGACATAAGCCATCGCACCCAGCCCTGGTGAGTGCAATTTTAAATACATAAGGAAAGACCTTTGTGAGAAAGTGGTTTTTGATTACAGACCTGCACAAAGTGAGAAGACTAAGCCCTGGCAACACTGGAGGAACATTCGAGTTAGAAAGGACTAGCAATGACAAGGCCCTGTGACCAGAGTGAGAGTCAATGTGGTTAGAGTATACAGTAAGCAAAGCAACGAGGGATATTAGATGTAGACCTAGATCTGCCCAATCATTGAGGGCAGAGTAAGCCATAAAAAGGCGTTTATATTTTGTTCTGAGTATAATGAGAAGATCTCAGAGAGTTTGGAGTAGGAAAGGAAGTTAATCTGGTTTACATTTTTGAAAGAACACTGGTTACTGTGTAAAGAAATGGCTGTAAAAAGGCAAGTGTGGAAACTGGGAAACAAAATGGAAGACTGCTGCCTGAGTCCAGGTTAAGTGATGACAAAGGACTAGGATAGCGATAGTAGAAGGGCTAAGTGGTCAAATTTGGGATAGATTTGGATTGTAAGCAAGATTGACTGCAGACAAATTAAATGTGGATTGGGGAAAAGAAAGGAATCAAAGACGATTCCTAGGTTTTAAGCCTGAATAATTGGGAGAATGATGTTGCCATTTATCAAGACTTGAAATATTAAGGATGGACCAGGCTACAGACAAGTTCAGGGGGTCTCTTTGGGGCACGTTGAGTATAAGATGCCTGGTACATTTCCAAGTGGAGATGTCAGATGGGCAGTTGGATTTAGGAGTTGAGCACAGTAGAGAGAGCAGGGCTTGAAATAAAAATTTGGAAGATATCATAATTTAGAACAGTCATTTTCAACTGGGAGACAGTTTTGCCTTTCAGAGATATTAGTCTGGAGACATTTTTTATTGAAACAACTAGAGTTGCTACTGGCATTTAGCAAGCATACAGATGCCAGAGGTGCTGCTAAATATGCTACAATGCACAGGACAGCCTCATGCAACAAAGAATCATTAGACCTAAAATGTCAGCAGTTCTGGGGTTAAGACTCTGATTTAAGAACCTATTTAAATCTGTGTGACTAGATGAGATGGTTTAGGAAGGAGTTTAAACAGAGAATAGAAGAAGGCTGAGGTACTAACATTTTGAGGCAAGACACTGTGAGGAGGATGCAGTTAAGGAACAGCAAGAGAGAGTGGTCATTGGAGGAGAAGGAAAACCAAGAGTATGGTTTTGAGAAGCCAAGTAAAGAAAAATATTTCAAAGAGGAAATGATAACTGTCAAATGTTGTTGAAAAGTTATATGAAGATTAGGAACAGACCATTTGATTTGGAGAGATTTTGGAGACAAATGTGTGCAGTGGAGGAACAGACACAAGAGCCTGACAGGAGCAGGTTAAATAGAGAATATGAAGTATGGAGGCGGAGAAAGCAAACACAGAGAGAGTGAAGATGTAGGATAAAAATGGAGAGCACGTAGGGTTTAGAAAACATGTTTGTATCCTAAGAATGATCCCATATGGAAGAAGACACTAATAGTCTCTAAGATGTAGATATTCATTTGACATTTGCTGCATGCATGAATTATCTTTGGCTCCCTCCCCTTTCCATTCAGTCATAGTTGTAGATATTGCAAGGTTCCATCTAAATTCATTTCAGTGCACCCATTACTCAGCCTGCTGTGGGTAATCCAAGCTCACTGCCCCTCTTGTCAGGAGAACTGATCCCAACCTTTCCCATAAATGGCATATTCCCTCTCTGGGAAGCCCATAGCCAATGATTGACTGGTGAGTGATAAACAGGGCTGGACCTACTTGTCTTAGCGAGGATGAATTATGTCCTAAAAGCCATCCTACATGGATTAGATGTTTGCTTTACCTGAGATGACATCATGCTTCCATTTTTAGGACATCTCATTGTTCTCCAAAACTGCCTTTGTTTCAATCAATGTATCCAAATTTCAGTCAGTAGAACAGAAGAAAAAATGCCAAAAAAGGCATGCCTCACACCTTTAATAAGTATTTCTCAGACATTCCACGCACCATTTCTGCTTGCATCCCATTGACCAGGCTGACACCTAACTGCAGAGAAGCTGAAACATACAACCTTTAACTGGCAAGTGAGTACCCAGCTAATAACTGGAAGAAGGGGGCAATGCATATTGGCAACACAAGAAGTCTTAGTTATAAAAGTATCTTCTTCATTGCTGTTTTCTTAGATATAGCATAGGGCTGGCCCATATTAGGTATCAAGAAATATGGATTAAACTTTGCAGAAATAATAAACTAATATATTTGTGTGGTGTCCTACAGATTTCAATATTATTTCACTTATTTGCTCATTTGACTCTCAAAATAGACTTATAAAGTAGGTATCACTGTGTCTCTAGATTCCTGTAAACTGGCCAAGCCACTCAGCTAGTATGTGGCTAAGAAGAACCTATACTCAGGTCTTATGACTCTGAATATGATTTTTATTTCATATCACTACAGCCACCATGGGGAAAAAAAAGAAGTGTCTAGTTGTTCCTGGGAGATTTTTCCCCCTTACCTGGGCAATGAGCTATCAAAGACTAGGTTTGCAACCCCTTACCCTGGGGAAAACTGACTCCAGTGTTTTTTTTTAGCACAGCTGCAGGGACAGACAAACCAGGTCTAAAAACTTGTTTATCAATTTACCCGGCAGGGCATGAAATGCAGTGAATGCTTGACAATTTTTTAGGGAATAATTTTCTTTTAGATCCTGTGCTTTAAAAAGAACATATGGAGATGTTTAGTTTTACAACAAAATTATAGCTAGCATGAAATGTTTATTAATCATGCCTAATAAATTACAATTTTCCAAACCTAGTTGGAAGTCAGAAACAAGGTATGGTTAATTATTTGCACAGCTTAGTCAATACCATTGACAGTCCAAGCTGTAGCATTGGAGAGATTACATATCAACATTTCTATTTATTTTTTCTCCAATGAATAGTACCTACAGAAGTATTATAAAACACACAGGATTTCATTGGACCTTTGAAGGCTGTAGTTCCATAAGTTCCAATCTGAGGTAGGTTGACTTTGGCAGGCTAATGATGTGTGGTCCGTTTGAGCTATGGATGTGATGCTGATAGCAAGGCATGGTCAATAAATTAGAGAAATTTGGGATGAACTTTGAAAACCAGTGAAGGGGATACCAAAGAGGGCCAGGTAGTGACAAATTAGGTAGTGACTTCAGAACCTGAAAAACAACCAAAGAAAAACAAGCTAAAGGTTCTTCATGGTCTCTCCAACTATTTTGTGGGCAATCCCTTGGAATATTCAGTTTTGCTTTTGAGTGTTTCCTCTTAGTTTTTATATTTAGAAATTATTTCAGGGAGATGAAAGGTACCATGAAACTATACTGGGCTAGACCCATTTCTGGTTTGCATTCATTCATTCAAGACACTTTTTGTACATTTATCTATACAAGATGCTATAGACATAGATTGGGGGAAATTAAAAAAAATCAGAGTTTGTGTTCAGTGAACTTACTGTCTGTTGATCTAAATAGTAACTCTCTGTGATAGTTCATTTCGCATGTCAACTTGGCTAGGCCACAGTACCCAGATATTTGATCAAATATTCTAGATGTTTCTTTGAAAGTACTCTTTATATGCAATGAACATTTAAATCGATAGACTTTGAGTAAAGCAGATTACAGGTGGGCCTCTTGAAATCAGTTGAATGCTTAAGAGGAAAAGATGAATCTGTCCCAAAAGAGAGGAAATTCTTGCAACAGACTGCCATTGTACTAAAACTACAACTCTTCTCTGGTTATCTGGCTTCCCAGCCCACCTTGTAGGTTTTGGACTTGCCAGGCCTCCACAATTATGGGTGCCCAATTCCTTAAAATAAATCTCTCTTTCTCTGTATGTGTGCATACATACTATTGGTTCTATTTCTCTGGAGAACCTTGACTAATATACTTTATATGGGACAAGTGGAAAACGTCACCAACAAAGTAATAGCTTGTTTTAATTCGTCATTTTTATTGCAACTTTTTTAATTTTAGATAGTAACACTTTATAAATTTACTATGATTAACAGTTTTCAAAGGGCTTTCACATGAGTTTCCCACTTGTTTATAAAACTTTTGATGGAAAATTAGGATAGAGTTCAATTATCCTCATTTTATAGATTTAAAAAATATTGTTCAGAGAGTTTATTACTTACTCAAAATCAGCTGGGAAGTGATAGCACTGGCATTAATACTCAGATACCCTGCCTCATAGTGGAGTAATTTTTCTATGACATCTTCCTGTACCTTTGGGTATATGAGAATCTTCAGTCATGGTAGTATACAGACACGCACATACACTTACACACACACACACACACACACACACACACGTTATATCAGAAAAATACATACTGAAAAGAAAAAAACTCATGGACCTTATTGTAAGACAAAAACATTAAAAAGAAAATCTACAAGTTACGTAGGGGAACATCGGTTCAAGCTCAGAGAGAGGGCTACTTCTAATGTTCAATGGGAAAACTCTGGGTATTTCTTGTATGGTTTAGGCAGGAACAGAGCTTCTTTTTTTTTTTCCCTGTGTTCCAGCCTTATGATGTCTGTTGGACACAGGAAGAGTCAAACATAATAATGTTTCGAGATCTTGGAAAGCAGGAATGCAATGTTTTCTTAGAAATATGCAGAATATTAAGAAATTTTAATTATTCACACAGTTCAGCCAGGTTTTGATCCCTAACATTAGAAATTAACACTTTAGGTACACTCCCTTTAAGGTGGTCAAATCCAAAAAGTCATAGGTTTATCTTGGCATGGTGTAATTCTGCCATAGGACAATAAAACAAGGTAGTCATAAATAATTTAAAGCACCATTCATTGTCCTATCACAAGCTAATTTCTGCTAAAGTAGCTTCCAGTTCCTGTTGCCTTGTCTATGGGTACTTTTCTCTGCCCTTCCCCCTCAATCCTATTGTGGGCTTTGACTATAGGTGAAACATTAGTTACAGGGATTTGACATGAGCTACTTTGTGGAAGCCTGCCTCTTAACTCGCTCAGCAGCAGCAGTGATTAATATATGGAAACAAAAACAAAGTGTTTAAAATATTAAACTCACAGATGGAAATTAAAACACACACACACACACACTCACACTGTATTGATTAAAGAATTGAGGGATTATAAATAAAGTAGCTTATATATGACACTGATATTGATGGAGGAAGTAATTTAATCCATACTGTGGTGTTGGTCTGGGTACCAGTGACGGGACCTGATTCATCTTTGCTTCCCCGCGAAGGTAAAGGGCACAGAGAAGGTGCTCAGTAAGACATTTCTCCATGTATGAATGAACACTGAGTGTTAATGAGATGCTGTAGCTGGAGCATACTCTTCCTTTCACTCCGTAGGGTAAACTGGGCAGTAGGCAGGTTCAAAGTTAGCTGCAGTCAGTCAGATTGATTCCTGGTGAGGATCTGCTTGAAGTCCATGGACAATGGAAGCACCGGAAATGCCTTCCTCTAGAATGCCCTTCGTAACTGGGACACATTCCCCATTAGAAACTGTTCCAATTCCATACTTGTTTGTTAGCAGCCTCCTATACCATCGATAAACTGCTGTTTTCTAAGTGTTTTAGCATACTTAGGACTCTTTTTCTAGCCCAGAGAAAGTGGGCCATTTCCCTCCCTTTGTGCTGTTCATCAGCTTTCCCTTGGGCTGTTGCAGCTCTGTTGTAAGTGCACCTCAAAGTGGATTTGGTTCGAACACAACCTGTCACAGCAGTTGTGGCAGGGTTATTAGGTGACAAGTACATTCTTGTGGTTTCTGAAGGAGAACATTTGTGGCGGTGGGGAGCACAGTGCCCTGGGAGTCAGGAGACCTGGATTCCCCTCCCAGGAGCTGTGTGAAGTTTGCATGATGACTTTTTTTCTCTCTGACCTAATTTCCGTTTCTATAATTGAGAAGGTTAGCTCATGTGCTCTTCAGATTTACCTTCAACTAAATGTCCTCTTGGTTTGCTAAAATGTTTTCCAAATGAGTGTTAACTGCTATATTAGGAAAGGAGGTCTTAGAATTGAGATTGGAGAATAAGATTGGAGAATAACCAAACCTTCACAGGCACAGTCTCCACTACGTACCATGCAATGTGTCTATTTTGATATTTTGCAAACTTATCTGTGTAACTGGCAAAATAATAGTTCCTTCCTCACGAAGTTGTTGTGAAGATTAAAATATATGTTGCATTTGAAATAGCAAAAAGCAAGGCTCAGGGTAACACTAAATAAATATTGCTTATTTAGGGGATTGACGGAAAACAGAGAGAGAAATAAGCAGAAAGAGAGGGAAGATTAAACATTCACAATCAACTGATACTTTAATTTTCACAGGTGGAAATGAAATGCAATAAAAAAGAATTGATTCCAAGCCTTATACTGCAAGTATCCCTGACCTGTTCGTTCAAAGTATGAATGAACAAAAAGTAGTTTTCTATTATAAAGCTTTTTATTTGGATCAAGAAACATGCTCTTTGGTTGGGGGTATCGGGGAGGCTTACATATGTAAGCATTTAAAAAAAAACTTGCCCAAATCATAAATTCATGTAATGATTCTGGTGGAAGAATAATATACACGTGTGTGTAAATGTGTGTATGTGTGTCTGTCAGTGTGTTTGTCAGTTATTACTATTTAGTATTTTTCAAATGATGTACAACAAACATGCAGAAAATGTCTTTTGGCGTCATTACCTGTTTCTCTACAGTCTCTTCCAAACTCCTCCCACAGAACTTAGCAATTTTGGGAGGTAGTTTTGTGTGTCTTTTTCCAGTGTTTTTTATCGAAACTTAATTCTTCTCTTTTGTTTTCATAGAGACAGGGTCTCACTCTGTCACTCAGGCTGCAGTGCAGTTATGTGATCATATCTTACTGCAGCCTCAAACTTCTGGGCCCAAGTGAGCCTTCTGGTTCAACCTCTTGAGTAGCTCAGGCTACTGCACCGACCTATACCTTGCTTTTGGACCTAACTCTGTATCCTGTAAATCTTTCCACACAGTAGGGCAGATTACATTTTTCAAAAATGGTGGCAACAGCAGCACCCAATCCCACCTGCTTTTCTTCCAGTGTGACTTTGACACTGTTTCCATCAAGGGATGGGCCCATGTTCCCACTCCTTGAATCTGGATGGAGTTGCGACCATGGAGAAAATGATGCAGTGGGAAGAGACTAGAATATAAAAGATGATGCAGCTTCCTTCTAGCTATGTCTTTAGCATACCGCTCTTGGAACCCAGCCATCATGTAGGGAAACCTAAGCATCATTGAGAAGCCCTGTGAATGTGCTGTGGTTCCAGCCCCAGCGGAGGTTCCGTAAGCCAGCGTCAAGCACCACACATGTAAGTGAGTAAACCTTCCCATGAAATTAGCCTCCAGCTAAAGAGGACACCCAGCCTTCAAGCCTTCTCAGTTAAGGTCCCGTATGTCCTGGAACAGAGATAAGCTGTCCTCACGAGGCCTTTTTAAAATTCTTGGCCTAGAGAGAATTTATGAAAATAATAAAGTGGTTATTTTATGTCAGTAAGTTTAAGATGGTTTGTTTTGCAGCATTAGTCAATTAGAACAGAGTTTCCATTTTTTTTTTTAATTTTTGCAGCTTTATAGTATTCTATGTTAGAGCTAAATCATATTTTCTTTAACTACATTCCTATAGATACCTACTTGAGTGGTTAAATTTTTTGGCTTTTGAAAAATATCTTCTAATAAATAACCTCATTCATATATCATTTTAAATAGATTCAGGTGTATTTATGAATACATTTCCTAAAGTGAGATTTCTGGGGCAATAGTAAATGAATTTGTATGCTTGATTGTTATTTCCCAATTTTCTTTTATAGTTGTTGTATGTATTTACACTTATGCCTGTGGTATCTAAGAGTGCTTGTCTCAATACAGTCTTACTAAAGTATATTGTGGCACTTTCAGTTTTGTTGCTATCATAATAAGTAAACTATGGTATCCCTTAGTTATAATTTACATTTCTTTTATCGTGTGAATTTGAGCAAGGTTTTGTATGAATGTACTTTTAGCTGAACTATCTCTTTGTATCTTATTTTCATGTCTAGGTGCTCTTATTCAATATCAAGTAAGTTAGTCCTGTATCTAAAAAGTGATTTGCAGATATTTTTCCTATTTGTCAGTTCCTTTCAGCTGTCCTTACCGTATTTTGAACAAAGTGGAATTTTTTAAATTTTTGCTTAAAATTATCAATATTTTTATGGCTTTTGGATTTTGAGCCTTAATTAAAAAAATACTTTCCCTCTCCCATGTAATAAATTATTTCTCTATCAGTATGCATCATTATATGTGTTATATATATATATATATAAAATATATATATATACATGTAAATATATCTAAAATTTTATATATATTAGTAATATAGAACTTCTTTATCAGTACATATTACTTATATATAGACAGATGTTTTCTAATTAAATATATATATCAGCTTAGTATATGAACACCAGTAATATAGAAATCCCCCTTATTATATGTTTCAAAAATAAATAAATATAAAAACATATATATCAGTTTAATATCAATATAAATACTGGCCTTATACTATGTATAAATAGAATATACAAATAAGTAAATTAGTTATATATATAATTCACAAGATGTTGAATACTA
The DNA here is from genome assembly GCF_000951035.1 of Colobus angolensis palliatus. Classification (NCBI taxonomy): domain Eukaryota; kingdom Metazoa; phylum Chordata; class Mammalia; order Primates; family Cercopithecidae; genus Colobus; species Colobus angolensis. The sequence goes on along the minus strand of NW_012114599.1, from coordinate 15,429,562 downwards.
TTGAATACTATGCATTAAATACTAATTAGTTTTTTACAACCTTGACAGTGGGTGTTAAATTTGGCCAAATGTGTTTTCAGCCTATTTTCAGATGATCACATGATATATTTTGTCCGGTGAACTCTTAATAATATGATGAATTTTAGATTTAAACCATCCTTTTCTTTTTTGCCATCTGGTCAGGTTTTGGTTTCATTGTTGTAGTTGCTTTATAAAAGAGTTTGAACACTTCCTTCCTATTCCATTGGAATCATCCCCTCCTTCATGGTTTGCTTAAAGGGGCTCATAGTTTCAAACCTCACTTTGAAGCTCTGAGAGATGAAGGTGTACTAGTACTAAAAGACCCTGAGAAACAGCTGGCATCAGATGCCGGAAACATAAATTAGGGAATCAAGACTTCTGATTTCATATTCCAAATATGGAATTGTTAGCAGTTTGATGTCACTTAACATTTTCATGTATCTTTCTCTTCATTTAATGTTGTAATAATTTAATGATAGTTGCAAATATGTGATTCACAAAGATCTTAGACATATCCTTCATGAATGTGGAATATGTAGATGATGAAAACATATATTCATAATAAACATACAAAAGACTGTATCTGTTTTCCACCTCCAGAGCCTTCTTTCCCAAACACTCCCTTAATCCCCAGTCACATTAAAAGTGCTTACGTTTTGCGTGTGGATTTTTATGGACCACATGGACTTTTTTTCCTGCTAGTCCTTGCTTTTTTAGACCCAAATAAACTATATCGGTTATTTACTTAACCTGCAAATGCTGAGTATGTGTGCAGATTTCTTCATTGTTTTAATGGAATGTTTTTTCTACTTTTCCAGAGAGGGACTTTGTGTAGTAAAACTTTTGAAACATCTTATGTCTGTTAATGTCTTTATTTAGCCCTCACAATTAAATAATAGTATTGGTGGGTGTACAAAATAAAGATTCAAAATTCTTTATTTTCAGTCACTTACACATATGACTTCATTGTGTTGTCTCTGGTGGTCACCAATTTTTGAGCCTGTTACAAATTTGACACCTTATTCTAAGTACTGCTTTCTCCAGAAACTTTTAGAAATTCGTTTTTCTTTAATATTTTCCCAATATTTTTCTTTAAAAAAATTTTGAATTCTATCACTGATTTTTAAAGAAGTATTTCTCTTCTTTTTCTATTTTATCATTTCCGGTATTTATTATGTATAGCTTAACTTATGAAATTTTTAATCTTTTTTCTTAAATTTATTTTTAGTGACTTTTGACAGAATTCCTTTATCTGATCTTCCAGGAAATAATTTTGCTATTCTAGTACATATATTTTGTTATATAGCTTATCTGTTAAGTTCTTTATATTTTTGAACATGGATTTCTGCTTTGTTCTGCTTCATGTTACTAATACCTTCCCTTATCTCTTTGACAGTATTTTTAACGATTATTTTTAAAACTTAAGTTGTCTCGTCCAATATTTTGGCCTTATCTAGCATAGGGTGTCCATTTTGTACTCTTTTTCTCTTTTAAATTGTTGTTGTACCCCTCAAATGTCTGGCTATTTTTGCCTGTGAGCAGTAAATAGACAAAATTGAGTCATTCTGGTTTCACGCTCTGAATTATTATAGTATCCTCTCCCTGTCCATTGCATGAGAACATACCGAAGACCAGTGTCGACTCTTCCTGACACAATGTCATTATATTTGTAGCCCGAACTCCAATATGCCATACAAGCCTTATTCTGCTTACCTTGAAACCATGAGGGAAAATATGTGTATTTCAAATCTTTCAGCGTAATCTATTCCCTAGATTAATATTCCTATTTTCACAGATTGCAGCAAAATAGAAGTTGTTTTACTCTAGAAACAGAATGCCAACCCTCTCTGCCTAAGGTCATGACTTTAAACTTCCTTCTCTGAGTTGTCTGTTATTGTAGGCTTAGTTGATCTTAAGTTCTTATGGCTCCACCAATGCCACAAAAGGTCAAGTAGGTGGAAAAGCTGAGGTTGCATTTTGAAAATTGCAGAATGCGTGTTTCTCTAGGTCTAGGGCCAGCTACTTACTCTTCTGGACCCAGTGTAAAATGCAGAAAAAAAGCCAGAAAAAGGGTCATGATGGTTACCAAAATAAACAGTTTTTCTCTTTCTTCGGTGGTCTCACTCACCCTTAACTTGTAACAGTGTTTTTTGATTTACAATTTAATGTCATTGTAAGTAGGGAAAAGTTGAATTTTGTCTTTTTTTTCCCCTTGAAAAGGTCACATGCTCTCATCACCACATACTCTGCAAGCTGTCGTTCCCACACCTGACGAGAAAAGTTACATTTTAAATAATTAACAATAATTTTACCATTCATCTTTATACTATGCAATGCCAATTATAATGCAAATATAAAGGCATTTAAGTTGTGTGTGATATCACCAAAATTACATAGTTCATACATAAATATTTCGTTCTTACCAAAACAGAATAAAAAACAAAAAACTGCACTCAACTCTTTTTATTTCACTTGATGGATATACATTCTACCAACACTTTATATCCTTGGTTTACAAATGAGTAAGAAAGGACCAAAAGGTAAAGAAACAAAACATAGGTAAGTAACAGGAATGAGAAAGACTAGGATAGGTATCCTTGGTTGTTGTGCCTCTTAGAATCCCATTGTCTTCTTTCTGGTTTGAAGGAAGTTCTGGTTCTAACAGAAAGCATGGTCTCTGAGACGAGTGCCCTTGCATACTTAGTTCATGCCTGTCTTATACTTGCTGTCCAATCTGTTTGTGATGCTACAACAAAATACCATAGACTGGATACTTTATAAACAACAAAAATTTATGTCTCAGTCCTGGAGGCTGAAGTCCAAGACACCTGTGGGTATAGTATCTGGTGAGGGTCTGTTTCCTGGTTCATAGATAACACCTTACTGTGTCCTCACAAGGTCCCTTGGGTCTCTTGTATAAGGGCACTAATTTTATTTATGAGGGCTCCACCCTCATGACCAAATCACCGTTTAATGGTCCCAACTCTTAATGCTGTTGCATTGGGGACTAGGTTTCCACATATGAATTTTGGAGGGACACTCAGAACCTAGCATTTCAGAACCTAGCATTTGTTTGAAGTTTGGTTCAATTCTCATGCATTGTGAGTTCACCAAAATTCTGTGCTCATGGGGTATCTCCAGTGCTATAAGCAAATTTGGTGGCAAGGAACAAGCAGATCTGCATTATGTCCTCTGCTTGTGACCTTATTCCATTGTTCTATTTGACTTCACTTACAAAACATAAGTTCAATGATAAAGTTATTAACAATTTCAAGATAGTTACTGATATGGTTTGGCTGTATCCCCACCCAGATCTCATCTTGAATTGTACTCCCATAATTCCCACGTGTTGTGAGAGGGACCTGGTGGGAGATAATTTGAATCATGGGAGCTGTTTCCCCCATACTGTTCTCATGACAGTGAATAAGTCTTATGAGATCTGATAGTTTTATCAGGGATTTCTGCATTGGCATCTTCCTCATTTTCTCTTCCTGCTGCCATGTAAGAAGTGCCTTTCGCCTCCTGCCATGATTCTAAGGCCTCTCCAGCCATGTTCATAGATAGCACTGTAAGTCCAATTAAACGTCTTTTTCTTCCCAGTCTCAGCAGTGTGAAACAGATTCACACAGTGAATTGGTACCAGTAAGTGCGCATTGCTGAAAAGGTACTCGAAAATGTGAAAGTGACTTTGGCACTAGGTAACAGGCAGAGGTTGAAACAGTTTGGAGGGCTCAGAAGAAGACAGGAAAATGGGGAAAAGTTTGGAACTTCCTAGGGACTTGTTGAATGGCTTTGACCTAAAGCCTGATACTGATACGGACAATAAGGTCCAGGCTGAGGTGATCTCAGATGAAGATTAGGAACTTGTTGGGAACTAGAGCAAAGGTGACTCTTGTATTTTTTAGCAAAGAGACTGGAGGCATTTTGCCCCTACCCTAGAGATTTGTGGAACTTTGAACTTGAGACAGATGATTTAGGGTATCTGGCAGAAGAAATTTCTAAGTAGCAAAGCATTCAAGAGGTGACTTGGGTGCTGTTAAAGGCATTCAGTTTTATAAGGGAAGCAGAGCATAAGAGTTTAGAAAATGTGCAGTTGGACAATGTGATAGAAAAGAAGAAAACATTTTCTGAGGAGAAATTTTCTGCTGTAGAAATTTGCACAAGTAACGAGGAGCTGAAAGTTAATCCCCAAAACAATGGGGAAAATGTCTCCAAGGTGTGTCAGAGGTCTTCAAGGCAGCCCCTCCTGTCACAGGCCCAGAGGCCTAGGAGAAAATGATTTCATGGGCCAGGCCCAGGATCCTCATGCTGTGTGCAGCCTAGGGACTTGGTGCCCTGTGTCCTACCCACTCCAGCCATGACCGAAAGGGGCCAGTGTAGAGCTCAGGCTGTGGCTTCAGAGGGTCGAAGCCTCAAGCCTTGGCAGCTTCCATGTGGCGTTGAGCCTGCGGGTGCACAGAAGTCAAGAATTGGGGTTTGGGAACCTCTGCCTAGATTTCAGAAGATGTATGGAAACGCCTGGATGCCCAGGCAGAAGTTTGCTGCAGGGGCAAGGTGGTCATGGAGAACCTCTGCTCCAACAGTGTGGAAGAGACATGTGGTGTTGGAGCCTACACACAGAGTCCCTACCAGGGCACTGTGTAGTGGACCTGTGAGAAGAGGGCCACTGTCCTCCAGACCCCAGAATGGTAGATCCACCAACAGCTTGCACCGTTTGCCTGGGAAAGCTGCAGACACTCAATGCCAACCTGGGAAAGCGGCTGGGCGGGAGGCTGTACACTGCAAAGCCACAGGAGTAGAACTGTCCAAGACCATGGGAACCCATCTCTTGCATTAGCCTGACCTGGATGTGAGACTTGGAGTCAAAGGAGATCATTTTGGAGCTTTAAAATTTGACTGCCCCACTGGATTTTTGACTTGCATGGGCCCTGTAACCTCTTTGTTTTAGCCAGTTTCTCCCATTTGGAATGACTGTATTTATGCAATACCTTTACCCCCATTGTATCTAGGAAGTAACTAGTTTGCTTTTGATTTTACAAGCTCATAGGCGGAAGGGACTTGCCTTGTCTCAGATGAGACTTTGGACTGTGGACTTTTGAGTTAATGCTGAAATGAGTTAAGACTTTGGGGGACTGTTGGGAAGGCAAAATTTGTTTTGAAATGTGAGGACATGAGATTTGGAGGGGCCAAGGGCGCAATGATATGGTTTGGCTGTGTCCCCACCCATGTCTCATCTTGAATTGTACTCCCATAATTCCCACAGGTTGTGAGAGGGACCTGGTGGGAGATGATTTGAATCATGAAGGTAGTTTCCCCCATACTGTTCTCATGGTAGTGAATAAGTCTCATGAGATTGGATGGTTTTATCAGGGGTTTCCTCTTTTGCATCTTCCTTATTTTCTTTTGCTGCCACCATGTAAGAAGTGCCTTTCACCTCCTACCATGATTCTGAGGCCTCCCCAGCCATGTGGAACTATAAGTTCAATTAAACCTCTTTTTCTTCCCAGTCCCGGGTATGTATCTATCAGTGGCATGAAAATGGACTAATATAGTTATAGCACAGCATTAACACAAGCCCAGAACCCTTTTGGATGTAGGGTCCTGTGAGACTGCACAGGTTGCCCATTCATGAAGCCAACCCTGCCTGGACCACTTCAAGGATTCTCACTTTCAGCATTACCCAATGATAAGGGCATTTGCCCTTGTTGAGAAAGGAGAAACAATGAGGTGACAAAGGGCTCACGGATGAAGAGGTTAGAGCCACCAGTGAACAATTGCATCAGCTCCTCCACTGAGGTGAACACTGAGCCTATATTTGAGTTACTTTGTGAGGGAAAAGACATTGTAAGGTGCTAGTAGTAAGTGCCCTGCAATTGCACTCAAGGGGCCTGTGCTCTGATCTCAGCTTGGCCCATACTAGGCATGACACAACTTCTCTGAGTGCCAATGTTCTCATCTACAAATGGGGATAATAATATTGGATACCTCATAGGGCTTCTGTAAGAAGTAAATAATGAATGATAAACACACATTGTAGGTGCCGCTAAATGTCATTTTTTATTCCCACTCAGGAAAGTTATTAATTCTGTGCTATCGAAAATTAATAGGTAGAAAGCCCTGTTCTGAAGAAAATCTGGAAGGAGGATTGAAAACGTCTGTAACTTGGCTCTAGCCAGGGCTTTGGTTCCAAGGATAGTAGCAGGCTGACTATTAAAGATGATAATGTCTCTTGATCGTCATTAAGCTTTATAATATCAGTAAATTATTAAAGTTATATTTTTGGTAATCACTAATTATTTGATGATAGAATTGCGTATATGAGAGAAATGAACAGTTATGCACCTAAATTATACCTTTGGAATAATTCCCTTTACTTCTGTTTTAACATATGACTGAAGTTGCCTAGGGTGTGTATGTGTATATGTGTGTGTGTGTATATATATAAATGTATGTATATATGCACACACACATATACATACACATATATATTTATAGTTTCACCTTCTGTAAGTGAATTTTATTCAGTTTCCTTCCTATTTGCATGTAAATATGTCACTTCTCATTTCCTGGCAGCGTAAGGGGACCAGCAAATGTTGGCCAGTCTGCTGCTTGGATTCACAATCACCCGCCACTAAACTGGCATAGACTTTATTTGTGCTGAGTTTTCTTTTTATTCTGTAAATCTGTAGTTATTGCAATCACTGATGCACGACTATAGGGTCTGTAAGAACATATTCTTGGCTGGGAAATGATTCCATGGTTCATTTTACCCTTGACAGCCTATAGAAGTAAGTACAACTCTCCGAAGGACAGCAGGGAGAAGGCAAAAGAGGAAGAGGCAGACAGGGACCCAAAGGACACTTAGCCTTTCAAGGGACTGGGCAGGCTAGCTGTTTTATCAGAGCCATAGGCTGTGGGATCATCTATAAAGGAGGTCCACACACTTCGGAGAACTTGGCTCCGGACTGGGGATACATTAACATCTATAGAAAATTATTCCTGATCCTATCTTTTCTTCTCCCACATATTCATCCCCTAAAACACCTATTTCAAGCCATGCTGTATGTCTCCATTGACAAAAATATTTCTTAAGCCCTAGACATTTTCCACTCACTTCTAGGTCCAGGGAACTGTAACTCTATATTTAAAAGAATGTAAAAGAGTGGAGTAATCCATAAAGCAACCAAACTTTTTTCTCTTCTTTGACTCCAAACTCCCTCAGGGGCCTGATTTTTTCATGATATTTAATGAAAATGTGGGAAGTTTCCATAGTTTACCCAGCCTTCTGGATATGGTAGGTTTTAAAAAAAAATCCTTAGTTTAAGGTGGTCACAAGAACAGTAATTAAAATAAATCCTCCAGTGTAATAAAAATTCCTTACTTAATTCCAAGTTCACAAATCTCCCTTTTTTCAGTTGAGACCTGCCGTGGTGGGATGATTTTTCCTTTTTCCCATCCCCATTGTCCTTCACTTCTTATCTATTCCTTCCCAATAGGGAACCTCTGACTGACTTCCACAAGGAGATGGAGAAGTATATGGTAGAAAACGTTTTTGTTGACTATACTCTTTTGAACTGGCACATTGCCCTTTCTGGATTCCTCATAGATGTTGCTGTCTCATGAGATGCTCTCCTAAATTTGTGGAATACACTACTTCTCCAGAAAGGACCCACTTTTTAGGAAGGGGTGGGATGTTTCCTTCAACTGGCCACCTAAGTTTCTGGGCTCCACATGTGATGATATCTGGTTGTGCATTCCCTAAAAACTGTCTTCTTGAGTGGTAACCCAAATTATCCCAGGCTCGATCCTAGTAGGTGGTTCAGATTTAGTATCTTCACACATATTATTTTGCTATTGGCCTTTGGAGTGTAATTCCGTTTCAACATCCTGTTGTGTTACGACGAGGACAACGAAGGCAGAAACAGCATAGTAGTTGAAAGCAAAGGCTTTAAGCTTGGGTAATATGGCGAGACCCATGTCTACAAAAAAAGAACAACAACCAGGTGTGGTGGTGCATACCTATAGTCCCAGCTACTTCAGAGGAGTTCAATGCTGCAGTGAGCTATGATTGCGCCACTGCACTCCAGCCTAGGCAACAGAGGAAGACTCTGTATCAAAAAAAAAAAAAAGAAAACAAAAGCAAACGCCTTATGGTTCATGTTCTGCATTTTTAACTGAAGAGCTGTGTGACTTTGTGCAACTTAACCTCTCTGAAACTCAATTTCTTTATCTGTAAAGTGGAATGCTAATACCTAATTCAGAGACTTGTTATTGATGAAATGATTATAAGATCTAGCACATAGGCACTCAACCAGCATAGGATATTACACCTGACGTACCATTTCTCAGCAGTCATATGGTCCTGGATTTACCCTGTGCTGTGGGAAGAAGCAAGTGGTCCAATACTAGATTTGCCATTACATGCTCTACAACAGTTATGAAACTGTTTTTCAAAAACACTCCAGCCAGCCACTTAAGAAGAGATCTTTATTTGCTGGGTAATGTGTTCAATTTTTAAACTGTCTGCATGTACAATTTCTCATGTCATTTTCATGACACCCATGTAGAGCAGGCAAAAGAAGGCAGTGCATTTGGCCCTCCGTATCCGTGGATTCTGCATCCCTGTATTCCACCAACCCTGGATTGAAAAATTTTTTTAAAAATTGCATCTGCTACTGAACATGTACGGACTTTTTCGTCATTATTCCCTGAACAATATAGTTTAAAAACTTTTTACCTGGCATTGTACTAGGTACTATACATGATCTAGAGATAATTTAAAGTATATGGGAAGGTGTGCATAGATTATATGCAAACACCACACTATTTCATATAAGGCACTTGAGCATTCATGGATTTTAAGTCTGACAGAGGTTCTGAAACCAATTCTCCAGGGATACAAGGGGAAGACTATATATTCACCTCTTTACAGATCGGGTGTTTGGGATGTTGTCGGGCAAAGGCTGTAATGACACTACTAGACCCAGAACCCAGGTCATCTGGCTTCCCGGTGCTTTTCATGCTGCACTGGCTGTCTCACACTCTGTCACAACATTATTTGCCAAATGAGCTCTGAGTTTAGCATTAAGGTGGAAGAGATGTTATTCCCTGTGGTGATAGTTTAGTTGGAGCCTTCAGAAGAGAGAAAAGTTTCTTGCACACACGGGTTTTCATCTGTGCAGGTGGCTTTCTGGGGCGAGTGGACAGGAATGAATGTATTTGGTAAGTTACAGGCCTATGCTGACCCGTTAGTACACTGGTCTCTCCTTTCTTTCTGACAGCACCAGTTTCTCTAAAAATCACCCCACTGACATGCCAATAACAGAGTAGAACATGTTGACATCCAGCTGTTGCTTTCATTACCAATTTGTTTTAATTGGTCTCACACTGTTTTCCCTTCATTTCTTTGTGCGGTGTTGGTTTAACTCTGTCTGAAACCAGCTTGGCTTGAGCTGTAAACCTTTTATGAGGGGAACTTGCTGATGTGTGGAAAGTCAGGGGCAGCTGGCTAGGCCCGGCTGGCAAGTCTGGAACATTCCAGCCCTGACCTTAACCATTCAATGATTTTGTTTGCTCTTTCGGTGTTTCCTTTTTAAAATGTAATTCCTGAAAACTTAAAGAAAGACTATTTCGCTGACCAAACCGCTAAGAATATTTATTCTAAATGTGTAAGTAACACATTGGTAAACTGAGAATTACATAAGCTTGGAATGAAGGGTGTTTGGCAATTATTGCTGTTTGGGGAGGATAAAAGCACTTATAATTTAAATAATCATGAGTAGGACATTTTGTTCCAGTCACTGTTACTAATTAACCACTAAGCAGCAGCTCAGTATGGCAAATGCACTTGGAGGAGGCAGAAGTCCAGATGGTGGGCTATGATCCAGAAGTTTGGGCGTCAGTCAAGACTGCAAGGTGATTACAAGGTGACCAAGAGGGAGGTGACAGCTGGCATTTGCAGAAAGGTATCTTTGTTGGTACCTGCTGCTGGTGACTACTTAATGTATTGAGTAGTGTGAGATAATAGTTTAATATATTCACAAAGAATCATGATGTAGAATGTATTCATATTGCATAGCTTAGCTTTGATTCTCAGTTATGCTCAAACTGAGCTTTTATACAGGGAAAAAAGAAACACACACGCACACACACACATGCACACACACACACATACACACATACACAGAGTAACACCAAGGGGCAAAGTTCCTTTAGGAACTAGTCATTTACTTGCACATTTAACCAATATTTATTGAGCAACTACCATCTCCTAGATGTTATAACTGTTCTAGGATCATGTGAAAATGAGACTACTACCCTCAAGAAATTTACAATCCATTAGAAGAAAAAAGTTACTGGCTGGGTGCAGTAGCTCACGCCTGCAATCCCAGCACTTTGGGAGGCCGAGGTGGGTGGATCATTTGAGCTCAGGAATTTGACACCAGCCTGGGAAACATGGTGAAACCCCATCTCTACCAAACATACAAAAATTAACTGGGTGTGGTGGCACGTGTCTGTGGTTCCAGCTACTTGAGAGGCTGAGGCAGGAGGATCACTTGAGCCTGGGAGGTGGAGTTTGCAGGGAGCCAAGATTGTACTCCAGCTTGGGCAACAGAGTGAGACTTCATCTTAAAAAAAAAAAATAAAAAAAAACAACAGATAAACTACCATGAGAAATTTTAATTTAGGAAAGAATGTATTAAGTGTCACAGTCACAAAGTTTAAAAAGAAAACAGGACCACAGGAACAAGGAAGAAGTTTCTTCCGGAGGATTTATTTAAAACACCAACAGCAATCTTTGCAATAAAAGCAAAACAGATTTTATTCTGTTTGGTGCAAATTACCTCAGTTGTCTATTGCACCTGCATTCACTAAATAAGTATCTCATTCCAAACAGTGACAAAAGCAAGATTTTCTTTTCTTTATTCTTGACTCAAAAATTATGTGATCAGTCTGTTTTGAGATACATATATATCTTATATATGCTATATATATATATATATATCTTATATATTAAAAAAGATTGTGTCCTTGTAGAACCCACAAAATTTACTTATTTATCCTGCTTTAAAAAGTCAGCTGGACAAGGGGATATGTGGTTGGCTGATCTGAATCCTGAACCCTGGATTGAAAGGGAAATGTCTCCCTGAAAGGCATGTTTATATAATGGAGAAATTAAGAATATTGGGCTATTTGTTTAACCCATGCTGAGTGCCTCCAATGTGGCAATCTCTGTGCTGGGCATGGTAGTCACCCATACCTAAAGAACACTGAGTCTGGCATGTGTGCAATGCACAAGCGCGCATGAACAAATACTTGAAAGGCTGGGAGAGTGGAGTGGTGGTGTTAGGTAGCAAGGAGCTGGGACAGAGAGGAGGTAGGATTGGAGGCACACTTTACAGAGCTCAAAAATTGGCCTTGGCCTATTCTGGTAGCAGTTGTCTACCTCACTCCTGAAAAAATTATCTATGCATTATTTTTGGCATACTGACACAGCTAGGTGGCCAAGGTTCTTTATGTGTTATAACATTGGTCATACTTAATATTGCAAATGTGTAAATTTATGTAACTTTTATCTGAGGCTTGAGATTTATCTGTGTTTGTAAATGATGGCATTTTGTATAAAATCTACATATAGGCAATGATAAATTCTTAGAATCTGACAATGGTATAGTTCAAAATTTCATAAATCCTAAATTACTATAATAAACACAATAAACTTTAGGTTTTGCAATGCATTTTTAACTTATTTATTACTTTAGCTTTTCTGACTACAGTGTTAGAAATGTTCTTTCCCAATTATTTGTTTACCTGATTTTTTATGCATTTTCAACCAACAATCGGTCTAGGAGGATTTGGTACTAGGTAGCAAATAAGGGAATCACACATGTAACTCAGTGATATTGGAATCCTAAATTACATCCAATTGAATCTGATTAAAGGTTCAAATTTTCAAATTAAAATTTTCAAAATAAAAATGAAAAAGTATAGAATTCCTGTCATTTTGTTCATAGATGTCATAATAATGTGTGATGTAGTGAGTAATGACTCATGGTTTCTGCACCTACTGTCAATGAATTCTATAGCACCACACAATTTGGAGTGGAGAAAGGAACAGATTTCACAGGAGGAACTTCTGAGTCAAGGGTCATAGAGAGTCCTCTTGAAGGAGTATGCTAGGGCCAAGAGACTCTGTTGAATGCACTGTAGTGGGATAGTGTGGTCAGGCATCCCCAAGATCTCCCTCTGATGATTTGCTAGAAGCACTCACAGAACTCAGAAAAGCAGTTCTCACAGTTGTGGTTTATTATAGTGAAAGGATACAGATTAAAGTCAGCAATGGGAAATGCACATAGGGCGGAGTTCAAGAGAGACTAGCATGAGCTTGCAGCCATCTTCTCCCAGTGAAGTTGTACGGATACTGCTTTATCGTCCCAACAATATGTGACAACACATTGAGTATTGTAAACCAGGGAAGCTCACTCAGTTCTTGGTGTCCCGGGTTTTTATTGAGGGTTGCTCACATTGGCACAGAATGTCCACAAGGCTGACCTTAATTATTTGGCCTGAAGCCCCTTCAGAGATTAAACTGATACCATATGTCCCATGGTCCCCACTATAAATCACATTGTTAGCGTAGACTAATTGGTGTGACCCAAGGTGCCGGGTAAACCAAGATGGTTTTACTGGGCAGGATGTTCCAGTGCTTAGGGGTTACCTGCCAGAAGCCAAAAGACAGACTTTTCTCTGGAATTCTCAGAGTTTGAACATCCTCAGAGCCACTGAGTTAACCCTTTACTGCAGTTGGCATTCCAGGGGAGGGTCCTTACCCATTGTACCTTCTCATAAGAACATTTTCATCAATGGGAAGATTGTTGGATCACTGAGGCACTGAATAATTTGTCTTTTGTTTAGTGAACTTGTCTAGAAAGCCAACTGCATTGCATATGGGAGACTTTGGAAGCCTAGTGCAGTCCCCTCAAGCTGGAAGAAAGAGGAGCCCTTGGTCTCAGCTGCTTGCAGTCTAGGCAACCAAGAGTGAGTGCTGGCAGTCATCTTTGAACAGTGAATTATCTATAGGGAATTTTATATCCCCAAGATTTGTGCCAGTAAACAGAAATTGACTGATTTGGGGAAACTAAAATGTCTTGCCTGAAGTAAAATTTAAAACTAAAAGGAATTGGAAAGTTAATATCTGCAGAACAGACTGCACTTGGCTCAACTACCTTTCTTGTTAGAAGACAATGAAGAAATATTTCCTTTCCTTCCTCCTTCCTTGGTGCTTGCCTGCCTGTCTTCACCAATATACCAGAGTTATGGAATGTACTCACACATACTTTACAATGGAATAAAATATGACAAGTAGGCAGTCCTTGCAGAAACCATGGCACTCTTTCTCTACTTGTGTTATACAGTATACATCCCTATGTAAGTGATTTGTTTTCCTACATACCCCTAAACCACTCTACAGAAAATATGAATTATTTTTAAACTCAAGGTTAATGGACAAAAGGATGGGTAGGGTTGGGATATGACTTGAATTTACATATACTGTGTTTCTCAAAACCTAAAAGCTTACATTCTATTCTAAAGGTCTAGATGAAAGCAAGAGGTAATGTTCAGTTGAATTTCTTAAAATTATAAAGTCTCCTAAATTAGCTTGACAACATATCAGTACTACAAAGATTTTGATTTTTCTATAGCTCAGTGGACTGAGACTAGGTGATTATTTAAATTTTGTCCAAATTATGTTGGGTAGCAAAGATAGGTAAAAACAAAGCAATGTGACCCATTTGGAAGTTGTATCAGATGTATTATATTATGATGTATCAGATGTATTATGTATCAGATGTGAGAGAAACCTTCTAAAGCCATGATTGAAAAATATGAATGGCTCTTCAGTACCCCGACTTTTGTTTTTTTAGCCAGGATAAAGTTTTATAAATGTGACCTCAGTGCTAAATAAAAGTCACCCCAATTAAAGAGAATTTGCTAAAATGATAATAAAATCCTGGGACAAGTCTTTGACTGGGTATGAAATTCCCTAAGGAGGTGAGCCACATTCAGTGTGTGCTACCAAATATTTTTGAGGTTGAATTGCTCTGGGGATTATCATCAATGGGTTTTCATCTCTTCTTTTTGAATCAATGATTTCCTTTGTTGGATTTAGACTGTCTTTGTATTCTCTTGACACTCATAACAAAAGATGCCCGATTTAGAAATGCTGTTTGCTAGAAAAATCCAACGTCAGGTGAATCGTTCTGTCCATTAGCCGCCTGTGTTCTTCACTTTTGTCTGCAGTGCGCTCTCTCCAGCGGGGCTTCCCTCATCCTACGTTGGGCCCAATTTCCACTTGAAAAGTAAATGTTCTTTTCTGTCCTCAGCAGTGCTTCAATTTCACTGTCTCTTTGTACCCACTTGCTTCTCTGATTCTCCCAACAACCATCCTGACCCAATCTCTCATTTAGGACTTCCAACTCATCAAGGTGAAAGGCAAGGATAATATTTCAGAATGAAAACATTCGATTTCTTGCCGCAGAATTCATTGCCGAGAATTTTCCAAACCACTTAGGTATAATAGTTATTTGTTTTTATTACTCAGTTTTGCTATTTTACTTTTTCAATAACTATGCTATATATATATGCATATATGCCATATTTTTTAATCTTTTACTTTTATGTCAATTACTGAAGAGTCATTCACATTTTCAGCAGAACCAAGCTGTCTAAAAGGCATGTACTACTAGAAATTTGTTCAAAATAGAAAATCTTGTTCTTTTCCTTTTTAAATGGAAGGCAAGGGATTAACTACAGTAGCCAGTTGTGTTTACGTTAATTTTAGAAGAGAAGAACACAGGTATATGGTAAACTCTATTTGAGTAGTAAGGGAATCACACATTCATAAGGTAAAAATACTCAAGTTGGCAGACATCTGTGCTACTAATTCTAGTCTTTATTGAATTGTCTAATATTAATTGTGTTAGATATTACATATTAAATCCAGAGGATTGCTATAAATTACGGGCTTGATATATTTTTACTGGATGATCAAATATAAGAAAGCTGAGCTTTACCTTCTTAACAAGGATGGGATTAAAATAAACAAATACTCTGAATTACCTAGATGGCTTTCGTCTACAGCATATGGGAGACACTACCATGGTAGATAAGTGTTTATAAGCTGTGGAATGAGGCAATTGGTGTTCAACTCTCCTCTCCCACTGTCTCTGAGATTTTTGGTTAATTGTTCAACTTCTCTAAGCCTATTTTCTCTTATCAGTAAAATGGGAATGACAGTTATACTTTAGAGTTCCTATGAAAATTTCCATAGAGAGTATTTGGCACATTGCTTGTCGCATACTAAATATTCAGAAAATAGTTTTTTTTTTCTCTTTGTAGGTGGAATTGCAATTGCTTTGTAGCAAAACTTTCTACAATTGAAATTATTCAGACCACAGGGATACATTTTATAAGTAAGTTGACACTCATCAAAGCAGATGCATGAGGGTAGTTCTTAAGATGCTTCTATTTCTCAAAGGTTATCTAGCTAGATGTTTTTTTACAGATGGTCAGTTCAACTGGTAACATCTGTCCCAAACATTTTTTTTACCCCAAGACTTGGTTAACACTTCTATGTTAGAAAGACGCAGAACTTGTAAACCTCAATCCATTACTGGGTCATGTAGAACGTGATTCAAAACATAGATTCAATGTTATTTTCTAGAAATAATGCTAAAATATTGACCTGTTTTTGCATGTGTAAACATCCCTCTGTCTTTTTTGATAGTTGATTTAATGTCTTTGATAAGTATGTTCAATGTCTGGGCTTCCCCAGGGAATAGGAAAAAAATCTATTCTTTTTTACTTTGAATAGGTAATACTTTTGGTTTCTATGATTTGTGATTTCTTTGTTGAAAACTACACAATTGAATATTATGATATGGTTACTCACAATAAAATTCTCCTTCCTCATAATTTGCTCTTCTTGCTTGTTGAAGGCTATAGTCATCTGTTCAGTTACTTTTTCCAGCGAGTTTTGCTATGATTATATTCCTTGTCATGTGTATTCACTGAAGTCTTTGTTTCTTTAGCTTGTATTTAGCTAGTGTTTTGACAAACTTTTCTGGACACCAGAGGCTACAGAGTAAACAAGCACTTATCCCAGTCTTTACGGATTTGGCTCTGTGCTGTGGCACTTATTCAACACTTAGGCCATTTACAACTGTGCCTTAGACCTAACTTCCTGCCTGCACTGAGTCTAGAGATCAGCCAGAGGTGAAAGCTTAGGGTCTTCTCAGATCTTCTGTGAGCATTCATTCTGCCCTGAGCATGAGCATGACTATATATTGTTTGTCTCGATCCTGACCTTTTCAGCCCGGGTGGCTATGCATTTTTCATTCACCTTACAATATTTTCAAGCAATGCTTGCCACTTTCCATGAGTATGAGGGGTGAAATTGAGACTAGTGTCTTGAATTAGTGTGTCAGGTAGCTCCATACAGGTTAGAACAGACGAGTATAATATTTCAAATAAGGTCTATTTTGCTTCCTCTGGAATCAGGTTCCAGGTTTCCACACTGGACATGCAGGCTGCCATATTCAAGATGGCTACTGAGCTGGGGAGGGGTTAGGAAAGGACAAGTGGAAATACCACAAAGCTTTCACTCTGTTTTCAAGTTGCTTTTTCTTGAAACAGTATTTGCTTGGTTGCTGTAAACTTTTGACTTTATTCTAGAGTTTGGACGAAGTTAGTTCTAATAGTTTCTGCTGTTCTTTTGTCATTTCTGTGGAGTGATGGGCATTTGGAGCTGCCGACTTTGCTATTTTGCTGGTATCATTTCTGTCTCTATCTCTGTTAAATTTGATTGACTTAACATAAGTTATAAGTATATTTTATATGTTTTTTTTCCACCAACAATATCTTGATTTTTTTTTTTTTTAGGTATGGTTGGTAAAGCCAACATTACTCATTTTAGCATGTAATATACAAGGTTTTGTCCTCATAAATTTGTGATAAATTTAAAATTGTGATTTTACCAGACATATCAGTGATTCAAATTCTGTTCAATGGAAAAAGGCAGTTGTTTAAATATGCTGATTATTCATTCATATAGTAAAAGCATATTGAGGGTATAACATATTCCAAGCATTGTAGTAATGGATCCTGGGTGTTTACAGTTGTATATAAGATGGTCCCTGATCCTGAGCTACTTTAACATACTAACAAGTACTAAAATACGATGTAATAAATGTTATAAAGTAGGTTATCTATAAAATGCCAAAGGAACCAAGAGAAGTCAGAGTATAATTATGTGGTGAGAACAGCAAAGTTTCAAAAAGGAAGAGACATTTAATTAGAGGCTTAAAAGACGGGTTGGGGTTTAGCAGGCGCTTATGATAAGATGATACCACATCCCACTTGGAATGCCATTTATGGAATGAACAGCATGCACAAAGTCTTAAAAATTTAAAGCACAGCCTATCACAGGAATAGGGAACAATGTAGCTGGGCCAAAAGAATGGGCCTGTGGGAGAAGACGCAGGAAGGCAGGCTAGAAAGTTAGGTTGTGGCCGGATCATGAGAGACATTGTGAGCCACGCTGAAGAGTTTAGACTTGATGCTGTATGGGAAAGAATGACATAATCAGACTACCCGAATTAAGACTTCTCACTTTCTTCCTCTATAAATTTAAACCACTTATTCACTAGGCAATGGGAACTAAGCAGCTTTTCAGTGAAAGATATTTTATGTAGAGCCAGGGACCCAGATATGATTTCTGACTACAATTAGCTTACCCTATAGGCAGTACTTTCTGTGTTACATGCGTTTGTGACTCTCCTTAAATGACCCATCGTGTTCCTGTTGAATCCATTTTTAAGAAGACTTTATCACCTCCTTTAGTTCCGTGAGAGCAGACATGGGAGTAGGTGCCATGATTTACCTCTGATTTCTTTCTTTCCACTTCAGACTCTCATATATATATATATATATATATATATTGTATATATATACACACACACATACATATATATACACACA
>NW_012114599.1:15388742-15411431 GCF_000951035.1 Colobus angolensis palliatus | reverse complement strand
ATTCCACCTCTTTATATCCTAAATCATGTAATCTAAATCCTGTGAGATTTTCACTGATGATCTTCTCTCTTCCTTGCATTTTCAACTCAATCCAATCTCTCTCCTTTCCTTATCTGCTAAAGTCCTTGGATGTCCTCATTTTCCCATCATGTAACTCACTTCTTGAATCCCTGGAATTGGAAACCCACCTATCTCAAACCCTCTTCTAAAACAGCACTCTTAAAGATGCCAGTGATTTCCCAGTTACCCAACTAGGAATGTTAGCTCTACCCCAGCGCTCACTTTCTCATCAGCAGTTGACGTGTCTCACCTCCAGTGGTTTTTTCCCCAAATGAGATTTATCCTACTAACTGTGTCTCAACACTACTGCAGAGTCCCTGACACCCCTGAAAGACTTTATGTCCAAGATCATTTTATGGATAAGAGCCCATCATGGTTTCCTAGACAGCGTTGAGCGAAGTGCTATGACCTTTTTATGCCATTGCAGAGAACAGGAAATGATGCCTCACTCCTCTGTACACCATTCCTTTGGGCAAATGCTTTCTCTTCTGGATTTTTATTTTCAAAACCTGCTTGTTACATAAATTTGTCTGTAACACACCTGTCTGTCTCTAATTTATTATTTTTATTTTTGTTTGCAGCCACTTAAAGTTTTTTTGTTTTGTTTTTAAGTGGCTGCCGAAAACTTGTTTCTGTTTCAGAACTGAAATTTCCAAGAGCACTTAATAAAGTACTGAATAATCTTTAATGTAAAAAAAAAATACCAACAACAGCACAATGCAGACAACAGAGAATCTACTTAGTTCATACCACACAGCTTCCTCTGTTAATTTTGATCAGTGTACAAGATGTTGTGTTAAAAGGGAAATTCTGAAGGAGACTGCTTTAAAGGAATCTTTCGTAACAGTTACACTCACTCTCTTCTCGTAATAAGAAATGTTTGATGAATCTGTTAACACCACTTCATATTTTTATGGTACTTAACAGACATTCAAGTGCCTTTATAGACATTATCTCATTTGATCCTAACAACCAACAGGGAGATAAGCCTTATTATCACCTTTGCCAGCTGCTCCCATTTTCTTTGAATATCTTCAATGGACAAACCAGTTTTTCTTCAGTGGAAAAGAGCACATTAGACATGGACACCCCTCTAGATCTCCTTTTCCATTTCTGTAGCAGCTCAGTCAACGTTCCCTGACATTCCCTGCTGGCTCTGCTCAACAATTATTCCTTTCAACTCAAGTTCTCAACACTGACTACCCATCAGAATTACTTGTAGAAGTTTTTTTGGGAAACCTCTTTGTGCCTGAGTCTCCCTTTAGACCAATTGTGTCAGAATCATATGTCAAGATGAGGAGTGCTCAGGCAGTGGTTGTTTTGTTTTGTTTTGTTTTTGAGATGGAGCCTTGCTCTGTTGCCCAGGCTGGAGTGCAGTGGCATCATCTCGGCTCATTGCAACCTCCGCCTCCCAGGTTCAAGCCATTCTTCTGCCTCAGTCTCCTGAGTAGTGGGGACTACAGGCACCTACCACCACGCCCAGCTAATTTTTGTATTTTTAGTAGAGACAGGGTTTCACCATGTTGGCCAGGATGGTCTCGATCTCTTGACTTTGTAATTCACCAGCCTCGGCCTCCCAAAGTGCTGGGATTACAGGTATGAGCCACGGCGCCTGGCCAGTGTTTTCTTTCTTTTCTTTTTTTTTTAATTGTATTTTATGTTCTAGGGTACATGTGCACAACGTGCAGGTTTGTTACATATGTATACATGTGCTATGTTGGTGTGCTGCACCCATTAACTCATCATTTACATTAGGTCTATCTCCTAATGCTATCCCTCCCCCGTCCCCCCACCCCACAACAGGCCCCAGTGTGTGATGTTCCTCTTCCTGTGTCCAAGTGATCTCATTGTTCAATTTCCACCTATGAGTGAGAACATGCGGTGTTTGATTTTCTGTTGTTGCGATAGTTTGCTGAGAATGATGATTTCTAGCCGCATCCATGTCCCTACAAAGGACAGAATTCATCCTTTTTTTATGGCTGTGTAGTATTCCATGGTGTATATGTGCCACATTTTCCTAATCCAGTCTGTCACTGATGGACATTTGGGTTGGTTCCAAGTCTTTGCTATTGTGAAGAGTGCTGCAATAAACATACGTGTGCATGTGTCTTTAGAGCAGCATGATTTATAATCCTTTGGGTAAATACCCAGTAATGGGATGTCTGGGTCAAATGGTATTTTTAGTTCTAGATCCTTGAATAATCACCACACTGTCTTCAACAATGGTTGAACTAGTTTATAGTCCCAGCAATAGTGTAAAAGTGTTCCTATTTCTCCACATCCTCTCCAGCACCTGTTTTTCCTGATTTTTTAATGATGGCCATTCTAACTGGTGTGAGATGGTATCTCATTGTGGTTTTGATTTGCATTTCTCTGATGGCGAGTGATGATGAGCATTTTTTCCTGTGTCTATTGGCTGCATAAATGTCTTCTTTTGAGAAGTGTCTGTTCATATCCTTTGCCCACTTTTTGATGGGGTTGTTTGTTCTTTTCTTTGTAAATTTGTTTGAGTTCTTTGTACGTTCTGGATACTAGCCTTTTGTCAGATGAGTAGATTGCAAAAATTTTCTCCCATTCTGTAGGTTGCCTGTTCACTCTGATGGTAGTTTCTTTTGCTGTGCAGAAGCTCTTTAGTTTAATTAGATCTCATTTGTCAATTTTGGCTTTTGTTGCCATTGCTTTTGGTGTTTTAGACATGAAGTCCTTGCCCATGCCTATGTCCTGAGTGGTATTGCCTAGGTTTTTCTTCCGGGTTTTTTATGGTTTTAGGTCTAACATTTAAGTCTCTAATCCATCTTAAATAAATTTTTGTATAAGGTGTAAGGAAGGGATCCAGTTTCAGCTTTCTTTATAGCTAGCCAGTTTTCCTAGGACCATTTATTAAATAGGGAATCCTTTCCCTATTTCTTGTTTTTGTCAGGTTTGTCAAAGATCAGATTTTTTTTTTTTTTTTTTTTTAAGAAAAGCTCTTTGGGTGATTTTAATGGGCAGCAAGGTTTGAGAACCACTGGTATAGATGCAAAGCTGTTGTCTCCAGAGGAAAAAGAACAATTTAATTTCATTTTCTTCTCCAGAGAAAAAAGAGCAATTTAATTTCATTTTCTAAAAGAAGAAACTTTTACATACTGTCACTGCCCTTAGTGGTTCTTCTTTTAAGATAAACAATTTTTGTTCATTCAAATAACAGTAACAATATATTTATATGTTCATTTATACTTAAGGTATTTTCACACATTATTTCTTAACTAAACTCTATTTTATAATTAGTATCTCATTTTATAGGAATTGAGGCCCAGTGAGGTTAGGTTCCTGGCTGCAGATTATACAATTTAATAAGATTAGGTTTCTGGCTATAGATTATAGTTTAGCGTTATGTTTGCAATGGGGAGAAGGGAGGAGGTATACTTCCCCTCTCATCTACTATTCCCCTTTCCTTCCTCTGCTTATTTGGAGTGTGCTCCATGAGTACACAGAATCTGCAGCATTACCTGGAAACTTGTTAAAAGATGCAGAATCCCAGTCCCTTTCCCAGATCTACCGACAGAATCTGCATTTTATTTAGACTCTCATTAAGTGATTTAGACTCTCATTAAAGTTTGAAAAATCCCCGCTTTATACCAAGCTACCTCTTGGATGTCTTTAGTCCTCTATTTTGTGGTGTCTTTTTACAAATATATTGCATGTATTGATGTCATGAGGGATAATTTTTCAGCGTTCTCGCCTATAAGTTTTCCTTTGAAGTTTATTTTCCAGTCTTTTCACTGCTACTCAGGACACTTTCTCCCTAGCTCTCCTACTGCACTGGGAATGAATCTATGATCATTTTATGCTGCTTTGAATTTTGCAGGTACGAGAGCTATGGAGGACCCAAGGAAGGTTGATGTTGCTTTTTTGTTGTCATAATTTTCCTCTCTTTTCTGAGCCAGAGTATAACCTAGGAAAATGCCAGTCAGACTCTTTTTAAAATTTAGATTCTCAGTGGATCTTGCTGAACTCTTGTTCGTTATTATCATCATTCACAGTCCATAAGAGGACTTCAGGGATCTCATGCAGTAACATCTTTCCTAATAGGTATTCTCTCTACAAACTTAAATTGAAAATGTTCCTAGTGATATGCATTGCACTTTAGTGAGCTCTGCTTCCTTAATGAGTTCTTAACCTAGGGAAGTCTCAGAGAAGGCAGAAAGAACTATGGTGGATGCTGCAATTCAAAGCTTGACTCCCTCTCATGGTTGCTGCAGCTGAAGGAAACAAACAGGCTGTTTTCTGAATTCAGGACTCTGCTGAAGTGTTGCAGCAGTGTGAGAAGAGGTCCTGATGTCTTGTCTTATGATCCACTGTGCAGTTTCTGTGACATGCCAGGCTCAATGCCCTCAACTTGCTTCACTTCACTGCCCTTTTATATCTGTCCCCACCCCCTTATTTTCCCAGACTTAGAGAGTTAATAAATTTATGTTCCTTTTTGGGGAAAAATACACAAAACCCCAGCTGTGATCCTAAAGTTAATTTTTAACTTTCCTTTGACTAGAAACTATGTGCATGCTAACTCTGTTTGATATGAGAAAGTAAATGTGATTAGGAGTATAGCTAAATTCTTAAAGAAACATACAAATGCATATCATATCTATAAAAATACAAAAACAAAGCAACATACAGCGTCCCTCATTTAAACCCCTGTCACTCTTTCTTTATAGCTCTCATGAGGCATTTATCTTTTCCCTGGTGTTCTAGTATATATTTATTCTTTTTACTCGATTATAAGCTGCTTGGCGTATCTTACTCATCTTTATGCTTCCTAAGGTGTTTGGATCAGTGCTTTTCCCATACCGCAGAGTCTCACTGGGGTCAATGCATATGTCAAATTACATAATGGAGGGAAGGAGAAATATGAGTCAGGGCGTTTGGGTTCTATCCTCATTTCAGACACGTAACAGAAATAACAACTTAGAGGGAGCAGTCAACATCTCCAGGTTTTGTTTCTCGTTGGCAAAATGTAGGCATAGGAAAGAAAGAGCTTTCAAATCCTTTCTAATACCATGATTTTACCATTCTGAGTTTGAGATGAGGAGACAGCCATGTAGAAAAGCCCAGTCGGATTTTCAGGTGAGATATCAGGATTAAAGATACGCATTTGGGGGTCATTGGCATAAGGGTCTTTGTTAAGCCACAAGAGAGGATGAAATCTTACAAAAAGTATGTAGGGTAAGGAATAGTTTGAGGTGGAACTCCTGTCAAACAACTTGTAAAGGACAAGTAAATAGATTGAAGACTGTGTTGATGACTCATAGATAATACTGGATGGGTAGAACAAATCACATGGATAGAGTGTGGTCAGAGAAGACTTACCTTCCCTCCTGCGGGAAGGCAGCTTACAAGTTTGGCTGGGTAGGTCTCTTAAGGATGGGACAATCCAATGCTACTTCCGCAGCGTTGCTTGACTCTCACACTCTGTTTTCTTCTCCATCCCCTCCAGGATTGAGGAAGGTACTAAATGTGGTGTGGGTATTCTATTCCTTGTTCATTTTTATTTATTTTCATAAATCAAACTTTTATAAATGATATAGTTTTATGAAACAGGAAAATTGATGTTAAAATCTTTCTTCTGAAATGTATCACTAAAGCCCAAACTCCTTTATATGGTATCAGGGGATCTTCACCATCTGGTGTTTTTCCTTCAGCCTTTTTGAGGCTCAAGTTCTGTCAGTCCCAATCCAAAAAGCATCTTACGTGAGCAATGCCAGATGATGATCAATCCACAAATATACCATATTCTTCTGCCCTACTGTGTGTTTGATTATTTTGTCTCCCTACCTAGCCTGGCTTGCTCACTTTTTCTTTTCTTGGCAAATGTCTATCAGTGTTTAAAACACACCTCAAACATTTCTTTTTTGGGTTATCCTCTTTCTAGGTCATTTTGTAGCTCTCACATTTGTTCCGGTAGCACTTTGGACATACTGCCATTTTCTCTTTTATCTTAGCCTGTTATTTTAAAACATGTTTACCTACCCACACTAAGCTGAGTCCATGATGGGTTTATTGTCACTGCATCACAGGTCCAATTTGGAGTGAAATTTTTAGGTAAAGGTTTATGTTCATATATCTTGCTCTTTTTTTTTTTTTTTTAATCAACTGAATTCCACACACATTTAGTAAGCTTCTCTCATATTCTTTGTCCTGTGCTGTAAGGACATAGGAGTGGGTTAAGTCTTGGCAACTGACCACCAACAGTAACTTGGTAAAAATTACATTTCTTCCTGATCCATAGCAAATGTCCAAAGGGACACATAGGAAGAATATCTCTGACATGCACTCTGATTTTATTCCTGCTTAATTTCTGATATTGAACATGTTAACAAGATTCTAGGTAGTACATATTTGTTAGAACATTTTGCTATCCTGTTCAAGGTTACCTTCATTAATTTCTTGTAAAATACTCAAAGAGGTGAATAAATCTACACCATATTTGAGTTGCCTTCAATCCCATAATTGACTAGCACATTGCATCACACATAGAGTCAAAACACTTTTAAAATTAATAAATAACCTTTTTCCACAAGAATATATTTCTCAATAAGTACTCTACAAAGTAACTTAAGGCAGGTATAAGAAAATAAAAATTCTAGGGCTAAAGTAATATGTTTTGTAAAAATGTTATTTCCACAATGAGAATGTAAGCTAACTTAGGTTTTTCTTACAGTCACTTATCTCAAATATTTGAAGAAGTTATCTAGAATAACTTCCTGGGCAAGATAGTAACAAATACCTCTGGCTTCTTTTAATAGCTGCCTCCATTTTTTGGTTACAGCGACAACCAATAGTCTGTTTGGTCTAGTTTGCCTGTTTGGTTGTCAGTTAACCCAAGTCAAAACTATAGGCAATATTTTGCCTCCAGTGTTTCTGCTTTTGCTGTTTTTCTTTTTTCTTTTCTTCTTCTTCTTTTTTTGCCAAAATACATAGATTTCTCTAAAGATTAGATGTCATTTCTATTGGATCTAAGTAAGCCTTACTGTAACCTCCTGTAGTTTGAATTCTTGGCTGCTGCTTAATTTCTTCAAATTCCAGGAAAAGTTTTTTCCACTGCCTTTTCAATACCCTTGTTATCACAGAGAATTTAAACTCCTTGCACCTTTACTTTCAAGCAATGGAAAGAGACTAAGAAAAACATGGCACTAAGCACATTGGTTTGAAATTATATATTTACAGATGTCTATCTCCAGAGTATAAATGTTCTCCCTTTTATGTTTTTATCTGAGTTAACTGTCATAGTATTTGGCACATAATTGATGTGCTAAAATATTGGCTGCTTCCAGTCAGCTCCTGTGTTACCCTGTGGTTTTCCTTTGCTATGCAGAGAGGAAATTCTCAGCTGTTTGCTTCCCCAACTTTTGTTTTTCTTCTTTTTTTGCCTGCTCTTCTCATCAATATTGTAGACTAAAATTTACATTAAATTTATTAATTCCCATAGCAAATATCTTACATAGAATCTGAAACATTTGCTTTCTGAGACAGTTGTCTTACCAAAAGAATTTCAGGAGGGAAACATTCTAGCTTGCACTGGATCATAATTTCTAGACACATTTAACACCTTAATACTTATCATCTTTATAAGTGGAAATGCAATGGCCGTGTGACTTAGATTCTACAGAGCTCTGAAAAATCCTCTACTCTTAATAATGGGTGAATCATTTTCATATAATTTTTCACCTATGACTTATTTGAAGGATCAAGTAAATGAGTCTAGCATCTATAATCTCTCTTACCTGTATTAACTAACTTTATCTAATGGCTATGCAGTTATTAGGTAACATTTTTTACCTAGGATTTATTTCTGGTTTCCAAACAGTTTCTACACAATTGTTTATATTTGAATTTAGTCTCATTCTGATGTCATTAGATGGTTGGGTCGCTAGTTCAATGACAAAAATTAATTTGGGTGCTATCTTTCTCAGGAATCTTACTCACTTGGTTATTCCCTAACAGAATACTCTCCTGATTTTCCTCCTATCTCTGTGGCTATCTTGTCTCCTTTTGCATTACAGATATACCCTGCTCAATTCACACAGTGAATCTAGAAATTCCTCAAAATTTTATTCTGTACTCTTCTGTGTATGCCCTGCTAGGCAAGTTTTACCCACCAATAACTTTATTAATTACATAGTTCACACCTCTGTTCTGTGCTCTTGTAATATATGGCCAATTGCTTAACTGTCATATTTTTTGAGATGTCCCAGAGGTACTTTAGCCTCAAGTTAGCCAAACTAAACTCATGATCATGCTCCTCAAAACTGTTTCTAGTTTTTGTTTCCTATTTCAATGATAAACACAATTATCTACTTAGTAGTACAAACTAGAGAACTGGGATTGATCCTTTCTAAGTTTTTCTGGCTTTCCTATATCATCAAGTTTTGTCCACTAACTCTCTCAACTAGAACTTGAATCTTCCAACCTCTCTATAAATGTGAAATATTGTATTTATCTTGTGCATATTCTCTTATTTTCTTGTCATCCTTCCTTTACATCGCATAGGGCATAAATCCACTAACATGATGCAGAACCACTATTCTCAAAGTGTCATTTGGGGCCCTATCCAGGGCTTCCACAAAGTCAAAACTATTTTTCTAATACGATTAGAATGTTTTTCCTTTCATCTGAATAAACTGGAGCTTTCCACAGCAGCATGACCTGTGATATTGAAACAGAATGAATGCAGAAACAGATGTGAGAATCCAGGTGTCTTCTATTAGGGCAAATATTTAAAAGACTTACAAAAACAAGACAGTATCACTATCCTCACTATTATTTTTTGGTTTGAAATTCTTAGTTATTTTTAATTAAAATTATATTTATGTTAACATGTAATACATTTATTTTAATTATTTAAAATGAATTAATAAATACTTTTCATGATCTGAATGTATTTCCAAAATTTGTATGTTACAACTTAACGGCCAGTGTGATAGTAACAAGAAGTAGGTTTTTAGAAGGTGATTAAGTCATGAGGGTGGAAGTCCTTATAAAAGGCCTTGAGGACTATCCTGGCCAACATGGTGAAACCCCGTTCCTACTAAAAATACAAAAATTAGCTGGGTGTGGTGGTGCACAGCTGTAATCCCAGCTACTCAGGAGGCTGAGGCAGGAGAATCACTTTAACCTGGGAGTCAGAGGTTGCAGTAAGCCAAGATCATGCAGCTGTACTCCAACCTGGCAACAGGGTGAGACCCCATTTCAAAAACAAA
The DNA here is from genome assembly GCF_000951035.1 of Colobus angolensis palliatus. Lineage (NCBI taxonomy): Eukaryota > Metazoa > Chordata > Mammalia > Primates > Cercopithecidae > Colobus > Colobus angolensis. Next base: position 15,402,135 of record NW_012114599.1, on the reverse strand, counting down.
ACAAAACAAAACAAAATAATAAAAGGCCTTGAGAAAGTGGGTTTTTATCCTTTCCATCCTTTCCACTATATGAGGACACAGTGTTTGTCTTCTCTGGAGGATACAACATTCAAGATACCATCTTGGAAGCAGAGACTGAGCCTTCATTAGACACTGAACCTATTGGTGCCTTAATGCTAGACTTCCCAGCCTCCAGGACAGTGAGAAATACATTTATATTGTTTATAAATTACTCAGTCTGTGGTAATTTCTTTACAACAGCACAGTACAAATGGAATGAGACAAATTCTTTAGAAATCTTTCAGGTTTGGCCGGGCATAGTGGCTCACGCCTGTAATCCCAGCACTTTGGGAGGTCAGTGCGGGCAGATCACGAGGTCAAGAGATCAAGATCATCCTGACTAACACGGTGAAACCCTGTCTCTAATAAAAATACAAAAAATAAGACAGGTGTAGTGGCAGGTGCCTGTAGTCCCAGCTACTCAGGAGTCTGAGGCAGGAGAATGGCGTGAACTTGGGAAGCGGAGCTTGCAGTAAGCCGATATCGTGCCAGTGCACTCCAGTCTGGATGACAGGGTGAGACTCTGTCTCAAAAAAAAAAAAAAAAAAAAAGGAAAAAGAAAACTCTCAGATTTAATTTATACTGCAGTAAGTATCGTTAGATATAGTGCACATAGGCAGGGCGCATTGGCTCACACCTGTAATCCCAGCAATTTGGAAGGCCAAGGTGGGCAGATCACCTGAGGTCAGGAGTTTGAGACCAGCCTGGCCCAATATGGTGAAACCCTGTCTCTACTAAAATTACAAAAATTAGCCGGGCATGGTTGTGGGTGTGTATAATCCCAGCTACTTGGGAGGCTGAGGCAGGAAAATTGCTTGTACCTGGGAGGCGAAGATTGCAGTGGGTCAAGATTGTGTCACTGAACTCCAGCCTGGGCAACAGAGTGAGATTCCATCTCAATAAATAAATAAATAATAGATATAGTGCACATAAGCAAAAGCTTTTTGGAGTTCCTGGTAACTTTTAAGAGTGTGAGGGTTTCTTAACACTAAAACATTTGAGAATCACAGGGTTGGAATGTCACTCATAGCTTGGCACTACCTAACTTTGCAAGTCACTTACCTAACTTTCCACGTCACCCTTCTCTCTCTCAGCCCTGACTTTTTTCAGTCCCTCATTGTCCTGTTCCCTGCCAACACAGGTCACTGACAGAAACTCTCTAACTCTCTGTATCCAGTAACCTTGAAGACATTTTCTGAGTTCATTATTCCAGTTGCCATTTCCTTAGTCAGGCCTTTTCAAATTTTCTTAACTAGGTCAAATTTGCTATATTAGAGTCTCATAGCTTTTGTATCTCGAATTCATTGTCATGGTTATAATTTTACATTTGTTTTCAACACATAAATAATATCTGAAGGCCCACTAATTAAAATGCCATAAGATCAACAGTCTAGTCTGTTTCTGTTCAGTACTGAAGCTCCACTGCCTAGCATAGCACATGGCACCTAGTAGAAATGTATGGAATGATTAAGATGAATGAGCAGAAATGATGTCACAGGTACAACAACAGTCTTATCTAAAACATGTAGTGTTACAAAGAGTGGAAGTAAAATGCAAAAAGAAATCCAAGAGATTCTCAAGGTAGACTCTAATTTTACAAATATTTGGACAGAAAAAGAGTGTAAATGGTCCACCTAGAAGGGAAAATGAGGTGAGTAGGGCCCAGGGATAGAAAAGCACCTATTTGGAAATATTTAGCAAGAAGTGAGAGTATCCATAAGGGAGTAGTAGGAGATACAATTAGTAAGATAAACAAAAGTTCAGGCCTTTGAATGTCAAACCCAGACATATGGGCTTCAAACCATAGATATGGGGAACCCAATAAATGCCTGTGGAAAGGACTGGCAGGAAAAATATTGCATGTTGGGCATACTCTTCTACTAGAAGTATAGAAAACAGATTAGAGTGGGGGTGGTGAGACTCACTGGGGAGCTACCTGGACTTCTGCATAAAATTCCTTTGAATGACTTGTGGCCACATAAAATCTGTTTTCAGAGACCCAAGGACAACATATGTGGTACTGGGATAAATATTTTAAAATAGTAAAGCTGTAATAAAGTAAGCTTTTCTCCTTGGTCTTCCAAATTATTTCCTGATGTTAAAAAGTATTTTTGTAATACAGAGTGTGGACAAATTATGTATTCCAGTTTCCAATAGAATGGTCTGGGAACTCACTCTTCTATCATGGTGGGAATGATGCATGTTACCCAGGTTTGCATGACCTGGCCTGGGAAGCTGCAATTGTGCACCTGGTCATGGGACCTGTGGTGTGTTTCTTCCCTTGATGGTGCATTCACCAACTGGGTTGTAAACGCCTTCACTTCAGATTGAAGTTTTATATACTTGGAATCATGTTACAACCAAAATTTCAATAACTTGAACTGACACAAAAGGTGAAACAAGTTTTTTTTTCATTTTCTCTTAAACAACTTTATAGTCAGCTTGCCTCAAGGAATCACAACAACTGTAAGCTCTATAAATGGTTGTTCTACAGATAGAGCATGTGAGCTTAGTCTGTTTTAAAAATCAAACAAATGAAAACATGGAGCCTTATGCTGTAGAACTTTGCTAATAATTTTCCACATGGGCTTTCCTAGAACCGAAAGTGAATACATGGATGGGAACTCTGATAAGAAAAGCCTTCAAAATTATGGGGAAAAATACATCTCCTGTACTATAAATGGAAGCACGTTAAAATATTCTTAGCAAACTATCACAAGAAGAGAAAACCAAACACCGCATGTTCTCACTCATAGGTGGGAACTGAACAATGAGATCACTTGGACTCGGGAAGGGGAACATCACACACTGGGGCCTATCATGGGGAGGGGGGAGAGGGGAGGGATTGCATTGGGGAGTTATACATGATATAAATGATGAATTGATGGGTGCTGACGAGTTGATGGGTGCAGCACACCAACATGGCACAAGTATACATATGTAACAAACCTGCACGTTATGCACATGTACCCTAGAACTTAAAGTATAATAATAATAATAAAAAAATTCGTCGTCTTTTAAGATGCCAGAATGCATTTGCTACATCCAACTGGTGAGAACTACCACTTATTCATTGCTTATTCAGGGTTGGCACTATATTGCGTACTTTAAATATATTCATTCTCCAGTTAAATTCTCATAAAACCCTGGGTAGTGGTAGTTTATCTCCATTAAAGGAATGATGATTCTTAGACTTACAAAATTTAAATAACTTACAAGTTCACACAGCTAATTAGTGTTGGAGATAGGCTTTTCTAACCTACTCATTCACTCACAAAAGACTTTGGAGAATCACTAGTGAACAAGAGCCCTGTTCTCATGAAACTTACTATATTCTAGAACAGCGGTCCCCAACCTTTTTGGCACCAGGGACCAGTTTCATGGAAGACAATGTTTTCACAGACAGAGGGGTTTGGTGGAGGGATGGTTTATGGATGAAACGCTCCACCTCAGATCATCAGGCATTAGTTAGATTCTTATAAGGAGCATGCAACATAGACCTCTAGATTCCATGCTCATGGATAGGAAGAATCAGTATTGTTAAAATGGCCATACTGCCCAAAGCAATTTATAAATTCAACACTATTCCTGTTGAACTACCAAAGTCATTTTTAGCATAATTAGAAGAAGCTATTCTAATATTCCTATGGGATAATTAATCCCAAATGCTCTCATGTGGAGCAAGGAGATCTGAAGAAGTCTCCTTACCTTCTGAAGTCATCTTGCCCACTCTCCTCCTGTGCTGTATCTTCTATTCAAAAATATTAAACCTAGGAATTCCAAGAGGACCTACAGACCCTCTGAAGGAAGCCATCTGCTTCTGCACGACCAGGGGGACACCCCAAATACAGTGAGTGCCAAAACTCCAGAAGTAGGCAAGGGGGATCCTCTGCTCCTGATCACTCACTCACCCCCGGGGAAACTGAAGGTCTAGTTTGTGGTAGAAGTTTCTGACTATATGGGGAGCTGAGTCAATTTAGAGAGCTGAGTGAAATACAGGATTAGAGGAAGCAGCGGGAAAGGCCTGGGAGCTCACCGCATCCCTAAGCAGGCCATTCCTGCCTGGCACCACAGGGATCCTTCAGGAGGGCGGCCAGAGGTGCAGGGGAAAATGCCACAGGGAGAAGCAAGTCTCCAGCTGAACCTTGTAACAATTTGAACCCAGCAAGAAGCCTCCTGGCCAGAACTCTAGAAAGGGTGTGAATCCAGCAAGCAGACTTGACAGGTAGAGGAAGAACCAAAGCCCTTTTCTTTCGCAGCTGGGAGGTGGGTAGCCTGGGGCAAGTTCTCAAGCCCTGATCGTCCACTGCCTGGAAATACACTCAGTGATGTTGGGTGGGGTGGCACCGTGGAAGTGAGACCGGCCCTTCGGATTGCATGGGAGCTGGGTGAGGCCTGTGACTGCAGGCTTTCCCCCACTTCCCTGACAACCTGCATGACTCAGCAGAGGCAGCCATAATCCTCCTAGGTGCATAACTCTATTGACCTGGGATCCTCACCCCCATCCCTGACAGCAGCCACAGCAAGATCTGCCCAAAGAGAGTCTGAGCTCAGACACGTCTTGCCCCGCCTCCACCAGATGGTCCTTCCCTACCCACCCTGGTAGCAGAAGACAAAGGGCATATACTCTTGGGAGTTCTAGGGCTCTACCCACCATCCATTCCTCTCTATACTACCACAGCTGATGCTCTCTGGGGAGCTCCACCTCCTGGCAGGAGGCCAACCAGCACAAAAATAGAACATTAAACCACCAAAGCTAAGAACCCTCACAGAGTTCATTTCACTCCCCAGCCACGTCTACTAGAACAGGTACTTGTATCCATGGCTGAGAGACCCATAGACGGTTCACATCACAGGACTCTATGCAGACAACTCTGAGTACCAGTCCAGAGTTGGGTAGACTTGCTGGGTGGCTAGACTCAGAAGAGAGAGAACAATCACTGCAGCTCAGTTCACAGGAATCCACATCCATAGGAAAAGAGGGAGAGTACTATATCAAGGTAACATCTGGTGGGACAAAAGAATCTGAAAAACAGCCTTTAGCACTAGGCTTTCCCTCTGACAGAGCCTACCCAAATGGGAAGGAACCAGAACATTAACTTTGGTAATATGACAAAGCAAGGCTCTTTAACATCCCCCCAAAATCACACTAGTTCACCAGCAGTGGATCCAAACCAAGAAGAAATCCCTGATTTACCTGAAAAGGAATTCAGGAGGTTAGTTATTAAGTTAATCAGGGAGGCACCAGAGAAAGGCAAAGCCCAGTGCAAAGAAATCCAAAAAACGATACAAGAAGTGAAGAAAGAAATATTCAAGGAAAAAGCATAAAGATAAAACAATAAAAACTTCAGGAAACACTGGACACACTTATAGAAGTGCAAAATGCTCTGGAAAGTCTCAGCATCCTTGTTAGAGACCTAGACATCCAAATACAGGAAGCGCAAAGAACACGTGGGAAATTCATCACAAAAAGGTCATCACCTAGGCACATTTTCTTCAGGTTATCTAAAGTTAAGAAGGAAAGAATCTTAAGAGCTGACAGAAAAAAGCACCAGGTAACCTATATATAAAAACCTATCAGGTTAACAGCAGATTTCTCAGCAGGAACCCTACAAGCTAGAAGGGATTGGGGCCCTATCTTCAGCCTCCTCAAGCCAATTATCAGTCAAGAATTTTGTATCCAGCAAAATTACATATCATATATGAAGGGAAGATACAGTCTTTTTCAGACAAACAAATGCTGTGATAATTTGCCACTACCAAGCCCCCACTATAATAACTGCTAAAAGGAGCTCTAAATCTTGAAACGAATCCTGGAAACACATCAAAACAGAACCTCTTTAAAGCATAAATCACACAGGACCTATAAAACAAAAATACAATTTAGAAAACAAAAAACAAAAAACAAAAACAAGTTACCCAGGCAACAAAGAGCACAATAAATGCAATGGTATCTCACATTTGAATACTACCATTGAATGTAAATGACCTAAATGCTCCACTTAAAAGATACAGAACTGCAGAATGGATAAGAACTCACCAACCATCTGTTGCCTTCAGGAGACTCACCTAACATAATAAGCACTCACATAAACTTAAAGGGGTGGAAAAAGGTGTTTCATGCAAATGGACACCAAAAGCGAGCAGGGGTAGCTATTCTTATATCAGACCAAACAAACTTTAAAACAATAGCAATTAAAAGAGACAAAGAGGGACATTATGTAATGGTAAAAGGCCTTATCCAACAGGAAAATATCACAATCTTAAACATATATGCACTTAACACTGTAGCTCCCAAATTTATAAAACAATTACTGATAGACCAAAGAAATGAGATAGACAGCAATGCAATAATACCAGGTGACTTCAATAGTCCACTGACGGCAGGAGACAGGTCATCAAGAAAGTAAGTCAACAAATAAACAATGGACTTAAACTATACCTTGTAACAAATGGACTATAACACACACACACACACACACACACACACACACACACACACACACACACATCTCATCCAACTACTGCAGAATACACATTTTATTCAATAGCACATGGAACTGTTTCCAAGATAGACCATATGATAGGCCACAAAATGAGCCTCAATAAATTTCAGAAAATTAAAATTATGTCAACCACTCTCTCAGATCACAGTGGAATAAAGCTGGAAATCAACTCCAAAAGGAACCTTCAAAACTATGCAAATATATGGAAGTTAAATAACCTGCTCCTGAATGATCATTTGTGCAAAAACGAAATCAAGATGGAAATTTTAAAATTCTTAGAACTGAATAACAATTATGACCTATAAAAACCTATGGGATACAGCAAAGGCGGTGCTAAGAGAAAAGTTCATGGCCCTAAATGCCTACATCAAAAAGACTGAAAGAGCACAAACTGACATTCTAAGGTTACACCTCAAGCAACTAGAGAAATGAGAACAAACCAAACCCAAACCTAGCAGAAGAAAGGAAATAACCAAGATCAGAGCAGAACTAAATGAAACTGAAACAAAAGAAATACAAAAGATAAATGAAACAAAAAGCTGGTTCTTTGAAAAGATAAATAAAATTGATAGACAATTAGCAAGATTAACCAAGAAAAGAGAGAAAATCCAAATTACCTCATTAAGAAACAAAATGGGAGACATTACAGCTGACACCACTGAAATACAAAAGATCATTCAAAGCTGCTATGAATACCTTTACACATAAACTGGAAAATCTAAAAGAGATGGATAAATTCCTGGAAAAATACAACCTTCCTAGCTTAAATCAGGAAGAATTAGATACCCTGAACAGACTAATAACAAGCAGTGAGATTGAAGTGGTAATTTAAAAATCACCAACAACAAAAGTCCAGGACCACATGGATTCACAGCAGAATTCTACCAGACATTCAAAGAATAATTGGTACCAATCCTATTGGCACTATTTCGCAAGATAAAGAGGGAACCCTCCCTATTTCGTTCTATGAAGCCAGCATCACCCCAATACCAAAACCAGGAAAGGACATAACCAAAAGAGAAATCTGCAGACCCATATCCCTGATGGACACAGACAGAGACAGAAATGAATGTGAGTATTCTTAGAATTATGAAGCAATGTATCTTGAACTGAAAGCTCTCTTTGGAATTGTAATAAATAACTTTTATTCAGTACTAGTGGCATGCTAGAGGGATTGAATTTATGAATGAATAGATCAGGAAAACCTGTTATATTCTATGACAATGCAATAATAATCAGATAATATATTAATCTAAGAACCAAGAGTTGAGAACCTAGAAAGACTAGCAGTTAAAATGGAAATCAAAAAGTAAATTAGAAATTTATGGGAAATAGCATAAGGATTAAAATATAGTTAAACCAATAAATATCTCTACAACCCTAGTCCCAGCCGCCAAAATGTTCCCTGTCAACGGTCTTTGACTTGGTCTCTGTAGTGTTAGAATTTCATTCCTTTATTTCTCAGTCCCACATCAGCTCACATTGTTACAATAACCCCTATTCAAAACCCTCAAATCGTTTCCTATTGCTTTAACTAAATCCAAACTGTTAATACAGTCAACAAGGGCCAGAGTAATTCTCCAGATTCATTTCCCATCATTGCCCTGGCCCATGCTGCTCTGGCCACTTGGGCCTTCTTGCTATAATGGGAATATGCCACCACTTTCTATCCTTACAGTCTTAACCTAGAAGGCTTTCACCTAAAACATTTTGCTACAACCCATGTCTGTTTTCATTTATTTCAAAGAATATTTATTTCTGCCTTAATTTAGTTATTCACCCAAATGTTTCACCTAAAATATTTATGAGGCTGGCATCATCACTCCATTCAATGTGGAGTTCAAATATTACTGCCCCAGGAAATACTTCTTTCATCATTCTATCAAAAATATGATCAAAATTGATCAAAGTTCATAGAGATAGATTCACTGTCTACCCCCATACCCTGATTTAATTTTCATCATACATTTCTTCTTTCCATGAAAGCATGTTGTTCAATTATTTATTGCCTTGCTGATTATCTGAATCTTTCTGTACCTCTAGAACAAGGGTTTCAAACCCCCAGGCCATGGACTGGCACTTGTCCTTTGCCTGTCAGGAGCTAGGCCACACAACAGGAGGTGAGTGGCCGGCCAGTGAGCATGACTGCTTGAGCTCTGCCTTCTGTCAGACCAGCGGCGGCATTAGATACTCATAGGAGCACAAATACTATCATGTTCATTAGGGAAGATGGCTTGTAGTGTTCTTTTTTCATTGTGCTTTGTTAAGTTTTGGTATCATGGTGATGCTGGCTTTGTAGAATGAGTTAGAGAGGAGCCCCTCCTCCTCAGTTTTTTGGAATAGTTTCAATAGAATTGATACCAGTTCTTCCTTTGTATGTATAGTAAAATTTAGCTATGAGTCCATTTTATCTGGGGCCTTTTTGGTGGGTAGGTTTATGTTATTGACTCAATTTCAGAACTCTATAATTATCTGTTCAAGGTTTCAATTTCTTTTGATTCAATCTTGGGCAGTTACGTGTTTTCAGGAATTTATTCATTTCCTCTAGATTTTCTAGTTCGTGTACATAGGGGTGATCATAATAGTCTGTGGGGATATTTTGTGCTTCTGTGGGATTGGTGTTAATGTCACCTTTGTCATTTTTGATGATGCTTATTTGGATCTTCTCTCTTTTTTCTTTGCTAATGTAGTTAGCAGTCTTGGTTTTGTTTTTCCTTCAAAGAACTAACTTTTGGTTTCATTGATTCTTTGTATACATTTTTGGGTCTCAATTTCACTCAGTTCTGCTCTGATTTTAGTTATTTCTTCTGCTAACTTTAGAGTTAGTTTGTTGTTCTAGTACCTCAAGGTCTGGTATTAGATATTAATTTGAAAATCTTTCTTACTTTTTGAGGTAGGCATTTAGTGCTATAAACTTCCCTCTTAACACTGCTTTTGCTGCATCCCAGATAATTTTTATGTTGTGTCTCTGTTTTCATTTATTTCAAAGAATATTTATTTCTGCCTTAATTTAGTTATTCACCCAAATGTCATTGGGTTGTTTAATTTCCATGTAATTGGGTGTGGTGGCTCATGCCTGTAATTCCAGCACTTTGGGAGGCTGAGGCAGGTGGATTGCTTGAGCCCAGGAATTTGAGACCAGCCTGGGCAACATGGTGAAACCCTGTCTCTACAAAAAATATGAAAATTAGCCAAGTGATGGCATGTGCCTATAGTGCCACCTATTTGGCAAGCTGAGGTGGGAAGGTCGCTTGGGCTGGGGAAGTCAAGTTTGCAGTCAGCTGTGATGGTGTCACTGCACTTCAGCCTGGGCGACAGAGAGAGACCCTGTCTCAATAGTAATATAATAATAACAGCAACAACAATAACAATAGCAATAATATCCATGTAATTGTGTGGTTTTGAGAGATCGTTTTGGTATTGAGCTCTGTGTTTATTCCACTGTGGTCTGAGGGTGTGTCGGCATTATATCAATTTTTTTGCATTTATTGAGACTTGCTTTTTGGCTGAGCATGTGGTTAATCTTAGAGTATGTTCCATGTACAGGTGAGGATAATGTGTATTCTGTGGCTGATAGGTGGAGTGTTCTGTAGACGTCTATTAGGTCCGGTTGATCTTGGGTCAAATTTAAGTCCAGGATTTCTTTGTTAGTTTTCTGCTTTGATAATCTGTCAAATGCTATCAGTGAGGTGTTGAAGTCCCCCACTGTTATTTTGTGGCTAAGTCTTTTCATAGGTCTAGAAGTTCTTGTTTTATTAATCTGGGTGCTGCAATGTTGGCTATGTATCTATTGAGGATAGTTAAGGATTCTTGTTGAATTGAACCCTTCAGCATTATACAGTGCCCTTCTTTGTCCTTTTTAATTGTTGTTGTTTTAAAGTTTGTTTGATATAGGAATAGTGGCCACTGTTCTTTTTTGTTTTCCATTTGCATGATCGATGTTTCTCTACCCCCTTATTTTAAACCAATGATTTTTATTTTTAAACCAATGATTTTATTTTAAACCAATCATTATATGTGAGATGGAGCTCTCAAATACAACAGACAAATGGTTTTTTTTTTTTTTTTAAAATTCCAACTTGCAACTCTGTGCCTTTTATTTGGGGGCATTTAGCCATTTACATTCCTGATTAATATTGATATGTGAGGTTTTGATCATATCATGAACTTGTTAGCTAGTTGCTTTATACTTTCTACTGTGTGGTTGCTGTGGTTGCTTTTTAGGCTCTGTGGGCTGTGTACTTATGTGAATATTTGCTTATTTTTTAAATCATCTGTTGATGGATATTTAGGTTGGTTTTAGTTCCTAGCTTTTGTGAATAAAGTTTTTATAAACATTTATAAGTATTTATGTAAAAATACTTTTCTGGAAGAATATTTGCATTTCTCTTTAACACTATGAAAGAAATTGCTGAATCATATGGAAGGTGTATTTTTTAATGGGTAAGAAACTTCTGAACTGTTTCCCTAACTGGTGGTAGAATTTTACACCCCCATCCATAACAGTAATATGTAATAGTTTCAGTTATTCAAAATATTTGTCAACACTTTGTATTGCCTTTTACTTTTAAAATTGTTATTATAGTGGGTATAAAGTTATATATCATTGTGGTTTTAATCTGCATTTCCCTAATTAATGATATTGATCATCTTTAATATTTGCTTATTTACTATTTGTCTATTTTATTTTATAAAGTGCTTGTTCTAGCAAAGTCCCTATTTTTCTTATTTTTGAACCACATGAGTTCTTTCTGTATGTATATGTGTATGTATATACATATATATATACACACAAATATATATCTCAAAGTCTATGCTATGTTGAAAATATCAAATAGTGTCTTCTGAAGACCAGATTTTTTTATTTTAGTAGAGTCCAGTTTCTCAATATATTTTTACAATTTGAGTTTTTTGGTGCCATTTCTAATAATTTTCTGTCTGCCTCAAATTATGAGGATTTTATATTTCTCCTAAATATTTTTAATTTTTAGTTTTTATGTTTCACCTCATGACTCATTTTCATTTAATTTAATTTTCTTGTATGCTATGAGGTACTGTTTGGTATTCATTTATTTTTCTTTTTTTCTTTCTTATTTTTTTTTTTTGAGACGGAGTCTCGCTGTGCCGCCCAGGCTGGAGTGCAGTGGCGCGATCTCCCCTCACTGCAAGCTCCGCCCCCGGGGTTCACGCCATTCTCCTGCCTCAACCTCCCGTCATTTATTTTTCATATAGAAGTCTAGTTGTTTGTTCAAATGACAGGCATCTTCATTGAATTACTTTGGCAACTTATCAAAAATCAGTTGATGACTTCTGGTTTAAGATCTGACATGTAAGGAGCATGGATCTTATTACTCTCTTGTCCTCACGATGAGTAAAAAGGCAAACAAAGTAAAAATTAATGAGCCTCCTAGATATCAGATAACTAAGGTCACAGAGCAAACCACCACTCTGGAAAGATGAGTGACCTGAATACAATCACAGTTGAGATCAGCTAGAGTGAAGCAGAAACTCTTGGAGGCAGAAACAAGTGGTATCACTTCCATGGTAATTTTGAGGAATTGCTGGAGTCTGAGTGTAGACTGACTTGATGGTTAGAATTTATGGGGGCCTAGTTTTGGAGAAAATAATAAATGTCCTCCGCATCATTAATCATTAGGGAAATGCAGATTAAAACCACAATGAGATATAACTTTACACTCACTATAATAACAATTTTTAAACTAAAACAATTGACAATACTAAGTGTTGACAAAGATTTTACTAGAAGTAAGACCCGTGAAAGGATGACACCCCCACCCCTTAAAACTAGGCCCCACTAGGTTCTCACAGAAAAGATCAGGGAACAAAATCTCCTCTCTTTCAGGCAAGAAAAATATAAAATTAGTTTTAAATGCACCTAGAAAATTCTCCATAAAAATGCCTGCCTCCCAAAGAAAACCAAGTACTTTACCTGAGTTTTATCTGACATGAAGCAAGGACAGTTACAACTATAGCCTCCTCGAGCTTTTCTCTCTTACATAGAAGAAAGAAAAATGGCTAGTAAATGACTTCAGAGTGACTCGGGCCCACTAAAAAGCTGAGATTCAGTCATAAGACTATAGAATGCTTCCGTTTCTACCACATCAACAGGGCTCCAGTATAAAAGTAGATTACAACTGACAGAACTGCAAGACACAGATTCAATTTAAGAAGGAGTTCTGGGCCAGGCGTGGTGGTTCAGGCGTGTAATCCCAGCACTTTGGGAGGCCGAGGCAGGCGGATCACATGGTCAGGAGATCGAGACCACAGTGAAAGCCTGTCTCTACCAAAAATACAAAAAATTAGCCGGGTGCGGTGGTGGGCGCCTGTAGTCCCAGTGAGAGGTGACAATGTGCTAGCAGTCCTCACTCTCAGCGCCGCCTCTGCCATGGCGTCCACTCTGGCAGTGCATCAGGAGCCATTCAGCCCGCCAAGGCACCATGGGAGCCCCTCTCTGGGCTGGCTGAGGCCGGAGCTGCCTCCCTCAGCTTGTGGAGAGATGTGGAGGGAGAGGCGCGGGCGGAACCCGAGCTGCATGCGGCGCTCGCAGGCCAGTGTGAGTTCTGGCAGGTGTGGGTACGGGCTCAGGGGCCCTCCGTGGGTACACGGAGCGGCTGCCGGCACCGCAGTAAGGGACTTAGTACCCGGGGCAGCAGCTGCGGAGGTTGTGCTGGGTCCCCAGCAGTGCCGGCCGGCCGGCGCTGCACTCAAATTCTAGCTGGGTTTAGCTGCCTCCAGGCAGGCCAGGGCTCAGAACCTGCAGCCTGCCATGTCTGAGCTCCCCCGCTGCCCTGGGCTCCTGCCCGGCC
>NW_012114599.1:15378810-15387802 GCF_000951035.1 Colobus angolensis palliatus | reverse complement strand
AAGGTCTGCAACTTCACTGCTGATGGCGAGACCATGAACCCACTAGAAGGAAGAAACTCCAGACACAGCTGAATGTCTGAAGGAACAAACTCTGGAGACACCATGTTTAAGAACTGTAATACTCACCACGAGGGTCTGCGACTTTATTCTTGAAGTCAGTGAGACCAAGAACTCACCGATTCCAGACACATCAGCTGTTTGGGAGAATGAACCAGGAGAATGGCTTAAAGCTGGGAGGTGTAGCTTGCAGTGAGCTGAGATTGTGCCACTGTACTCCAGCCTGAGTGATAGAGTGAGACTCGTCTCAAAAAAAAAAGTCTGAGAGAAATCCAAAAACAACAGGAGGAAAATCAAGCAAAAGAACAAAGAAACTAGGGAAAACTAAAGACTTGCGTCTGCATTCACTGGAAACATTAAATACCACTAAGTTCCTAGTCAGATGTAATGTGACACCTAATATTAAAAACTTAGTTAACGCAATTTCTGCTAATTAACACATTATGTTCAGCTTTCAACAAAAAATTAAGGAGGCAAAACAAGGATCAGAACTAGACTCAGGTATGACATAGATTTTATAATTATCAGAGAATTTAAAGTAAGTATGGTTAATACATTAAGGGTTCTAGGGGGAAGAGTTGACAGTATTCCAGAAGAGATGTGTGATATAAGCAATGGGAACAATGAAAACTCAAAGAAGAAAATCAAAAGGAAATGCAAGAATAAAAAACACTGTAACAGAAGTGAAGAATGCCTTTGATAGGTTCATCATTAGATTAGACATGACTCAGAAAAGAATCAGTGAGCTTTAAGATGTGTCAATAGAAACTTATCAACTGAAATGCACAGAATAAAACAAAGAGATCACTCCCAATCAGAACAGAATATCCAGGACCTGCAGGACCAATACAAAAGGTGTTACATACCAGTCATGGATATACCATAAGAAGTAGAAAAACAGAAAAGAGAAGAAAAAATATTTAAAACACTAACGGCTGAGAATTGTCCAAAAATAATAACATTGAGTTATTACCCATGCACCACACTAATGCAAGATGTAAACAATATGAGAAACTGTGTTTATAAGTTAGAAAGTATATGAGAATTCTCTGTGCTGTCCTGTATTCGTTTTTTAAAAAATATTTCTTTAAAGTTTTAAGTATTACCATTTTATAGTTTTTGCCTTAGCAACTATATTATTCCCTCTAGATACAATTTTCCATTTATTATCACTTTGCTTCAGCTAGAACAACATCCTTTAGTGTGTCTTATAGTGCATGTGTGGTGTTGACAATTTATTCCATTTTTTATTCGTCTGAAAATGTCTATTTCATATTGATTTTGAAAAGATTTTGTTGAAATTTACATGAAATATGAATATCATAAAATATATGAATCATGAATTTTATATGATATATTTTATATTATTTTCCATTTACTTTTGGTTTTCATCATTTGCCTATGCTGTATCTAGGTGTGTTTTTTTTTGTATTGATTCTGCATGGGGTTCTTCTCTTATATATCAAGTTACTGTTTGCCATAAAATGAGTGACATTTTTGACTATTTTTCCTTCATATACTTTTTTTGCCCTAGTTCCAATCTCCTCTTTTTCTGTGATTCCAATTATATATACAGAGAGAAGGTTCGCTGAATCCAACATCTCAATTATCTTAAGTCCGTTCTTTGTCTGCTTTTCTTAAAAAAAAGATTTTCTTTTTTTTTGCCTACCTAGTAATGTTTATTGTTTACTGTGTAGTAGATAATGCATTAAAGATAAATTATATTCTGTTTTTTTGAAGAATGATGGTTCCTTTTCATCAAGTCTTCTACAGGATGATCACCCTGAATGTGTGTATTTTTAGTTTTGTTAACGTGAATCATTGGAAGAGTTTTAAAAACTCTTCTATACATTGTATAATTTAAATTGCAAACTTGGTCTTTTCTGTGAATTTTGCAAGCCTCATTTTAGGTTTTGTGATGGTGGATCTCGAGTAGGTTTTACTCTGCAATATGGTTTTCACTTCTAAGTGAAATATTCAAAGGTGTAGATATTATTGTGTTTTATTTGGATAGTCATGGTGTGAGCAAAGTCCGTCTACTCTGCTACAACAATCCAAAGTCTCCTACTCTTAACCCCATGGTAGTTATTTACTGATAAACCTCATGTAGTCTCACGGTGTGTGTGCATATCCTAATATCCTAACTTTGGCTGAGAACTCATGGGGAACTTCTACACAGATTATTTGTTGTTGTTGTTGTTGTTTTGAGTCGGAGTCTTGCTCTGTCGCCTAGGCTGGAGTGCAGTGGGGTGATCTTGGCTCACTGCAAGCTCCGCCTCCTGGGTTCATGCTCTTCTCCTGCCTCAGCCTCCTGAGTAGCTGGTATTACAGGCCCTCCACCACGCCTGGCTTTTTTTTTTTTTTTTGGTATTTTTTTAGTAGAGACGGGGTTTCACCGTGTTAGCCAGGATGGTCTCAATCTGCTGACCTTGTGATCCGCCCACCTCAGCTTCCCAAAGTGCTGGGATTACAGGCGTGAGCCACTGTGCCCGGCCCACACAGGTGTTTAAAACCCATCTCAATCGACATCAGTTGTCTGTAGTTTCCTCTCATGAAGATTTCTGTAGCCTCTGCAACTCAAACTCCTGTATTTGTTTCCTTAGTTTAGCAGACCACTGTGTCCTGCTTGGGCTCCATTTATCTGTGCTATTTTTGGGAAATTGTCTCTGTGGATAGACTAAGAAAAAGATGGGGCTTCCGTATCTCTGTGATTTTGTCCAATTTGTTATACTTGTTTATGGTAGGACAACTCCAGTATCAGGTACTGTTATAACTAGAAGTCAAAGCCTTATGTCTTATATTATTATATTTGAATTGAGTATAATTTGTCTTCAACGTTATTGTAAACCCCTACAGACAAACGCTAGTTTTTATATTTTATTTGAAACTCCCAGAACCTTGGCATTCGGCGAGCATATATTTGTTTCTTTATTCATTCATTAAGTTATTTTACAACTTTTTATTAAATACCTACCATGTGTCAGACATGGTCCTAGGTACCTACAGGGGAAAATTAACACAGGACTTCCACCTATATTAGCTCATAACCTAATTGAAGATGTGCTGTAGTTTGTGGAATAGATATGTAAATTAGTTCTTAAAAACATATAGATTATAGCTATAAAATACAATAGAGGGAAAATAGAGTAAATCATTTCTCCTGGATGGTAAGAGATAGCATTGTATTGTAGGTGATTAAAAATTCAGATTTAATTGAATTATCTAACATATGAATATAAATCGTTCTTTAGAGAATAAAAAGTGGCATCAAAATAAGTTTATGCAAAATTAGCAAAAGAATAATCTTATGACAACATTGCAGGGTGATACCATTAATAGTTACCCATTATGTTGGTGGAAGAAATGATTCATTTTATGTTTCTGAAGAAAATGAAGCATCAGTAACATCCTTTCAAATTTGCAGTTTTTTTCCATAGTGCATGAATGGTCTTATTCTCATCGCTTTGGTTTTCTGCCATGTTGCAATGCGTCGTTATTAATTCTTTGTGCTATTCAGTTTCTTCCAAAGGGTAGTAAAGTATCAGTTAATATTTTATTATCTCAGAAGTGCTTGTTTCTGTGATGAGATTTGCAATGCTTCTGTAGTTGACTTTGCATATACTTGGCGCTGTCCTAGTCATTGCTACTCTGATTGATGCTATAGACATTGAGGGGTTGAGGGTATATGGCAAAAAGGAATACAAAAGGGAATATGGGATAAAAATCATGAACCAACAAACTTCATTTTCAGGTTTCATGATTATGTTAGAAACTGCTTTGTGTACAGTCAATCATCAACATTTAAGTGCCTATTATTTGGAAGATGTAAAAACAAAAGTATCAAACATAACTTTGCCCTTCAAGGAGGGCTTACAAAGCTTTCCTAATCAATATTAGTTGACAAAGCAAAACACCTGCGGGAAACAGCCCTGAATTTGTTCATTAAATACATTGTACACATTCAGTGAGAAAAACATTATGGAAGATGCTGAGAAGCTAACAAAGAGGAGTAAGACAGAATATGTATCTGGAAGATGCTTACAGTCTGACAGAGTAGACAGATATGCAAGTAAATTGTTACAACACAATGCATAATGAAATAGGTGCTAAAGCAACAAAGGAATTATTGAGTACTTATTATATTCCATTCATTAGCTCACTTAATCCTCAATGCAGCCTATGTTTTAAGTACATTATTATTTCCATTTTATAGATGGGAAAACTAAGGTATAGAGGTATGTGAAGTAACTTGCTCAAGATAATCAACTAGTAAGTGACAGAGCTAGTGTATGATTTCAGGCAGCCTGGCTTCTACATTCTACAAATAAAGTTATAATTTGTGGAATAGATATGCATAAAAGGAAGGATGCATAAAAGGAAGCAGTTCATTCTTCGAGTATGATGCTGGGAGACTTGAAAATATTATAAGCCACATTATCTACGTGAGTTAATTGCTAGTGATAAGGTGTAAGTTGTCTCCGACTGCACGGGGAATGCGCAGGTATAGAAAATATAACCATCTTCTGTTCTCAGAGTTAACACAAACTCTCATGCCACCATGGAGTAGAAAGGAGCCCAGGACTCCTATATCTGCTATGTACCCACTACCTCCTTAAAAGAGCAAGGATTACTACAAACTATCACTGAAGACCACTCAAGTCCCCTAAGATTTATTTTCCAAAACCTTATAATTATTTACTCAGTTCCTTAGATCCTTTTATCCAAGTTTTACCTCTAGAGCACACATCTCTCTCCAGTCAGCAGAAATCTTTATTTCTCTTGATAAATTATTAAATTAACTTTATGGCTTAAAACTAAGTATCTCATGAATTTTGTTACCGTGAATTAGTAATAAGTCTGTATAATGCTTTATAGTGTTCTTCTACATAAATTATCTTATTTAATTTTCATAACAGTGTATTTTAGGGAAAGTTGATATTAACACCCCAGTTTTAACCATGAGGAATTGAAGACAGGAAAGTTTGAATTACTTTCTTGAATTCATATGGCTGTGTGTTGGTGGGCTTGACTTCAAACTAATCCAGCCTGCTCTTTTTTTCTCTCTCTCTTTCTCTCTTTTCTGCTACCCAGGGCCTGATGATACCTGGGTGTTCAGAAGAATTTGAGTTTCTGGAAGTGCAAATGTGGCTATCACAGCTCCAATGATGGTGAATTCACTGGGGCACAGTTGCTCCATGAGACCAGGCAGCCTCAGCCATTTGTTAGTATTGTCACAAGTGGCTTAGAACTTCACTGTGATAGATTAGAGATGGGAGTGTGTGAACTTTGTAAAAGCAGGGAACTTTGGTGGACTTTGAAGGAGGAATAGCATTCGAAGAGGTGGAGACAATAATGATGCCATTCTGGATAGAGAAGCAGCATGAACAAAGGTACTAATAGAGAGATTATTAGAAAACACATTTGGGAAAAAGGGACTACTGGAGTATAAACCATATTGTGGGAATTAGTTGGAAATCAAGTTGGATAGATAAACATGATGAGAAGGATATTAGTTTAGAAGTATGACATGGAAAATATGGAGAATGTCATACTCTTGAAATAGACTAGCATGCTTAATGGGCTGTTTGGGGATCATCAATCCATTTTTGTTTGGAAGAATGAGTAATGTTGAGGCAAGGAGATTAGAGCAAGGTCAGCTGGGAGCTCTATCCTGGATGGTGATGAGGTCTCCAGTTATGAGAATGACGTGGGAATAAAGAGAAAGAGGACATTTTAAATATGGAAATGTTTTGACACAGTGACACACTGGATTCAGAGGATGAGGCATAGAGAAAATTTAAAAATAACTTCAATGGTTCTGGTTGAGATAAAAAGAATGTTGAAGTCACTAGCAGGAAAAACAGCTAAAGAAAGGGTCTAAAGTTTAGAAAAACATTTTTCTTGCTTGTTGAGTGTGATGTGATGTGATCCACAAGGAGGATGTCCACCAGGAGAAATCTTATGGACTGATTAGAAACTGAAGTCAGAAGAATTTGATCTGGGCGATTTTGATAAGGGGTGGCATTGAATGTCATCAGATTGCGGGTAAACACAGAGGCATGAATCAGAGAAATAAAGGCAAAGGGTCAATATTGGAGGCTTATGGAATTGTCTCACTTAGGTGCTGAATGATGTGTGGAAGCCTAAAAGAGAGACCCAAGAAGGAGTGATCAGAGATGCAGAAAGACAGCCAGGAGAGAGGCATGTCAGTGATGCCAGAAAAGAGAAAGGATCAGGAAGTTGAGTATATCAATTGCTAAAAAACTAAAATATGATCGACAATAGGAACTTAGGAGAAACATATCATTGGGTATAATAATAATAATGTAAACAAAGGAATTTGGGCAAAAGAATTCAGGTGGAAGAAATTAATCACAGTGTACCTACCACTCTCAGTAAATACCTGTATTATATATAAAGGTCTAAACTAACACTTTGTTTTCTTTTTTACTATTTTAAATATACAATGTTAGAAAGTCAGTGACCTACAAGGCAATTTGTAGAATTCATCCTGAAAGCTGCTGACATAAATATGTCCTTTAGAAATTTCACCCGTTTGGGTAAAATTAGTTGAGAAAAGTTAAAAATATTTATAGAAAGAATGAAATTTAAAAATTAAGTAAGGTACAAATTCTGTGCAGTGTTAAAAGTAATCCCAAATCAAAGTTAAAAAAAAAGGCACACAGAGATAGCACTTGCAGGCATCCTAAATAAGCTGTGTAAGTTCAAGCACCTGGCGCTGAGAAAATTTTAGAAGCGGTATATTTAGTCACAGTTCTACTAGCTCATCATGCCTTTGCTATTTTCTAAATTCTGACTTTATTGTTAGAGAGATTTGCATGAAAAAGGATGCTTTTAAAAGTTTCAACTTTTTCTCCCGTTTATTGCTTCACTTAAAGTCATAATCATATTTCCATAGGAATACATTATGATTTCACGGACAAAGGATTGTAGCTTTGGGAGGACAATTAGGTGTCAGAATATGAAGTTCTTAAAAGGAAAGTCTTGTTTATAATATCAAGTGTTTGTGACAAACATAATCGGTAGTGATGAAAATGTGCCCCAAATTGTGACATGTCATGTGGGTGATTGTCTACATTCTGAAGGGATTTCTGGCACCTAAAATTTTTCGTTATGGTATGAATTTAAAATAACGGGGGCCGGGCATGGTGGCTTACGCCTGTAATCCCAGCACTTTGGGAGGCCAAGGAGAGCGGATCACCTGAGGTCAGGAGTTCGAGAACAGCCTGTGGCCAACATGGTGAGACCCTGTCTCTACTAAAACTACAAAAATTAGCCAGGCATGGTGGTGCATGCCTGTAATCGTAGCTACTCAGGAGGCTGAGACAGGAGAATTGCTTGAACCTAGGAGGTGGAGGTTGCAGTGAGCCAAAGTCATGCCAGAGCACTCCAGCCTGGGCAACAGAGCAGGACTCTCTATTTAAATAAATAAATAAATAAATACAAAGATAAATAAAATAGTAGAATAACTCTTCTCAGCCCTGACAGAGGGAGTTCATGTGAGGAGATATTTCTTTCTGGCTTAAATTGCTCCGGTAATGTTATGTGGCTACTGCCATTATTGCTACAGAGACTTCATTTGGATTATAGAATGTAGGATAACAAATGTCAGCACATGAAACGTGTCTATATGGAACTAATCCCTGTGATGATCAGAACTGAGTAGTGTTCCAACTAGTTCAACCTAGAGTCAAAATTCAAGAATTCCATAAAACCACTGAGAAAACGATTATAAAATGTTTCCCAGGGAATTCACTTTTTCTATCCCCAAATCTTATATCCACTGGAGAATAGACATTCTCTGTTAAGCAGTGAAAGGTGGTACAGATGGAACACTGCTTACCTTTCCAGTACTTAGCTTAGTGCCTGGCACATGGAAGTCATTCCCTCACACTGGCCCCCTCTGTGTGTGTGTGTGTGTGTGTGTGTGTGTGTTGAATGAATGAATAAATGAAAAGGAGGATCAGTCAGAACTGCTTCTGGAAACAGACTACTTTTTGCTCTGTGCCTGTGGGAAAAAACTCTGCCACACTTTTCCAGGCTAGGAAGAAAACTTAGAAGCTACTGCTTCTCTTATGGTTTGATAGCATAGATATTTTCCAGCATGATTGTGTGTGTCTTCTGCACTACCAGTTTTTGCTAGATGGTTACCTGGAAAGGTGTTTCCTAGCTGGTATTGTTGAGTGCATCCTCTAGGGAGCACTGAATAACCTCTATTTAACCTCTTCTGGTATAGGAATATCTTCCCATAATAACCTTCCTCCACACTATGCTTACCCATCCTGACACAGAGATGGAGGCCAGAGTTACATTAAACATATGTAAAAGTTATATAAACATGCCTTATGAAGTTTAGCCTCCAAATTTGTGACGAGGAAAGAAAACATGCTAGAGAAAAGACAGAATAATCTTTTTCCTTTCATTATTGAAAATTACGTGACAAAATCCTTGTCATATGAAGGGGCTATCAAAGGCTATCCAGCTAACGATGTAGGAAAATAGTATTTTAGATATGTGTTGGTTAGTGAATAAATAATAACATGTTAGTTTTCTGGATTTTACAGTTTTTTAACATTTGTAATTCATTTGAGATTTCTTGAATGATTCTAATTAAGCATTTGCTTTAATACCTAATTTTGTATTTATAATTTTGTATTATTTTTCTTAGAAAAAGGGGTGCCCAAGTTGTATAAGCTTCAGGCAGTACAAAATCTGTTTCCTGCCTCATATGTCCTGTTGCTTGCATTTCCCTAATGGAAAAAGCCTTATCAACATTTTTGTTGAGAAATTAGAAAATGTCTAAAGGGTCCTGACATTACTCTATGTGTCCACCAGAGAGAGGCTAGAACCACTTTATGTAATACCCCTGGGGCAATCAGCTTATAGTCACCTCTTTCAAGATGACAGAAGAAGT
>NW_012114599.1:15369014-15377955 GCF_000951035.1 Colobus angolensis palliatus | reverse complement strand
GGGGGTGAGGGACAATGCTAGTTTCATAAATGACCCAGATAATGAAGCCAAAGAGAAAGGTCATTTGCTGCCTTCCTTGATTCCTTCAAGCCTGTTTGTGAATGTGATCTCAATTAGTCTACCAGCTGGCTACTGCCTACTAACAACCAGTTAGTTATTTTTGACACTTTTTCTTATAATAATCCGTATATTTGATGGTTACTGTATTATATGGAGCTGTTGCCATACCAAGTTTTCCATATCAAAGGCTGCAAAATGAACAATTGTTGTTGTCTTTACTTTTGTTTTCAGGATCAGTTGCACAGTTCATGAAGAAATATCATTTGTGGGAGCTATGTGGTAGAGTAGAAAGATTATCCTACTAGAAATGAGGAAATTCTATTTAATCCTAGCTTTTAAAATGGCAGTATACACTGAAAGTAGGTCGTATACCCTCTCTGAGTTTCAGGTTCTTTGTTGGTAAAATAATATCAGCCCAATTGCACCAAAGGCATTGTTAAGATAAAATAATAAATCATAGATGTTGAAGAATTTTGCCAAGCATAAAAAGCTACCCAACTAAATGGTGATATTATTTGCTAAGAACTCCTAATGAGGAGGCAGTTAAATAAATTAACTATGAGATTGAGAAATAGAGAAATCAGCAGATGCAAAATCTAGTAATTTGATAATTCTTGGGTCATTAGTTTGTCATATGTACACATGCACTGACATAAAAATAAATAGAAAGCACTCTTTTCTTCTAAAAATGTCTTTTCCTCTTCTGGATAGTTTCATAATGACAATCTGGCATCCACCAATTCCATCTAAAAGGATTGCTTGAAGCATTTAATCAATCTTTCATAAAATGTGCACGTCTGCTGCTTTTACAATTGTGACAAAAAAAGGTGCTGAATATATTTTGCCCCTTTTCTGATTCTCAGACAGAACCACTGACAAGGATTCTAGACTGAAACTTCCCACAATGCACTGATGGTGACTTCCAGACAAACATCAGCTAATCACAGTATACAATCAGCTGCCCACATTGGAAGAAACAAATCAGAAAACCGCTGTTTCGTAATCAAAGAAATGAAAGAACGGCATAAGTAAAATGACAGGCTATTAATTCTGGTTTGGAAAGCATGAATAACACTTTTGAGGAAGTTTAAATTTCTTTTAGCTCTTCAGAAATGGATAAATCATTTAAAATAAAAATAGATGTTGTTTTACAGAACACTCATTTCTCTCAGTATTATTTGGGGGAAAAGTTTTTTTTTAATGATGAAAACTACTGAAGTGTTCACATGAATGCTCCGATATGGCACACAGTTCATTCTCTGATGCCTCAGTGAGCTCTAGACTTAAAAGTTATTTGGGATAATTTAAGTAAACCTCCAGTATATGAAATTTTAATTGAAAAGATACAATATTTCATTAAGTGCTGTCACACATCACTATTGTTGCCAAATGAGGCTTGGCAGTATCTCCAAGACACTTTTCTACTGACTGGATTTTGTCTTCAGCCTGAGCCAAATATAACCTTCAAGATACGCATCAGTTACCATGTGCTCTACAAGAGAGATTATATCTGTATAGAGACATGTTATACATTTATATGGTTTCTATCATTTATACAATTTATTTTTATATGAATACTTTCATCTGCAATTTCATTATAAAACTTCAGCAATCTTAGAATAATTATCAATTTGTAAAAGCCTTGCACCTGGAAAAGTATTTATAGTTCTAGGAATTAACAAAATGCTGTGACAGTAAGATACAAAAAGAGAAGAAAGCATTTTGGAAGTAAATATTCCCTGGGTGTCTGTCTAGAATGTGTAAGCAAGAAAGATAAAGAGAACTCTTTTTTGTTTTCGCAAATTCTTTTTCCCATTTCTGAGATAATGAGCTTTATTTTCTATTTTTCCTGGGGTTGGCGAATTCACCTTGAAAAAGTTTCAAGGAATACCAGTGAGGCATGCACACTACCACTGTGTTTTAATTAGGACCCATTCTCCTACATCATCGTATCTAACTTGACTTATGTTCCCTACAAAGTTATATTAGAACCAAAGAGCCAGTAGGACAGCTCTGCCCCACCTAAGTATTCTGAAACTTACTGAAGTGGTTAGTGGGCCTGTAGATAACAACTGCCAGCTTAATGAACAATTCAACATACCTGGAGAAAGTCCTGGACGAATGTAAGTCTACCACTTTTCTCTCTTTGCACCTAATTTGGGCAGTTACTTTGGAATGCTAGTTTCATGTAACAATTCATCTTCAACCCTTCCTTCTTCTCCAAAGTCTCCAGGATAACACCTGATGCCACCCACACCAGCATCACAGTGGCCATTAGTGTAACAGAAGTGAACTGCTTCCTATTTTTTTCTGTATAAGGGGCTACCACACTGGGATCCTCAGCCAATTACTCCTGTCCATATCCTCAAGGATTCACAATTAGTAAGAATCTCAGAGAACTAATACCCAGGTTCTTCTACTTATTTTTCATACTCTAATAATTTGGGAAAAAATCTGAAAAGTGGAATCATACAAGTGTCAAAAAGAGATTCTGAAGAATATCTTAGTTTTCTCATTTTACAGTGCTGATTGAGACTTGGGGCAAGCTGAAGTTTTGTTGTGTATAATTATTGTTATTCATAAGCTGAAAACACTTTTTGCTTGACAAGGGGTTGGTACTCAAATTTACTTTTGGAGTAGATAGTCTCTTTGTTTTGATGGAAAAAAATCTAACATCTGAATATATCCTTTAGGATTCATCTTACAATGCAGAGATGAAGGTGGTACTCAATTTTCCATAAGAAAACATAGTTTAAAAATGTAGCTGTTTAGAGTGAGATTCTAAATCAATATTGGTAAAATAAATCCCCTGGATGACCAAGGTCTAACTGTGGCTCTAAAATGTTTTGGCAAATGTGTGAGAAGATTTTCTTTTCTTGATATACCTGAATAGATTGTATCTGTAAGTTTTGCCTTTCAGATATTACAGAAATGCGTATGTCTGTGTAAATGAGAACACGTGAGTGATGGAAAGAGAGGGAGAGAGAGAACTTTTGTTGGGGTAGCTCTTCACCTCCCATGGGAGGGCGTAAGATGGAAAATCAGTAGTGTAAGGCCTTCACACTTTAGCTTCATTATGGGGAAGCAAGAAATGAGAAGGGAACGGCCTGTGCTTGGCTTGATTTGACCTGAATTGCCTGACATTCTACTTGGTCTGCCACACAAGAACAGATAACCCAATATATTGATTATAATCTGATATAATTGTTCTTTAGGCACCAAAGGGTAAGTCCATTTTTGTTGTCGGTGTTGATTATTATCATCATAATAGCTAACACCTACTGAGCGACTTATTACATACCAAGCAATATTCTAAATGCTTTACACATGTTAATTGTTGCCCTCACAGTAGCCTCTGAGTTAGGAACAATTGATAGTCCTGTTTTAAAGATGAGAAAACTGAGGCCCATGGAGATCAAGTAACTTTCTCATGGCTCCAGAAAGGAAGGAAGTTGCAAACTGGGAAGGAGCTGAACTTCTAGGATTGGTGGAGTCAGGTTGCTCTTTATCTCGGGTTTGTGATTTTCCTGATGGAAAATGGTTACCAAGAGACAAGACTTAAGAAGGTCCCTCTCACAGTGGGCTTCCCAACAGGTAGAGGGAAATGAAAAATCCATGAGAGCACCCCGCTGGTGAAAGTGTTAGCCATGGGGCACATGCCACAGGTAGAATTCACCTGTATCTGATTAGAATTCGGCCAGTCGGTTAAGGTTTTTTTGTTTTGTTTTGTTTTTCATTCTTGTCTCTATCTCCTCTGCCTGAAATTCAGTTCCTGGGTTGGTATATCTTGTAAATGTATTAAAATGTATTGGTTGATATGATCCTAGGCATTAAACTATCTTACTGCTGTTACATTAAATAGACATAGTTATAAAATAAACATGACCAGTCTTACTGACTTTTAATTTGTGTCTTTCTACCTTCTTGAAGGCAGCTACTATCCTGACATTTGGTATGTGTGTGTGTGTACGTGCATGTGTTTATTAGTGTCTAGCTTTTTATTTTATGTATGTATGTATGTATGTGTTTGTTTATTTATTTATTTATTTATTTATTGTGTGTGTTTTTGAGATAGGGTCTTGCTCTGTCACCCAGGCTGGAGTGCAGTGGTGCTATCTTGGCTCACTGCAACCTCCACCCCCTGCAGGCTCAAGCGATTCTCCCACTTCAGCCTCTGTAGTAGCTGGAACCACAGGTGCACACCACCATGCTCAGCTAATTTTTTTTGTATTTTTGGTAGAGATGGAGTCTTGCTATGTTGCCCATGCCAGTCTTGAACTCCTGAGCTCAAGCAGTTCAGCTGTCTTGACCTCCCAAAGTGTTGGGATTACAGGGGTGAGTCACCATGCCCAGCCTAGCTTTTTACAAAAGTATTAATTCAGGTGGTGAGAATAAATATCTGTATCTTGTTTCTTTAAAAAAGAAAACAAAAACCTTTTGAGTTCAGGGGTACATGTGCAGGTTTGTTACACAGGTAAACTTGTGTCATGGGGGTTTGTTGTACAGATTATTTCATCACCCAAGTATTAAGCCTAGTACCCATTCATTATTTTTCCTGATCCTCTCCCTCCTCCCACCTTCCACCCTCCAATAGGCCCCAGTATGTGTTATTCCCCTCTATGTGTCCATGAGTTCTCATCATTTAGCTCCTGCTTATTAGCAAGCTAGCATGTGGTATTTGGTTTTCTGTTTCTGTGTTAGTTTGCTAATAATAATGACCCCCAGATCCATCCATGCTCTGCAAAGAACATGATCTCATTCTTTTTTATGGCTACATAGTATTCCATCATGTATTTGTATCTTGTTTCTAATCTCAGAGAAAGTGTGACATTAACCAAAATGTCCCTTCCATTCTTAGTTTACCAGGATTTTCTTTTTGAATCATAGATTGATATTAAATATGATTAAACTTTTTCTTTGTCTATTGAGATAAGCACATAATTTTTCTTCTTTATTAAAAGGGTAGAGTACAATGATTGTCTAATTTTCAATCAACATTTCATATCTGAAATAAATCTTATTTGTTTATGATATATTTCTTATTAAAATAGTTATAATATAGTTCCTATTTAGTTTGTTTGCATTTATGTTCCTGAGTGAACTGGACCTATGATTTTTCTTTCTTGTACTGTTCTTTTTGTGTTTTGTTATCAAGATTATCATGTCCTTATAAAAAGTTGAAGACTATACCCACTTTTTCTAGTTTTGGAAAAGTGTATGTAGCATTGGTGCCATTTCTTCCTTACTTGTTTTGCACAATTTGCTAGTGAAAATGATCAATGTGGAGTTTTATTTGTGAAACAATAATATAGTTCAACTTTCTTATTTACAAAAGAGAAAAAAACCAGGGAAATGAATGATACATTTAGTAAGTGACAACTCAGCTTCACAAATTTCACTTCTCTGGAATTATCAAGTCAATGTCTTTAATAGTTAAAGGAATATATAGGTTTTTCTATTTTTTGTTTTGTTTTATAAATTATATTTTCTAATATTTATTTTATTTCATTCAAAATTTTAGTTATCAAGAAAATTGTGTATATTATCCTGTTACCTTTTTAAATGTCTGATCTATAGATGCTGTCTTTTTTTTAAATTCTTGATAGAGTAGGACCAAATTAGGTTCTACTCTGTTTTTTAAAATCGTGATCACATCTCACTAGAGGTTCATCAGATTTACTTCTTTTTTTTCTAAAATCAAATATTAGCTTTTTGATATTCCTTATGGAGGAAACTCAGTGAAGTGGCCAGAACTTAGAGATACTAACTTATTCATGAGATCAAATAGGCATTGCGCTAGACACGCGGCATAGAAGCAGAAGGTCACTTGACTGCATTGAACCAACACCAGCGAGGAAGCCAAGGCTATCCCAGGGAGACCAGATATTAGAAACTCATCCTTTGAATGTCACGTGAGCCTTTGAGATTGGAATTCAATACTAGAAGAGAGAAGGAACTTCAGTAATGAATGAGATGGAATTTTCCTTCCATCCCAGAAGGCTGCCAGCCTGAAGTTATAATTATATTGGTATTATCAGTATTTTCCTAGCTTTACCTTCATAGTCTCTCATTTTTGTTTTTCCACAGAGGTGAATCACTTCAAAGAGAAGGACCAGATTCTCATGGACCCTACTGCCATGCTGGACAGACAGCTTGCTGCCATTGTTTTCTTGTTGCTTACTCCCAAACAGGTAAATTTCCAGAGCCTAAAAGGAGTTATGCTATAAATAAGTTTTTGTATGTGTGTGAGTGTGTGTGCATGTATTATAGGGATTTGATTATAATTTTTAATTAGCACAACTTCAGGTACACATATCTCAAAGGAACACTATGAGTAGTTGGCAATTAATGTTTGTAAATCACCTTGAGGTCCTTGAGGTAGAACGATGCTATATAAATGAATAATGTAGTAATAAAAATAATAATGCATGCACTTTACATTCCCAAGCCAGTTGCCTGAAAAAGATCTTGAAGTTGAAGGAGAGCTGTGCAAAATGTAGCTATCTAAATAAGAAAATATTGTCATACTCCCCTTAAGCCATAATGAAAAATATCTGCAAAATACAGAATACAAACATAACCCATGCCTGTGATTTCTAATATATGTATGAATGCTTATCATTTGGATAAGTAAATATTTCACTATTTGTGTATAGTAATTACATCAAGAATTAAAGACTGTAATCATTTATCTGGGATGATATTATGTGGAAACTAATTGGCAGTTGTTTCAACATAATTGCTGAATGTTGTTCAATGATAAATTATGATTCTATTACTAATTCAAGTCTTGTCAATGGCATAATGGATATTTCTGCAAATATTTTTAGAAATAATCTGTAAAAGGCAAAAAAGAGCCTAAGGTGCGCTCAAACCATAAAATAAATGACTTTTCATATCTTCATTTCCTTTCAATATTAAAGGTCAGTAATCTTATGCCTCTGACAACATCCTTTCCCTTTGGCACTACAAAAGGGGGGAAGCGGAAGTATATACATATTTACTTTATGAATGCCACTAAATTCAACCATTTATGTTTTGGTCAGTTGAATTCTGAAAGTTCGGCATCAAACTTCATAGAACAATTACACATATTAAGTTAGGACATTATGTCTTTACTAAATAAAACCTTTAGAGCTAAGAAAACAGAAGAAAAATATTGTTATATTAGATATTAACTACTTCTGCACTCCAATTTCACCACTCTATTTTATACATAGCCAAGTTTATGTGAGAAACTATATTGTTTATTTTTGTTGCTCTTTGTTTGTTTGTTGTCTGACTCCCCCAACAAGAATATAAGCTCTTTGGAGCGGTATCTTGTCTGTCTTTCTATTTTTTTTTTTTTTTTTTTTTGAGACGGAGTCTCGCTCTGTCGCCCAAGCTGGAGTGCAGTGGCACAATCTCTGCTCACTGCAAGCTCTGCCACCTCCTGGGTTCAGGCCATTGTCCTGCCTCAGCCTCCCTAGAAGCTGGGACTACAGGCGCCCGCCACCACGCCCGGCTAATTTTTTTGTATTTTTAGTAGAGACAGGGTTTCGCAGTGTTCGCCAGGATGGTCTCGATCTCCTCACCTCGTGATCCGCCCGCCTCGGCCTCCCAAAGTGCTGGGATTACAGGCATGAGCCACCGCGCCCAGCCTCTTGTCTGTCTTTCTTACATGTATTTCTACTTTACCCCATAATAAACATTTAAGAAATATTTCTGAATAATTGATAAATGATCAAGAATCTCACTGTTTCCTTCCCCAAACAATGATATTATTACTTGGGGAGATTTTTATTATTATAGGAAATTATAACAATTCAACTATTGCTATGAAATTTCCTAATTTCTTGGAAACAAATACCTAAAACGAAAATATGAAGGCATAGAACTTGCTTCCTTGGAGTCAGTGCTGTACAGGAGCTGACTTGTGTTGGCTAATGAAAGCTGCTTGTCTTCATTTCCAAGTCTGTGATTAGTGATGTTACATTGTTTGCTTTCAATAGGCTTTGGAGGGGTATGTAGACCACAGCAATAGGAATATTCCACAAGTCAGGGCCCCCTGCCTCACCCTATCCATGGAGAGCTTGTTGTCAAATATCTAACAGCATACCATGGTGGAGGTAGGAAAAAAAAAAGGGTAAACTTGATAATGGATAAGTCATGGAAAATCATGATATAGAATCATACATGTATAATAGCTATTTTTCTTCTATGCTGATGTCAGAATAAAAAGAGGAAGTGTCTTCAAACTCGGCAAATTTACAAACAGAAATTAAAAATCATGAAGTATCCTTGTGGTCTTTAAAGTATTCTCATTTAGATAATGCACTTTTACTTCAGGTCTAGGCAAAATGTTTCTCAATTTCAGTACACTAACAGAGTAGAAGAAAGGTGGACAAGTGAGAATGAAGGTTGTTGGAAAAAGCCTAGATTCTACTTCTACTTCTTAATCACAGTTTGTAGACTGAAGTGATTTATATTGAGGTTGGAGACACATACAACTGAGAAATTCTCTAAGAAGTTCAAAATGTGCCTAGATTTGGATAGGACTGTAGGCCCAAAGATAAGGTTTTAGAAACATCTACATAATATCTGGTCAAGGTTTATAAGTGGATGTGACCACAAATTCAGAGAGAAAAAATGCTCAGTTCAGAGAGATGGGAGAAGTTAGAGTATGGGGAACTGTTAGCTTTTTAAAATTAATCATTGATAAATAATTGACATAGGTGGAGATCTTGGATTCTTCAGGGCCACAAAAACTAATGGAATGGTCAAGAGGGTTTATTAACTATAAAACCTAATGGGGGCCGGGCACAGTGTTTCACGCCTGTAATCCCAGCACCTTGAGAGGCTGAGGCGGGCAGATCCCCTGAGGTGAGGAGTTCGAGACCAG
>NW_012114599.1:15343660-15367684 GCF_000951035.1 Colobus angolensis palliatus | reverse complement strand
TCAATAACTAGAGCCAGTAATTATTGCAAACTTTATTATATTAAGGACTTGTAATACATTTTCTAACGTTATACAGAGTTAAACTTGTTAGAATATCATCCGGAAAGAAACTAAACATTTTATGAACATCATGGTCAATTCTGGGTAACAACAGAGGTCATACCTAAGTTTTGATAGAGATGGCTATATTATAGGTGTAGATTAGGGCCCAGATATATTTACTAGTGCCCTAAATGACTAATTTTATTTTCTTTTAAAATAATATCATGCAATAGTAGTCCCATCCCAATAATATTAATCAATTCATATAAATTTAGATAATAGAGATTTATATCACTTAAAAGATATCCCTACCTTATTTCTTTTCACTTGAGGATTTATAGTGTATCAAGATAGTATTTGGGGAATATTGAGGGACTAGTTTTTACTGCTTATCAGATGAACTTGGTATCAACTGAGATGTACATCAATGGGGGTCCTCTGTCACATCTCACTAATCTGGAACTCTGACATCTGCTTCTATGTTTCTCTCATTTAAAACTAGTACCTTTTATTTTTAGTAATGAAAAACTGTGTAATTTTGAATATGTAGTACAAATAGTCAAGCTGCAAGAGTATACTAACAAAAAAATTGTTAGCTTGAAGTATTAGAAAGTTGGTAGTAGAGAAGTCCTTGACCAAAACCAGAGAGAATAGCAAAACAGATGGTGGTGAGCCTGGACTGTAGAAATATCTTTCCTCTAGGGACATTTTTAGTTCCCAAATGAGTGATCAAGAAGCCAAACAAATATTTGACAGTTTTGTAGGGGTAAATGAACAAAAGCTGACGTCTTGAGCTTCTCAGTGGTTGGAGGGGTCTGATAAACTCTCCACTATTTCATTTGAGACACTAAAGTTCTGCTTCCTAGGAATTAGGATGATTGTGAAATGGAATAACCATTACAGGGAATATAGCCTGGCACTGAATCATCTAACACTTGAAATTGAATTACAGTGACCTCAGATTTCTGGTATTCCCAGGAACCTGGCAAAAACAAATAAAAATTCTGTCTGGAAAGATATACCACCCTTCTAAACCTGAAATTATTTATAAAAGCAATTTTTAATATACAATGTCTGACATGCAATAAAGAATAACTAAACACACAATGCTATGACACAATATGAGTAAAAATCAAGAGAAACAATAGAAAGTAAAAAAGACTTTAGAGGATTAAGAATTTTTTTATGAGAGGGATTTTAATATGAATACATTTACATGTTCAAGGAGAAAAGAAAAGATAGCGAATTTCAGTGGAAACTATTTTTAAAAAGAAGATGGCAGAATTGAAAAAGTATAAAAGACATTTAGCACAATACATTAAGATACATAAGATACTAAAAAAATTTATCAGTAATTAGGTTTCATTGGATATATTTTAAAATGGGCTGAGGACAAATGAACATAGAATTAGTGAAATGATACATTTGTAAGAAAAACGCATCCAAATGAAAAACAGACAAAAAATGAAAACTACAAAAACAAGGAGGAGATGACAAAAGATGCGGTGATAAATTTTAATTTGGTGTAAATAAGTTTCAGAAGAAAAGAAATGAGAATGGAACAGAAGGGTTATTTTAATAATGACTATGTTTTCAAATATAACACATTAAACCAGAGATTCAAGAAGTTTTATGAACCCAAATAAGAAAAGTACGAAGAAATGTACTTTTGAACCCTTCAGAACTAAACTGCAAAAAAGTCAAGGAAAGAGAAAATGTATTACATTTAGTGAGAGAATTCAGAGATCACACTAAAATGAAGCAAAATTAGACCGATTTTTGACTTCTCGATAGAAACATGTAGAAAAGCCAGAAACCAAGCAAACACACAGACACACTCTGTCTCTCTCCGTCTGTCACAAACACACACACACACACACACACACACACACACATACACACACACGGGTGTTACCTTTGAATTTCTTAAAGAAAATTCAACCTAGACTTTATACTTAGAAAAAAAGATGCATCAATAATGAAGATGTAACCAAAACATTTTCAGATCAAAACAAAACATAAAACAGAGAATTTATCATCAGTAAGTTCACACTAAATAAGATGTCCTTATCCCAAAAGGAAAGTCAAAGTTTTGGCAGGTTATAAAACTTCATGAGACTGGTAACTATGTGAGTAAATTAAACTGAATATTAATTGTATTATAAAATAGTTTCAGCATATAAAATATGTTTCAGCATGTAAAATATACATATAGATTTAAGGCACATAGCTACAAATCTTTAAGACAAGTAAGGTAAACGTAACTGAAATATTGTAAGCTTTTTGCTATAACATTAGAATTGATCATTTAAAGAAGCATTTTGTAATCTCAGAGTAACCACTAAAAGAAAAGTGTATATATGCATAAATGTATATACATATGCATGTGCCTAAGATATGTGTGCATGTACACACATACATATTTATATTTATATATATCTTCTGAACTAACAGAGGTGATATAGGGAATAATAAAATTTCTCAGTCAATCAAATCTAAGGGAGAGGGGAAAGGGAAACTTAGATCAAACAGGACAAATAGAAAACATATAGTAGGAGGTAGCTGTAAGCCCATAACTTTGGAAGTAAGTATAAAAACTTTCTATATCCAACTGGTACAAACAGTAAAGACCTATCCTCAGAGCCAAAGCAAAAATCTCTTCCTAAATTCCATGCAGTGGTTCTTCAAAATTCTCCTGGCTGAAATAAGTTAATCAACAACAGATCAGCTTTGGTTGAAGTTCTGAAATTCAGCCAATCACTTACCTCTATACTTACTCAAAGTCTTATATAAGATTAAGTCCTTGCTTTGCTCAGAGCTCTGATTCCTGCAAGCACACTTCTTTAAATAGCAGATAATGCATTATATTCAATCTTGTTTCATATATATTTCAAGGGTAGTCTCTTCCCTTGGAAAAATATTGAATATTTTAAGCATGTCAGTTCTCTCAATTTAATATAACAAATGATACTGGAACAGTTAGAAACCTATATGAAAAAGATTAAATTAGATTACTATCTTGCACCATTCAAAAAAGTAAATTCCAGTTACATTGTAGATCTTAATATGCAAAGGAAAACAACAATACTTCCAGAAAATAATAGAGAAAATGCCCTAGGGCCTTGGATTAGAAAATGATTTTTTAAATAAAGTTCAAAAAGAACTAACCATAACAGAAAATATCGATAAATTTGACTGCATTAAAATTAATATCTACTATTCACCAAAATGAAAACAGGCCACTTCTCAAAGTCCATGTGGCATATTTTGTATCACTCAGTCACATAAACAAACCTGTGTTTGTTTCCTGCATTCCGTATCACACTACATCATGTGGGACCTCTGTGAGCCCACTTCATTCTTTGTGATGGGATTTTTCAAAAATATATACCACCCGCCAGGACTTCCTCTGGAAAATTAAAGTCATAAGCACCTTACATTTCAGGATACATAACCTTATTTCTGGGGTCTATAGTTTT
This sequence comes from Colobus angolensis palliatus, assembly GCF_000951035.1. Taxonomy (NCBI): domain Eukaryota; kingdom Metazoa; phylum Chordata; class Mammalia; order Primates; family Cercopithecidae; genus Colobus; species Colobus angolensis. The sequence continues at coordinate 15,364,163 of NW_012114599.1, read as the reverse complement.
CCTTTCCACCCACACCCTAATGCTCAACCATGATTGGGACATGCAGAAAGCCTCCTTTTTGTGCCACTCGTCGGAGTTTATGTTGGATTCACTCTAAACCTCTTCCTTTCTCAGTCTCCTCCCTTCTGCCTTGTCTCACCAGAGGCTCTAATTCCTGTGGGGTTGGAGACATTTGCTCTTATATCATCCTGCATACACCCAAATGATTTGAAAAGACATCATTATTATAACATGTCTCAGTTCTTCAGGGCCACATAGTTTTGGCAAATGAGAACCAGGATCCCAAGACCAAAATAATCTTTTCTCTAATTGATTTCCTCTACTATGAGTTTCAATTGTTACCTGTTAAACATAAATGTTAAAATGACCTTCTAATGTCTTACTACATTTTTCTTTCCATGGGAAATAACTCTTGGACATACTGTTGCTTCCTTTATAGGTAGAATGTTTATGAGTTAATGGGAATTACTTGAAAAGGAAAATTCATCAGATAGTCTATCAAATATTATGATACTCTTAATACTCATAACCTTCCAATGGCTAGCATTGAGCTTCATTATTTAAGAATATGGAAAGTTAAAAAATAGATTGATCATACTGAATGAAAGGGCTTGAAAAAATGTTAAAGATATTAGGATCACACACTCTGGAAAATAAAGTAACATTGAGTTATTTTTTTCAAATATTTATTAATTTATTCAACAGCTATTTATCAGGTGTCTAGTATGTGTCTGGTATTGTAAACAGTCAAAAGTCACACTCTATAGAGCTTATATCCTTATAGTGAGAGACAAAAATAGCAACAAAAAAACCACAACAACCTAGAGCAATTATATAATATTCAATCAGACATAACACCAAGATAATAACGATAGTGGGTCTCATTTTTGCAGAGTAGTCTGAAGAGGCCTATCTTTTGTGATAACCTTTAAGCAAATAACTAAGTGAAGAGGAGAGTAAGCACTAGAGATACCTATGGGTTGACTTTTCCATGTATAGAAGAGTATCATGGTGTATTTGAGTTCCATGATGCACAGCAATGCCTCCAAAGATTTGCAAAGGAAAAGGAGAGTGCTAGACAGGCCAGATTACACAGGCCATCTGTGGTCTTTGGATTTATTCTAAGTGTGATTGGGAAGGAGGAGTCATTGTGAGATTTTGTGCAGGAGAGTATCACGACGTAATCTAAATTTTAAAGGATTCATTTTGAGAATAAATCACGGCAAGTGAGTATTGAAGAAGACATTGCCGAAGTCCAAGTATGAGATCCTGGTGGTTAGGATCGGAGAGGTACCGACATACACTCGAGAAGATTCTGTATACATTTCAACTCTCTGCAAAGGGCTAATATATAGTATTTTGATCATGTGTTTGCATCATATTTAGAAGATAGAGAATGAATTGAAGGAAATTTAGTAAATTCTTATTAAATCCTGTAGTTACAGGAGTTCTAAAAAACACTAGTGACTTCAGATTATTTATTTTGTTTAGTAGCATACAATAGGACATTTCTTCAGATATGAAATAGCAATTTTTTATTTAAAAATATTCCAAGGGTACGTTTCCAATATACTTTTTGCTTTGAATCATTCTAAGCAAAATTCTAAATGCATCCATATGAGAGGTTTCACTGCATTAAAAACTTTTTTCTCAAAAAAAATTTGTGAAAATACCAGGTTTCTGATTTCGTGAACTCCAGAAATGGTCTAGCTCCAGAATAAACTAATGTTACTCTTTCTTTTCAGCTAGAAAATTATTCCCACAAGATGTTTTCATAGAGCTACTCTTTTTGGTGTAACAAAATGACCAGGTGTCTTTCTTCATGCAATCTGGCATCTTTCCCCCCTCTCATCATTGGTGCAGACACTCTTGGAGTTGCATGCCAGTTTAAAATGAACACTGGATGAGTCTATACTAGTTTTCAAAGCCTGGCAGGAGAATTACCATCAAGGTTGTAATTACATTTCAATGAATTGTTGCAGTGAGAGATTATTTAAACAAACCCGGAAACATTATTTAAGTCTTTCCTTTCAAATGATAAAATTATATACAAAACCATTAAAATACAAAATCCTAGGATTAACCTCTAACTTTGAGATTAGCATGCTCTTTGTGTCTCAACTCAGCATTTTATTTTCAAGTCCAGAAGAGTTTAAAAAAATGATTTTTAAATGGCATCCTTTGAGTTCATTATGAAATCTTATTCTAATCCTGTAATAGTATTAATTAAGTCATGGGGAATTTGACTCTCAGGATTGAAAAATAAATTATTGAGAGTCTTCTTTTAACAAAAAGATTAATAGGTGGAGATCTATAAAACCCAGGCATACCTAACTTTGAGTACAGGGGTAAACTCTGTAAAACATTTTTTTTTAATCTGAAATGTAGAAGTTGAACAACATCAATAACGTGTCCTGCTGGAATTCACAGGGGAAGCTTCAGAGCGAGATGAAGATACATCAAATAGGCTTCTTTGGCTTTAATCGTTTTTTATAATAGGGATTTTTGTTGTTGTAGCTATTTTATAAAAGCAGTACACATTTGTTGCAAAATATTTAAACATCATAAAATATATAAAGTAGAGAAAGAAATTCTCTTCTTTTTTTCTATTCCTTTTCCTTGACATACTACCTCCCTGCTTACCCTGAGATAATCATTGCTAATAGTTTGATAAGTATTTTTTATGATATAGTATATAATATATAGCTGGGCATATGATATAAATATGAAATGTAATATAGTATGTAGTTGATCTCATTGTTTTTTACTTATTGATACATCATGAACATTTTACATGTCAAAGCATGATTTGTGTCATTTGTTTAAAGAGCTATATAATATTCCATTGAATCAGTATATTTGTGTGTGTGTGTGTACGCACACAACTATTTGTGCATCTGTTATGTTACAGCAGTGAAAAAAGCATTTTACATACATTAAGTAGTTTAACTCTTGGGGAGCCTTATGTGATGTCTACAATTAGGATCTTTTTATGTCACAGGAGATACTAAGACATAAGGAAATTGAGACACTGTCCAATATATCAGTATTCAGGATAGCTGGGTCCTGATTCCAAAGTTCATATTCTTTTAACTATGCTACAAATCTTCTCACATTTTACCTGTTAATAGTTATTTTCTCAGTGTAAATGAAAGGCTCCACTGAATAAGGAAATGTCATTTTGTATATTTCTAGCCCTTTCTTTTGGATAAATTTCTTGGAGCGCAATAGTTTCAACTCCAGTCCTTATTGAGAGAGAAAGACACTCCTAACAGTATTTTGTGTGGGAGTGCCTATTTCCCCAGACACTTGCTGAATCTAAGAATGACTGAACTTGTTAATTCTGACAAATTGGTGGATGCTGATTAAAAGAATTGAAGTCTCTTTTCAAAAGCTTACTGCTTACCTGTGTTTCTTTTATGAAGAACGTCACAGAATCAAGAGTTTTTGTCTTTATTCTTATTAAATTGTAAAAGTTATAAGTTAAAGACATAACCCTTTGTTGCATTTGTTGTAAATAGCTTGAAAATTTGATGTTTCTCTTTACATTTTGTTTTTGTGACTTTTTCGTGTCTAATATTTAGGAATAATGGACATACACCCGTGTCTTCCTTTTATTAGTCTTCTAGCCATAGTATTCTGCTTAGAAAGATTTAGCCCAAATTTTGAAAAATATTCTCCTTCTTATTCATCTTGTTGTTTTTATTGTTATGTTCTAGTTCATATTTAATAATTTTGGTACACATGATAGGCATATCTGTCATACCAAATGGAGGATTAATTGTCCCTGAATTTACGTGGACTTAGCCCTAAGTCTATGTAATTTCCTTGCTAATCTTAAGCATAAATCCATACCTCCTACTGTTTCTGTAAAATACTTGTCTTCTCTGTTTGATCCATTATTATGATTCACACCTTGTTTGACCAAATTTAATTCTTAAGCAACTCTTTGCAGAATGATGTGATTGGTATTATACCTTCTGAGCATTTAATGACCAATATAGATTTTCTTCCACTCAGAGATAAAGAACAGGCTAATTATGCCAGAATTTCCTAAATACTCCACTGACTCTCCAGTGAGATTTTAACAGATATTTCAAAGTATAAGGGGCACTGTTGTCCAATAAATTTGGGAAAATATGTTAAACAAAATTAAAACTCTTTTTGTTGTGTGTATTTACATTTGAATTTATTGCAGGGTTTCTCAGAACTCTTAATAAAATATTGTGTTTTATGTTTTCCTAAGAAATAAATGCTACATATATATATATATATATAATGTATTTGTTCATAGACAACTTTTTAATAAGTAACACATGTCAAGATCTCATACAACAATAACTCGCATAGTTTGGAAAATTATCATTGCAATTATTGGGGTGTAGAATTCAAGATGCTCTCTTTTCATTGAGTCTCATGGAGAATCAAATCCTATCAAAATGTAAGGAAAAATTTCCCTGCTTACTTTCATAAAAATTATAGTATAGCAGCTTTGATGTGTCTGTCCCTACCAAATCTCATGTTGACCCCACTGTTGGGGTGGAGCCTAATGAGAAGTGTTTGAGTCATGGGGGCAGATATCTCATTGGTAGATTAAATGCCCTCTCTCAGGGCTGAGTGAGTTCTCACTCTATTAGTTCCCAGGTAGCTGGTTGTTAAAAAAAGCCTGGCAAATCCCTCTTCTCTCTCTTGCTTCCTCTCATGCCACGTGATCTCTGCACATCTGGGTCCCCTTCACCTTCTGCTATGAGTAGAAGTAGCCTGAGGCCCTCACCAGAAGTCAGACAGATGCCAGTGCCATGCTCTTGTACAGCCTGCAGAAAGGTGAGCCAAATAAGCCTCTTTACTTCATAAATTACCCAGCCTCAGGTGTTCATTTATATCAACACAAAATGGACTAAGACAAAAGTAAATATATAAATCAGTAACATAGTAGTTTATTGTCAGTATCAAGTACTATGAACTGGACTACATAATTGTATTAGTATACTTTTATATGATTGACAGCACCGTAGGTTTGTTGACACCAGCATCACCACAAACAGGTGAGTAACGCATTAACCTACAATGTTACAACAGTTAAGAAATCACTAGGCTTTAGGAATTTTTTAGCTTCGTTACAGTAGGAGGTCACTGTTACATACATAGTTGGTTTATCATTATGTGAAACATTATGTGGCACATGACTGTACTCTGGTTTTCTCTTTCTTCTTTGGCTCAGCATAATGTTTCTGCATTTGTCCAGGGTGTTGTTTACATCACTGCTTCTTTCCTGTAGTGTTTCATTGTCTGTAAATACAGCATTTTGTTTATTCACTTGTTGATGAACATTTCTCTTATATCCAGTTTTGGAGATTTCAAGTAATGCTGCTATGAACATTCACAAACTGTTTCTCCTGAGACCCAATCAATCTGATTCACTGATAGGATCTAACTTCACAAATTAAACTACCTGCCTAGATTGAAGAGCTTTAATACTGCTGTTAACACTGCTAGCTGGAAAAATTTTCAACTCTGATGTGGCAGGAAGAATCTTGCTTGTGGAGTTCGTGATAAAGCTTTGTAGCAAAGCCTTTTCACTGAAGAAAATTTGAAATTTAAAATCATCCAAGAAAAGGCAATGGACAATGCGATGAATCACTATAAATAATAGAAATTAAAAGGGAAAATATGATATACATGACATCCATAACATACAGACTGTGTGAACAGACAGGCAAACTCTGGATCAGCCACACAAGTCTGCCATCACGCTGGTAAGAACTATAACAACACTCTACTTACCAACAAAATTGAGTAAAGATTACATGAGAAAGGCTTGCTGCCAGGCAAGACTATGACACTTAATTCATTGAAGTAAACCTCAAGGAATATTAAATAATTAAATACATCACAGTTCAAGTCACCTTTCATCAGATGACTTTAATCATTCAAATAAAAGTTTTTAGAGAAGCTGTGTAAAATTCAAACATCAGTTTAAGATGCCTCAAAATGCAGCAGATTTTGACACAGACCTTTGTTGTAGGGTGCAATTCAATATAGATTATAGTATGGTAACAATTTATGTTATATAGCTTAATTATTTTTCCTTCATATTAGATACTGCTCTGTGACTGTCATAATGGAATGAGAAGGTGCCCAATGAAACTCTCATAAATTTTCTTCAATGGAAAATACATATAAATTAATTGGGATTTTTAAAGTAAAATAAAGCCAGAAACAACACAGGATTCTCCTAGATGGTCCAGAGTCACCATAGAAACACATGGTCTACTGTTGATTCCTCTCACATAGACTGTGGATTATGCCAAGCGTGAGAAACTTCCTTTTCACTTTTGACAGATTTTTTTTTTTTTAATTTCTCCTGGCTCCCACTTCTGGTCTGGTAGTTTGAAGACTGTAGACAGCAGAGAATAAGTTTATGACAGCAGAAATTTGTTCTTCCTGTTTTGTTCACTTTTTTGGGTACAAATTTAGGGGGTACAAGCACAGTTTTGTTAATGGATATGTTGCATAGTGGTGAAGTCTGTGCTTTTAGTGTAAGCATCACCTGAATCGTATGCATTATACCTGCTAAGCAATTCCTCATTCCTCATCCCCCTTCCCCCCTGCCACCCTTTCAAGTCTCCAGTGTCTATAATTCCATCCTCTGTATCCATGTTTACATATTATTTAGCTTCTACTATGAGAATATTTTGAGATTTGACTTTCTGTTTCTGGCTTAAGATAATGGCCATCCAAGATGCTGCCCAAAATAATTTTATTCCTTTTTATGGCGAAGTAATATTCCATTGTAGATACATACCACATTTTCTTTATCCAATGAAAACAAAAATGTTTTGTTCCACTTTAGTATTCTCAGCATCCAGAACGGTGCTGAGTTATGGTCGAGTAGTGGATACTCAGCAGAAATTTTTTAAAGAACACTTCTTTTGTTTCAGGCCATATCTGAATTCTGTGATGCTATAGGCTCCACTATCATTTTAAAAACATACTGAGATTGAATCTGCAATGTTTTATACTCACCTCAATCACCAAGCAAGCAACAAACAACCTCAATATATTCCTGAGTGTTCACGAAATGATGAGGTGATCCTCATACCCATTTTCCAGGAATATACCTCCATAACACAGAGTCCAGCCCTAACTCTTCAAGTTGCCCTAACTGTTCAAGTGCCGTACTGTACCTATACTGCCATTTATTCAAAGTTGACTATATCCTCAGCCTTGTGCAAAAAAGTTTTATATTCATCATTATTCTCATTGTGTAGATGAAATAAGCAAGGCTGCTGCTTCTCTGACATGTTTCTCTTCAACATGAGGCAATAAATTCTCAGTTACTTGCCTTTCTCCTCAGAAAAGGCATTTCACAGCAGTGAGGACATTGGTAAATGTTCAGTGGATGAATGAATGGATGGATGGTTGGAAAAATTTGTAGGAGCAAGGTCTTCAGAAAATCAAGAACTGATTTCTTTCTTAGTGTGAAATAGTACATTATAACTTTTGTCTGTAAAGGAACTTTGTAAATTGTGTCCACAGTCAGATAAAACTGTGGAATATCCAAAATTTACTGGGAATTATTTCAAATGTACAAAAGATTTGTACAGTCTTAAGCACACAGGAATGCAGGCTTCTAAGACTCAATCATGGTGTTTAACTTAAAGAAAAAAAAAATAACCAAACTACACATAACCTAGGATTTCGTGAAATTATAAGGCTATTCGACTTAAGTAGGAAAACATTTAGATCTGTTTAAAGCCCCTAGACCTGCAAAGTTTAATAAAGTATTCAACCTGGGTTAGAGTTGAGAAAAAGTAGGCTCTGTAACCTACATGACTAAACAGTTTTGAAATATCGAAGCCAATGGTACAGTGACTACTACTGATTGTCTAGGCTTTGAGACAAATCTCCCTGGAAGTTGACAGTTCTGTCTTGTCTTCAAGATGTTACCTAACCCCAGTTAAGTGAGATGACAATTTTCTTCCTTACTGGGTATATGTACTTTACTCCAAGATATTTAGAATTAAATACAAAACAATTAAGAAAATAAAAACATTAACATTACTATTTTAACTTTAAAAAGATGTCTAATAGATATTTGCCATTTCATGTACTTCTATATTTTAACAGAACTTGCTGTATTAATGTGATAACCTCATAAGTCCAATTTAATGTGTATAATTGAGTGATATAAATTCATAATAAGTTAATAGGTTTATGCAGAGTTTTGGAATATCTAAGATAACTATATTCACAGTACTTAACAAAGTTTATTTAATTTCTGAGAATCATTTAGTACTATAATCTGAAAAGTTTTGTTTGCTAAGTCAATTAAAGTCATTCAAAATAGGAATTTCCGTGATTAAGTTTATAAACGTGGTTAAAATATTTGAGAGCATTTAATAAAATGTATAAAATGAGCCAAACATTATTCAAAGTTCCCTAGCAAGCAATTATTTAAACTTGTTAAGTTGTAAATAGAAAAATAAGTTTTGTATGCTAAAGTTAAAAGATTTAAAAATAGAGTTTTGAATTTGTAACCATAAAAAACTGAGATTAGTTTTTAATCCAAATAAACTCTGAATAGACTTTTGAGAATACACACGAAGAAAACCTCACAGCAGCATTGATTTTATCTGCTACGATTTTATAAGCTATTACAGTTATGTCTAGCATAGTCCTCATACCTAAGATCCTTAGTGCTGATTGAGCAAAGATGTGACTTAGTCACCAATAGCGGTTGTACTTGCAGATGTCAAACATGAGGGTACTGGGTCAAGGAGGGCCGAAAATAAAGCTAGTAAGGAAGAGTTTGCCAATATGGGAAAACTCTTCTGTGTCACAGACCTTAACACCTAAAAAGGTGCCTCGGGGCTAGTTTTGATTTGTTGTAGTGAGACTCAACAGAGTCTTCAAAAAGGGATTTCCGAGCTGTCATGGCATACAGTGGAGGATTAAATCAAAAGGCTCAGAGAAGCATGATGATATCATCTACATAAGACTGGGAGACCTAGCAGCTCACTGTATACCTGAGAAGGGCCCCAGGGGACACCCCGTTTACTAAAGCAACACGTAATACACTGGTGGGAGGTGCTGACGTCAATAAAAAGCTGGGTCGTGCCTATCTCTGTAGGCCAGGGCTGACGGTAGTAGATGCTGGGCCACTTAATTTAATAACAGAGGCCATTTAGCAACTCTAAAATACCTAAAACATGGTGGACATACTTACCATTATGGTCAGGAAGGCTGGAGTAGCAACCACAAGGATCTGTAGATATGGATAATAAAACATAGTAGATCTAGAGAAAAAAATGGGTTGGGTAGTCAATGAGGATATTGCTTAATTCTTAAAAGTGTTAAAACTTGGGTCAACAGAAAGACAGAGGGCTAGGTCAGCACACTGTGAAAGTCACTATGCCTTGACTAGTTTTCGAAAACTGACCTTAGATCTAGAAACTGTTAACTGAAGGACTGGCCAAGACCTATGAAGAAGGACCACAGAATAACAAGGCAAGCATATACAGTAATGATTCACCTTATCGTTCCCTAAAAGACCTACTGCTATTTACTTTGAAAACCATACATAGAGAAAAAAGGACTAATTGGCCATTTCAAGGGTTATTGGATAGAGTCTAAATTGACTGATACTCAGGGATCCAGAGCACCCTCATCGAGGCTCCCCTGATAAAGCAGGCATAGGTGAGTCAGATAGTATACTTACTGCCCATGCTTGTCTTACTGTAAGACCACTGGGGATGTGGACCCATCCAGCATTTCCCTGGTTGCCCAATTTATAAGAAATATACTTGGCATTGGTAAAACTCTCTCTCTAGTTTCATGACTTCTAGAGTAAGAACTGTTAGAGTCCAGAGTCCTATATGGATCAGGTCAAAACTAGACCACCTGAGATTACATGCTTGCTCTTGTTTGCCTCATTCCTTTGAAAGCTATTTCAATTGTACTTCCACTTGAAGTCATGGGGACTTTAATCCTTGACTCCAGTTCTGCCTCTAGAAAATCCAACCTTCAACCTTAATATGTGTTATCATATTGGCCTGTGCCTTAGACTGTTTGTAGTAAATTTGGTGACTTATTTAAGCATTTCATTGTTTTAAAATGTGAGTTATATACTTATAAATCATATGTCTTATGGGAAAATTACATTTTTCTTTCAGAATTTGATATCACATTTTCTTGGACATACTAAAAATATTCTAAGTACATATTGTTAAAATAAAATCACTTTCTGGAAGCTATATATAGAAGCCTAAAAGTGACTTTGATATTGAAAGTAATCTATACCTCTGTAGTTCCTGCCTAGTTTCTCTGGAAAAATATGTGGAAGACAGCAACTTTCCAAGCAGATACTGCCAACATAAAGACCTTTCACTATCCTTTTGACTACTAAATCAAAGCTTCTTGATTGTGATAGGCTCCTCCTAAAGGCTCAGAATATTTGGAGTTCTTCCTCCTCCATACTTTGGTGGGCAAAACCGCAGCTGTGGTTAAGTCTTGATATGTTTCTCTGGTATGTATTCCAGACCAATTTTTCTAATTTATAAGTCCTTATTTATTTAAGTTTAAGGAATTTATAAATATGGACATCTTTTAAGCTATCACTCTCATACCTTCTCACCTGACAGCAAATGGGCTGAAATAATGTTTAGGGTTGCTAAGAATGTACAAAAGAGAATAGGAATGGAGAAAATTAAATTCTCATTACTCAACAGTTCACTTGTGGGCAACTCCAGGACTCATGCCAAGTCTGTTGAATTACAAATGGCTAATGATTCTTTCCGCCCACCCCTCCCCCGCCATCTAGAGTCATTTAACAATACAAAAGTGAAAATTGTAACTACCCTCATTAACAACTAGAGGGGTGTGTGTGTATGTGTGTGTGTGTGTGTGTGTGTGTGTGTGTGTGTGTGTGAAAGAGAGAGAGAGAGAGAGAGAGGTGTAAGAGTGAAAGACGGGGAAAAGGAGGAGAAGGAAAGAGAAAAAAGATTGTAGGAATAAAATATTTAAATGAAAAAAATCCAGTAAGGAAAAAAGCAGACCATAATAACCTCAGGTAATGCATTTGGAAGAGGAAATAAATACCTCCCTTCTGTGAAAGCTTTATAGCTTTATAGTTCTTTATAGAACTGGAAAATGCTGCTCCCTGAAACAGTGAGCAGGAAAAGTTTAAAATGACACCTTTGGTGGAGCAAAATGGTGTTTTTTTTCTGGGACACTCCAGGGAAGTGAGGAGCAGATTAATGATTCCTGAGCAGCCGATGATGAGGTCACCCTCTAGGAGTAAATGTCTCAGCACTGAGTGACTCAGGCTTCATCTTAAAAAGCAGTAAAAAATTTCAAGCCACACTTCTATCTCAGTTTCCTCTATATCACCTTTGGATTTGGTGAAATTAGTCATGTGCACAAACAGCTTTCTAGTGAGAAGGGGAGATTGACAGAGATAGACAGTTGTCTCTCAAAATCCTTGTAAGAATAAAATAATTTATTTTTAACTGTCATATGACAAAACAGATCCATTTACTAGCACCCCTCCCCTTATCAGGAGGTGTGGTTATAAGACTAAGATCTGGACAATAGGTTCGTAGCAGAAGTAAAGTAGAGTAGAACTTCTAACTCATATTCCAAACAGGAGGGACCTACTTTTCTCCCACCCTGCCTCCATCATGTTGCTTGGAATGCAAACAGGGTGGCAAGACATTCTGAAACATCAGACAACAATGACATCCCAGGAAAGGCAAAGCAACAGGAGCCTTAATAACTGAATGTGGTACAGCCTTTATAACATACTATTATATGATGGTATAAAATAATTCTGTCTTATTTAAATCACTGCTGTTTTAAGTTTTTGTTTTATGTTGTAAATAATATCCTTGCTATAATATATACATTTTGAAGTTTGATACATTTTCTGCAGTTTCCTAAGTTTATGTATTTTCTGTGATAATTAAATATTTCCCATCCGTGTTCTTAAATTAAAAGTAGAAGCAAGGTAAATGGATAAGACCTGTCCTGTAGAAAATATTCTTCTGAGGAACACTCAAAGTGAAATATGAATTACTAACTGAGGACCTTGGTATAAAGGTAAAGCTGACAACAGTAAAAAAATAATTGAGCTGTAGAATTGGGCCATGTTTATTTGGCTCGTAATGTTAAAGTTTTTTTTTTTTTTTTTTTTTTTCTGAGATGGGGTTTCTCTCTTGTTGCCCAGGCTGGAGTGCAATGACACGATCTTGTATCACTGCAACCTCCACCTCTCTGGTTCAACTGATTCTTCTGCCTCAGCCTCCCTAGTAGCTGGGATTACAGCTGCCCGCCACCACACCCAGCTAATTTTTGTATTTTTAGTAGGGACGTGGTTTCACCATATTGATTAGGCTGGTCTTGAACTCCTGACCCAGGCAATCCACCTGCCTCGGCCTCCCAAAGTACTGGGATTACAGGTAGGAGCCACTGTGCCCGGCCATGTTAACCTTGATATTACAAAGCGTGGGTTATAAAAAGGCTCAGAAAATGATAGTATCACGTGATATTACTATGCTGATTAGCATTACATTGGCCCCAGGCAAATTAACAACTACAGAATATTTAAAAATATATAACTTAGATCCATTTTTGTATTTACCTTTCTGGTACATCTATTGAGGACATACCTGAACAAAAATGGATACAGAATAATAATTATCTATATTTTGCAATTGCTGAATTAGAGCCATGTGCTTTTTGTATATCACTAGTACATTACAGAGTCTGCTTCTCACGATGATTCTTAATGTTAAATAATTCTCTAAATGAAGGAAGAAAGGGGTTAGACACTGAGGCACCACTTTAGAGTTTTCTTCCCCTAAAGCACTTGTATTTAAATGCCCGAAGAATTTTGGTTGGGGTTTTTTCCCAAGTAGCATTTTGACCCCAAAAGGTGTTTATTGAACACCTCATCCCTGACCTGCCTTACTAGTATTACTATTACCACTAACTACCACAAGCCATAGGGGTTGGTAAGGTCAAGAGAGAAAAGGAGAAGATGGAGGAAAGGAAAGAGGTAATGAAAGGATAATAGAGAGAAAGAAGGAAGAAGGGATAAAAGAGAAAGAACAGTAGGAATAGTACTGCTCAAGGGAAAAAATGAAGTTACAAATTCAGCTTCAACAGAAATAGGTTCACTTATATAAAAGCCTTTGCAGATAAGTGAGCTACACTGCGATCAGAGTTGTGTACTTCATGTCACTAAGTGACTAAAATGTTCGATGTGCTATAAAAAGACAAGCTAATAGCAACACAGGATAAGGTCTGACTCTCTGAGCTAAACACTTCTTTCTTTAGCTCATAATCTGTGCTAGAAATGTAGACAAATTTCCTCTGGTCATTTCTGATATATTTTCTTAGAACTCCTTGATAAACATGATTAATAGAAAAATATGAACAATATCCACAATGTTACTCTATTTGAGTTTGCTCATTTTTTTATGAAAGAGGGTTGTCTTTGATAGATTTTACATTAACTTCATGCAGATAGCCTTGATCTCTTTAGTATAAAATGAAAGGTCTTGATTCATTGAAGAAAAAGAAAAAATACCTGTGGAGTATATTTAGAGATAATGCTAACTGCATTTGGTTGTCATAGAAACTGAAATGTTAAAATAATAATGAAATGATTGGAAAAAATACTTTGCATGCAGTTGTTATGGTAACTACCCATTTTGACAAATATTTTTCTTTTTTCTCTAAATTAACCATCTGAGATACTAGCATCTCAAAATTACTGCTATTATACATTTCATATAAAATGTTTTTCATGCTAAGGACATGTAGCTTAGAAATATCTCACACATATATGAAGTAACACAACATGAGTGTGTGTGCATTGTGTGTGTATGTATATATGTTTGTGTTTAAGTCTGAGTTTAGTCACAAAATGAGGCATCTCTATATTGTAAACAGTAACTGAAGTGACTTTTCCAAGTAAGGGGTATTGGAAACTTCCTCAGTTGGTAGAAGATAGGTAGTGATTCAGGGATGTTACTAGCAAAGAAGAATTAGGTTGCTCTGCTGACTGGTGATAAAGAAGAAGGAACGGAAGAGAATTAATTTTTTAAAATACAGTGTTAGGAACCAGGATTTTACATTTATTTTCTCATTTAGACGAATAATAACCCTTGGGAGTTAGTAGTGTTCTCATTTCACAAGTGAGGAAATGGAATCTTAGAAATGCTGAATAATTTACCCAAGGTCGTAGTCAAGTAAGCGTGAAGCCAGGATTTGAATTCACATATTTCTGTCTTAAAACCCTTTCTACTGCTTTGAAAAATGGCTGAATCTATGACTGGTGGAAGAAATATACAAGATGATCCTGGAGCATCTTTCAGTGGCAGAAAGCAAGAGAGTTCCCCAAACAAAAAACCCCACATTGATAAAGGCATGTCAAAGGGATACAAGGGACATAGGAAGCAATTGACCTTCCAAAGGCAAAATGCCTGAACAATTTTAGCACCAAAATAAATAAAGTAATATTGGCTTATCACTCTAAGCATGAGATAAATATCTTTGAGACTATATTTGTACAAATAAATGATTGCGTAAATAAATACTTGTGGGAGAATAGACACATTTCCCCCACAGAAAAATTCCAAGTAAGCTGTATAGACACTCCGCCCTCAAGGAAGTGGATCGTAATTTCCCACTCCTTAAGAGGGTGCTGGGGCCGGGAGTGGTGGCTCACACCTGTAATCCCACCACTTTGGGAGGCGGAGGCGGGCAGATCATGAGGTCAAGAGATCGAGACCATCCTGGCCAACATGACGAAACCCCGTCTCTATTAAAAATACAAAGAAATTAGCTGGGCATGTTGGTGCGCATCTGTAGTCCCAGCTACTCAGGAGGCTAAGGCAGGAGAATCGCTTGAACCCAGGAGGTGGAGGTTGCAGTGAGCCGAGGTTGCGCCACTGTACTCCAGCCTGGCGACAGAACGAGACTCCATCTCAAATAAAAATAAAAATTAAAAAAATAAAAAAAAAAGAGGAGACTGTACACAATGATGACTTCCTTGCAAAGATTATAGTATGGAATGGGGGGGAAAGAGTCATTTGACAGTGGAGAAACTTAATAAATACTGCTACAGCCAAGTAAACAAGGTTAATATCAGCAGTGATAAGTCATGTTGCTAGTATGTACCCTTGATGTAATGTGATTAGAATTACACTTTACTCCTGTGATCTTCTTCCCCAAAACCTCAAGCCATAGTCTAATTACAAGGAAAACATCAGATTAAGGGTCACTCTACAAAGTACATGACTAAAGAAAGACATTAGATAAAAAACTCCTAGGAAAGGAAATCTCCATGAAGCATGGACTTTAGTTAATAATAGTGTACGGAAATTGGTTCATTAATTGTGACTGATTGCCAATGTCTAACACAAGATATTAATAATAGGAGAAACTGGGATATGTGGAACTCTGTACTATATTTTTAATCTTTTCTGAAAACTTAAAAGTATTATAAAATGAGAAGTTTATAAAAAAAAGAAACATTCTACATTCATCATATCACAGTATAGGCATATTTTTTCATTTTATAACTGCTTTTCCTCTTGACATTTGTTTGATTAGGATTTTACCTGGAAAATTATAGTTATATAGTGGGAAATGTGATTTATTGTTGGTCGCCAACCAAACTTTGTATCTCCCAGGGATTTTTGCATATCCAGAGCTTTTTTGAAAAATAATTAATAGAGTGAACCATGTATAAACTAAAATGTTTCTTATACCTATTCTAACTTTTTGACTCCCTTTTCTGTCTGCCAGTGGATGAAAAATTTCTTTGCCTTTGTATAGGTATGTACCAGTGTTGATCTGGATAAATTAGAGACTTATTACTAATATTTTCTAAAATTAATGCAAATATTAATTATGTATCATGACGTCCCTCTATTGCAAAAGTCACTTGTCTCTCCTGAAAAAATCTCTCTTGATTTTTCCTTTTTTTCTTTTTTCTGAGACAGAGTTTCACTTTTGTTGCCCAGACTGGAGTGCAGTGGCATCATCTTGGCTCACTGCAATCTCTGCCTCCTGGGTTCAAGCGATTCTCCTGCTTTAGCCTCCTGAATAGCTGAGATTACAGGCGCCCACCACCACACCTGGCTAATTTTTTGTATTTTCAGTAGAAATAGGGTTTTGCCATGTTGGGCAGGCTGGTCTCGAATTCCTGACCTCAGGTGATCTGCTGATTTTTCCTTTTAAAAATCAAAGTGTATGCAGGCTTAGAATAACCACATTTATTTAGTAACATTGAATATACAATTTTAACACTTCTATTTTAATCAGGAAAGTTGAACATGAAAAAATACTTACAGGTGTAAAGGTGTTGTCAGGGTTTCTGCAAACCTATTCCTTGTATTTTTTCTTCTTGAAAACTGGTATCAATGCCAATAATCAGTTAAAATGAAAAAATGGTTAGCCATGTGCCTCTAGTGTTCAAGAGGAGCCAGGTGTCAAAGGGTCAAGTTTCATGGGTGTTTGCTGTAGGATCCTTAGGCTGAAGGCTGATAGAACTGTCACTTATGTTTATGTTATATTTGTATAATATTTATATGTTTTAGGATATCTCCAGGATGCTTATGTTTTTTTTCTGTCTCCCAAATAGGATCTCCTTCATTACTGTGTTCCGTGGGACACTGACACTGTAGAATATAGTGGTCGAGACCAGAGTTAGGAGTAATAGACATAACTTTTAGACTTATTTCTGTCACCTATTAAGAGGCTGTCAGTTTCCTTATCTAACAAACAGGGGCAATAATATGTGACCTGACTTCGGCAAGTTAGTTGATAAATCAAGTAAAATAAATGATGTGATCACAGCGCTTTTAACTATAAAAACCTATATAAATTAAAGAATTATTCCTATTTCTATTGATGAGGAACAACTACACAGAAATGAGCGAAACTAGTCGTAGGTATTGAAGCTCAGAAGATGAGAACCCAAAATATGATGCTTTGATATGATGAACTAAAGAATCACCCTCAAGGTGTCTCTGATCTTCCCCCTCCCTACTGCTTCTCAATCCTCTATTTCGACCACAGCACAGGATGAGGCTCTTCCCTGAAGTTCTCTTATCTACCTAGAAACCAGACCTGCCAAAGAAAAATACAATTGCCTTTGATCCCCTCCCTGAAATGCTATTAATCTTCCCAGATTAATAAAATTTAATATCACAGAGGAAAAGACTGAAAATTAAACACCATACCTAGAGCCCAGAGCAACTTTAACCTAAACCGTGGTCTATTCTCTGGTCCCATTCAATTTCCAAAGAGAATTGTTTACTGACAATTGTCTGAGCATTGGCTTAATTTATTCTCCTAAGAATCACTTACTGCCATTTAAAACTGACACATTTTCTTAATAGCCCCTTCCGCTATGGAAGTAAAGAGTATAAAGTATCTGGACCCCTTTGGTCATTCTCATGTGATTCTCTGGTGCTTATACACATTAAATAACTGTATGCCTTTTTCTCCTATTAATCTACCTATTGTAAGTTCATTTTCAGTGAACCTTTAGAAGGTGAAAGGGAAGCTTTCTCTTGGACTTTACACTTGGAATATGGTATGCCTCTCTAAAAATGAAGAAGAGCTATGCATAACTGTCTGTAAAACTAGTAGTTCACCTTCCACATGGTAATAAAGCATGAGGGCATACTTGACCTGATCTTTAAAAAATGCTTCGTCTACATGAGGATCATAATGAAGAATGTTTCAGTGCTAGTATTCCGGTTGTGTAAACAGAGTCTAGCTATATGTGAAGACTGCAGACAGGCAAAATCCTACTTAGTTCCTATTATTTGAAATGTAAAACAAGGGGCAGTCAAAACAAAACCACAGGAACACACCAGTGTACACTGAGAATTGCATAATATTATGGATATTAATATTTTATTTTACAGAAATTTAAATATAAATGTAAATTCAGCTCTTCCTCTGCCTCTCTAGGAAATGCTTGATTTCTCTTTTTCTTGACAAAATTCTTGAATAATTACTCTGTTATTTCTATTTCTCTTGTAGTTCAAATTCTACTCTAAGAAACTTCCAGTCAATATTGTCTATGGGGAGAAGAATTAGAAACAGAAACAATAAAGTAGTGGGAAGGTTTCTAGATATTTCTGAGGTTCTGAGGCTAGAGAATGTGCTCAGGATTTAAGGAGTGGGCGGGGTAAGACAGAAGCAACTCTTCTGAGAGATTGAGTTAAAAAAAAGAACAAAAAAGGTCAAGTGCTATACTTGGGGAAATGTCTACAAGTTGGAATGTGAAAAGGATCTAGTAAAATTAGAGATGGGGTCTGAAGAATAGGGAGAAAATAAAGATAGAGTAAGGAAGATTACACATCTAGAACAGCTTTATTTTACTGAATATCTTTTTCAATTGCTTTTGAATATAGGCTTATGCAGATTTTAAAAATGCTTGCAAATCAGTGAACTAGAGAAGTTTCTACCTTTCAATTCTGATTCAAGCATCACTTCCTCTGAGAACTAGAAAATTAAAAATAAAAACATGCATTGGCAACATTACTACTTTATGAAATCTAATTTAAATATCTCTTCTTTGATTTAATTTAGTCATCTGGTCTGTTTATAGCCTTATTTCAAAGTGTATTGTATTTGAAATTCCTTACTGATGAATTGGAAACTGCAATTAAAAGGATATTGGGAAAACATTATTTTGAGAGCGGAAAAACAGATTCTCACTAAAATAATGTTGGAGGATGGATAGTAATTTTATCAGCAACTACCAGCAACTCCCTGCATTTCCAACTACAGAGGACTTTGGTAGTTTTTACGTCTCATTACATTCCATCAATATTAACAAATATAACACCACAAGCTATTGTGGCACTTCTGCTTTTAATTTTTCTTTGATAAAACAGGTCTTGGCTAGTGAAACACAGGCTAATGTTGGCCCAGTAGTGTTTTTCAATTTGACGAGTCTTCATCTAACCTCTTTAATTCTTACACATTTTATCATAGACAGCAGTGTAAGTGAAGACCTATAATTCTGTCTGCATTGTGTGGATACCATGTGGAATTTCTATTTCTTTTTGGAACCAGGAAGATGAAGAGTGAGAAATAGGAAATCTTACCAAGCTATAAATTGGCATGAAAAGGGTAATAACTACTAGGATGCAAAATTTTTTGATTCATACGTCTCTGTTTCTTACTGAAATAAGAAATAGGAGCAGTGATAATTGTTACGTTGAGTATTTTTCTTTATCCAAAGACTTCTGATTCAATTTCACTTGTATTATTTTCAATTTATTACATTTACTCATTGCCTAGATTAGACTAATTCACATGGAAAAGAATCATTTTAGAAAATAGTTCGGTAAATAATAATATACAAGCCAAATTGTGTTTGTAAATTCAAGGCATATTTGACATCAAGTGGGAGACAGTCACAGGCTGACCTTAAACCTATCTCTAGAGTAGCTCTACTCGAAAGTGGTGCTCTACTCTGTCTTTTAGAAAAGGATGCAATTAGATATTATAGTATCTTAGTTGTCATAGGTGCTATAGTTCACACACTGATCTTTTCATGCAAGTGCGGATAGAAAAGCCAAAGTGGCTCTGGCCAGCTTCCAAGAACATTTCAGTGCTCTTCAAAGACACTGGGAAACGGACTTCAGGAATGCAAATGTTAAGTTATCTGTGACTAGAACTAAGCAAGGTAAATACACCCTTTAAGCAGCAACTAATCGAATTGACTTTCTTTTCCTTTCTGCTTCATGAGAGGCCTATTCTCCAAGGCTGCATGGCTCCCAGCTGTCTCTGTTTTGTGGTCGACTCTAAATACCTACATTTGCTCTACAATGACATTGAATGGGTCTTTAGGTGTGTGGTGTGTCCATCTGGACAATTTATCATCCTGATATGGAAGACCCTACAAGATAAGGATTTTTTTTTTCTTTCTGTATTTCCAGAACCTGGAACAATGCCTGATAGAAGAAGACATTAGCTAATGAGTTGAAGTTTAATCGTTAGGTGGGCTATAGCTTATTGAGCTATAGGTGTATATTAGTGTATTAGTTACAGATAAATTATCTAGTGAGGTTAAATTTTTCTCTAAAATCCATATTTTACCTTTTCCATCCTGTTCTTCCATTGAGCTTTTCAATCTGCCAAACTAGGGCCCAAATGTCTAATGCCCTGCGGAAGCCTCCAGTCCCCTTTGAATTCTTCCCACCACGTTCTTCCAGCCTTCCATCAGTCCCACAGCCTATCACTGGCTTAGACTGTTATCTCTCACAACAGAACATCTATGAAGGTTCGTATAGATTCACAGAGTTTTTGGTATCTGTATCTGTTCCTTTCCTTCAGTTTCTCAGTGGCACAGCAGAGGTCACGTGGCAAACTTCCTTTTTCAAGACTAGTAGAGTATGTGAAATAGGAGGGTTAACTCACCTTCTCCTCCTCCTCCTTCTTCCTCTTCTTCCTCCTCCTCCTCCTC
>NW_012114599.1:15311777-15342870 GCF_000951035.1 Colobus angolensis palliatus | reverse complement strand
CAGGCACTCGCCACCACGACTGGCTAATTTTTTATATTTTTAGTAGAGGAGGGGTTTCACCATGTTAACCAGGATAGTGTCAATATCCTGACCTCGTGATCCACCCGCCTTGGGCTCCCAAAATGCTGGGATCACAGGTGTGAGCCACTGCACCTGGCCAACTCGCCTTTCTTATCTGTCTCCAGAACACAGAGAGCAGTTCACTTTTTAGGAAAAGGTTATTTCTTGAACTCTGTGTGCCATGTGTATGAGAGGAAGGGTGGGAGTGACCTTGGCAGCTTGAGACACAACTCAATATAAAGTAAAACCAAGAGCCATGTGACTTTAAAATTTAATGCTGAAGATTTGTAGATCATCAGGAAAATTATTAATCCTATTCACCCTTTTGATTTCTTTTTTGTCATAACTACTCTGTGATGATATTTACTACTTTCATTTCTCATGGAAAATGGAGAAATTGGCATCTCTCTTATAATGTGCATATTTCTCCATGTTTTCAAAGCTCCTTCAAAGTTCTGTGTATTTCAATAACGACATTGATTTTTAAAAACTAAAGATACATCTGCTAGGTCTTCTCCTCTTTGTAATTAGTTGTGTTTACTAATTACAAAGAGGAGAAGACCTAGTGTAATAATTTGTGTTTAAAACACAAATATATATAGTTTTAAAACACTGGACAGAATGAAGGGGCTCAGCATAAAGTGAAACCATATTTTATAAGCATATGTATATATATATATATATGTGTGTGTGTTTAAAACACTAGACAGTGTGTGTGTGTGTATGTATATATATACTCCCCACTGAACTCTTCATATGTTGTTGTGATTACAATTAGACAGGGAGAAAAAAGTGCTGGCACCCACACCCCAAGCTTTACTCAATAATAAGGCATAATTCTAATAACCACCAAATATGTATAAAATAGGTTGAGCTACTTCACAAAGCTTGAGAAAATAATAGATTTTATTTTAAAAGTAATTGTCATTTGAATGGAAACCCTAATACCCGACTTCAAAATAAAAGTAACATTAAAATTAAGCCTATAGACCTGAAAAAGAGGCCAGGACCATATTCATGCTGGATTAGTGAAACACAAAAATGTGACTCTTTTGAATCACAAAATGAGATTCTGAAGGGGGTGTGAAGCATTTGTTCAAATGTGGCAAATAAATATGTCATCCTTTACTTATATAAAATTGTGATATTCTCTCCCTTGGAATATTTAAGGAATGCATGCAGACATTTTTTTTTCACATCACTCTAGAATCAAACTAACTCAAGTGGCATGTAGTCAAAGAATGTGAAACAAAATGATTAACAGGAGTAGAAGATTTGTGTAAATTAGCTGCTGTCAAAGACAAAATTTAATGATTAGAACTTCCCATTTTAGAAAAACAGAAGTTAGAATGTATAATTATGTGAGGGTAAAAAGGCTCTTAAATTTTTAAAAAATGTATAAAGGTTAATCAGATTTTTGATGATGGTCTGATATTTAGAATCACCCTATTGAAGTTGAAAAGAAGTTTATTTATGCCCAATCCTAAATAAATTATGAGCTGGGCACCATGAATTTTAAAATAAAGACTTTAAAATAAAATAATGGGTTTAGATAAGTTATTGGAAAATGCAATACATAATAAAATTTATTACGAGATGCCTACTATTTGGGATATGACCCTGAAATTTTACTACTAATTCAAGGAATATATTCATCTTCTACAGAGAAAGCACACACATTGGTGCTTTAGTCAGAGAAAAAGTTAGAGTTGGATGGACCACGGATCCGTCCTAGTTGGGTGTTTATCTTTTTAATGGAACTTATACTTTATGAAATATCTATAGTGGTGAAGCTAAACGTGCTGAGATATAGAAAATGTTAAAAACTTGATTCCCTGTAGCTTTACCAGTGCTCATCTATCTCCCTGTTTACAGCAGGCTCCAGATTGATCATTGGATGACAATGGATTAGGGACAAATATGTGTTAATTTCGCATAATTTTCTGTATTCACACCATCATAAACTTTAGAAGAAAAATGAGAGGACTTCCTTTCCTTTTCAGAAAGTACCATCCATATTTGGCAGAATCAAAACATGTGCATGAAGAGTATGCACTTAAGGAGTCATTTCTATGACTGACTTTGTTGTACAACTAAACACAGATGTGAAAAGATTTTCAATGACATCACATGTGCAAGTTTTCTGGAAGTCTTGAGTAATTTTTTAGAAATACATGAAATTAAAAATTTTTTAAAACTAATTTTTAATCTTGTATGCACGTATATAATTATTTAAATGCAGACCCTCACATAAAACTTAATTCATGTGTCCATGGTTATTGAGTACCTTGTTACAGCAGGCAATGTTCCATACCCTTCTAGATAGGCTAGCTTCATTCATCACTATTAAAACCTACTGAGGATGAACTTAAGAAGGTCAAAGGTGATCCATATCCAGCAATGAGGTGAAATGAGCTCTTTCCTGCTCACCTCACAGTATCTAAGGTCCTGCTGAAAAGAAAGGACGATCCATGGGGTCGTTATGAAGGTTAATGATGTGTGCACGTCCTTTTATTCCTCAGCATATCTGAGGTGCTAACCAGAGTTAGTCTGCAGTAGCAGTTTCATGAAGTTGTCAGTGTTTATAAGAATACACAACACATGGTGGATCCAAATTAGTGTAAATAATTCATTTACTGTTAGAGAATCAAGTAGATAGATATGGTTGTATATATTTTTTTCACATGCCATCCATTTACAAACTGGGAATGACAAGAATCTATTAGAAAATATGACCGCACTGTGTTCTCACCTGTAAGTGGGAGTTGAACAATGAGAACACATGGACACAGGGAGGGGAACATCACACACCAGGGCCTGTCAAGGGGCTGGGGGGTAGGGGAGGGATAGCATTAGGAGAAATACCTAATGTAGATGACAGGTTGATGAATGCAGCAAACCACAATGGGAAATGTATTCCTATGCAACAAACCTGCACATTCCGCACATGTACCCCAGAACTTAAAGTATTAAAAAAAAAGAAAATATGATTGCACTAACAATGTGTCCTTTTCTCAAGTGCCTTTTTGTTTCACTATATTGGATACTTGAATTCAGTATAAAATTTACAGTTATTCTCAAAGACATACTTGAGTAGTACAATTACATTTTAACTAGATTTAGTTATGTACATCTTTAAGGGACACTATTGCCTTTATTTTTTTTTTTCACTGAAAGCTCAGCAGACCTGTAAAGAGCTTGGCTTTGTTGCACATCTCAGCCACAAATGGCAGATTGATTTATATTTGGTAGTTTAACTTTTCATTATAAACTCAATATTCTTATTGCTTGCATTGGCTCATCAGCACTAACAAAGGGTGGGACCTGGTTAACCTACAGAGGACTGATGGTCTGAAGAAATGTGTCCTGTCTTGTTGAAAACAGGCTAGTTCCTTGATTATTGAAACTAAGCTCTCATCAGAGGTCCATTACTTCATTCATACTCAGTACTGTCTAGACTATGGACTCTTTGATGGTAGGGATAGTATTATATTTATTTCTTAACTCTAATAGCACAGCTTGTTATAGCAATTGATATATATTAAGAATCTATAAAATCAAATTCTAGGCTTTAATTTCAGCTTGGACAAGAAACCTGTAAAATGGGAAGTTATCTTTATATGTCTTGTATGCAGCATCAGGTTAATCATATTGCTAGTTGCCTTCAGTTTCTGCTGCTGGTTTCTATGCATATTGTACTGGTTACTGACCCCTGAAACCCAGTCCTCCCTACGCCTTCAGTGTTTGTGTCATTTCTCCATTGACCTATTCATCTTTGGATTCCAAATTATATCTCCATTCACTCCCCAAGGAGGTACTTGACTCACATAGTATAATTAAAATCAAAATGGATTTACTAATTTGTTCCTTGAAAGATGTCATTCCTTTGTTCACTTAACAAGAGGATTTTTGCTATTTCCTCTTACATCATCCTATGCCCATGTTCATCAAAGAACTGTAAAGCAGAATAGGGGTTAAAAAAGTCTTGCCTCCACAACTATCCCTGTCCTGATTTTTGAGATAAGAGAGGTTTTAAGGTCTAGAGAGTTAAGCAGCTTGTATAATATTACCAATGGAGTTAGAAGCCTAGCTGAGGATCAACATTCTGGAATCTTCTCTCCACATCATAAGTTTCCTCTGTTTCTTCAGAAATACTCATCTGTGCCTCAGACCTTGCTACTATTTCTATTACTCAGCTACCAAAACCCACCTGATTGTCTTAACTTCCCCTCAGAAGCGTGTACCATGTTACTAGATTTCTCTGAGTAACTTTCTGGGGATAAGGATTAGCGTTAAGCTGCAGGGAAGGTACCCTAAACTTCACCAGTTGCAAAAACTTCTGGAGTGTCTATATCTGACAGTTTTAATACCATATCGGAACCTGCTTTAGGGGTTCCTGGGCCCAGGACCCACTTTGGATTTTAGGAGGTATATTTTGTCCCTTTGACCCCAAAGTATGATGCATTCAGCTTATTGACCTCCTTTATTTCTTCCACGTGAAACCATGGATAAGTATTTAGTTCGTAGTCTGAACTTTCTTTCTTCCCGAGCCTTGGGAATTATCCTGGTGATATAAAATCAATGTCTACCTGAAATCTGCAGTAGCCTGCCCCTTTGCGAATGTTTTCGGTGTTTGCCTAAAGTATCCTTCAGTGACAAACCTTTTTCCACTCTTCAATCCCTGACTTACTTCTGGCCTTGAGAATCACCTTCTGTTTATTACAGATTAAGGGCAAACTGACAGCCCCAGGCACAGAAGATGAGAAAACCATCATCCAGCGCAAGCCCAATTCTTACTCTTCTGCCTCTAATTTATTTTATTATTCTCCAGGTATCTGCATTGTTAGCAATTTCTTTTTCTGCATCTTTTTTTTCATATTTCTGTTTCCTTTTCTCCTCTTCCTCCTCCTCAACCTCCTTCTCTTTTTTCTTCTCTCTTTCTCTCCCCCTTTCCCTCTCTATCTCTGTAGTCCTTCTCTTCAGTCTATAAACATTCTCATCTCTCTGATCCTCAAACAAAAATAGAATCTTAACCTTACTTGGTCTTATAAAATGCTTTACCATTAAGTCTCTTCCTCTAGAAAAATAATGTTTACTCAGTCCTTCCTTACTTCCCAGCCTACTACACTCTGGCTTATTTTGAACTCACTATCTTTTTATTCCCTGTACTTCTCTGAATACATGTACTTGGAGTTCTCTTACAACCTCTCATTAAAGTGTTCCTGTCAACAAGAATTCCATTTTTCTCTGTAATGACACAACTGTACTCCGGCTAGCTAATTCCGTGCACACTAATAGCTTCAAAGAACTACAAATATTCTGATTACTCCTAAATCAAGGGTCTTGCCAAAAACTCTATTTTGAGGTTTAGACTCTTGCTCTACCATCTGCAGAACATCTTTCTCCACCTGTGAGTTTTGTAGGTTAAGAATGACCATGTAATTCATTTCATGAAGTGACACTTTTGAGAGGAGAGAGGGTGTTATTACTAACTAAGCCAGAACAACAGGCGTAAATCATCACAGTTCATGCATATCACCATGAATGATCATCCTATACAGGTACCTCAAAGGCAGCATGTCACACAGAAGTAAACTAATCAACTTTGTTTCAAACCTCATCTCTCTCCTACATTCTCTAAAGTAATTACTAATACCACCATCCACCTAGTCACCCAAGCAAAAAATCTGAAAGCATCTCCGATGCCTCCTAATTTTTTACTCTCATACGTTCAATCCCACTTCTCCAACTTACCCTAATGCATATTGCTTGGATGTATCTGTTTCTCTGTATTTCTGCTCTCATTATTCAAGTACAGGCTCTCATCTTTATAGGTTGTCTATAATTGCTCTCTCTCCAGTCTTGATCCACCAAAATTCATTCTTGACAAGCTGTCAGAGTGCCATATTACACTGTGGAAAATGCTTCAGTGTTTTTCTTCACCTGGAGCAGAAGTTCCCATCCCTTTTAAATTAAAAGTATTCCACAAACAAATCTTCACATGATAAAGTTTGAGCTATTAGTGTTTAATAAAACTCATCATTTTGCATGATGCTAAAAATGCTACTATATGTTTATTTAGGCTTTTAGATAAATTTGCAATTAAATAATTGATACAGCTTGCAAAATATTGAAAAATAAAAATGTATATAAGATTTTATTTTTCAATGTGCTTTTGTTTCTAAGTATGGCTTTTTAGATGCATTATATTAACTCATGGCCCTCTGAGGAGCCTCTGTCTAGTTAGAGAAATTCTGGTTCCTTATTGGCCTGACACAGTAAGTTTCCATCATCAGGTCATTGCCTATACCTTTTCTCCATTACTCACCTTTTCTCTATTGCTCGCCTAACACCTTCTCAGTAAAGGTAACTGCAAACAACTGGCTGGATATGGAGGGAAATGGAGGGATACTGGAGGGATATAGAGTTTTTTCCAATGGGCTTTTTGACATTTGGTTTATCTGTCTCTCTTGTCTTTCCATTCAAAGCCATCTGGACTCTTTCCCTGGAATAGTCTTTCTAAAACCCTGCTTTTGTTATGCAAAAGAAGCATACAATGACTGTCCGTTTCCTCCCATATAAGCCCTGTTGTCCTCTGTCTGGTATTTGAGTCCCTGGAAAAATGGATCTCCACACCAATCCAGTCCAGTCTTAAAGCATCCCAATATTCCTCAGCATCACACACAACTTGTTCCAGGCCAGTAGCCCTGCACGTTTCTGGGTTCCCATCCATCACATTCTTACTTCAGCTATATCAGCGTTGTCCTTGGAGTCTTCCCCTCATGCATATCTAGACAATGTTTTCAACTCTGTTCTCCTTTTAAAAATCCCGTTCATTCCTCAGGAACCAACTCAAGTCACTCTTTCTTTAGAAAGCTCACTTGAGAATTTAAAGCCAATTTGATTCCTGTTTTCTCTGAACTCCTATAAATGTTGAGGGAGTCAGGCAGCTTGTCATAGATAGAAAGAGCATAAACCTTGAGCTGAGATTCCTGGATTTGGAACCATGTCTGACACGTATTAGCTGTGGGCAGATTATCTAATACTTCAAATAACTCATGAGTAATATACAACTCAAAAGTCTTGGTTCTACAGTAGAAAAAGTCCATTTTAAACATTACTTGACTGCCTCTCTTATGAACTTCTAGATGACAGGAAGTGTCTTATATTCCAACTTTGTGGTCAGATTCAGTTAGTTCTCAGTGGTTGACTTGTTGATTGATTAATTTCCTTTCAGATGCAAAATCTACATAGACCAAATTTAAGCCACCTACAGTTTTTAATAGTACTCATAATTAAATTTCTCTTTATTAACTCTTACCCCTTGTAATCCTTTTCATTAATTATGCACGACTTCTACATTATCTTTTCTTTGAACTGCATATTCCTATAACTGTTTTTACCTTTCACAATTTTCTTTTTATTCTAATTTATCCAGTATTACCATTCTAAGCACAAAATATTTTTAATATTTGAATTCTACCAAATTTCCCCCATCATATAGAATGAATGAGGGACACGAATACCAGAAGTCCAATTATAGCATTGCCATATATAGCTTTTCCTAAACAAAATCACATTTCACAATTTTTATTTGAGCTTTAGTTAGAGCAATTGCTACAGGAAATAAATAATAGTAATAGAAAGTTTTCTGAGTTGCTGCTTTTGGAGATACCATAACTTAGCACTGTGACTGTTAGATAAATGCTTATTGCTAGACAGCTAAGGCCAAAAAGAAAAGAAAACAGCGATTGAATGAAGACTGCCTGCTGTTGGCATGCAAGAGTGTGTGTGTATGTGTGTGTGTCTGTGCGTGTTTCTATATGCATGTGTTTGTATGTGTGTGTTCACATATGTTTTCTGTGACATGGAATCATTGTCTAGGGAATAAGAATCTGTTGCAGAAAATGGTAAAATCTTACATCAATGAAAGACAGAAAAAAAGATAAGAGGAAACAGAAAACCATGAGACAGGAACTAAATTCCTTGTGTTTACAAAAATAATAATAACAGAACAAACATTTCATATTCCCTGTTCCAGTTTCTGGGGCTTCTCCAAGGAAAGACAATTATTATTTGTATTGATTTTAGTTTGCAAGCTTTCTCTCTAATGTGCCAATGGATAGCTCCAAACTAGTAAATAATTACATATTATACACAAATACTGTGTTTGCCTTTATACTGTAAACTTCCTAGCCCCAAAGCCAATTAATCTCCTGATTGTGTGCTCTGTTACTTATAGTAAATACATCATCAAATATAGTAGATAGGCAAAATAAGGCTTTTATGATCACCAGAAAAAACTGTGGATATTCTAATTTCTATTAAGTGCTGAGGTATGTCTGTGTCCCCACATCTAGAAAACACTGTAGAAAGAAGACTTAAATTAACTGTTATCTACATTTTTTCTATGAATAACTTAATTAACAAATGAAGGAATTTTAATAAAGTAGTAAAAGTGATGCAGAAATCATGCTATTCCTTCTTTCCCTTTTTATCAGCAACAATAATAAATGGACCTAAATGGCTCAATTTTTCTAGCACAAAATGTAAAACCCTAACTTCTATGTGCCCATTTTTTTTCTTTCCTTTGATTATACAACAGAATTTGTTCATTTATCTAGAGCTACGTCACCCTGTCCCTTACTTTTTTTCTGGCCTCCATCTTCTCTCATGTTATGATTTTGTTCCCATGGTCACCTCCTCTCTCTCTTCTGCTTCATAAATTGTCTCCTCTTCCCCGAACATAACTGTTTCTTCTTCAGTCTTCTCCATCTTGGGAAGTGGTACCAACATCTCCCCACCCACTCCATCCCAAACCCAGGAGTCATCCTTGATTCATCACTTTCCTTCATCTCAACCAGGACCAAACCATTCTGAAAATTTCACTTCCAAAGGATATCTCAAACTGTCCATTTTCCCTCTCTTCTCTAACTTAACTGTAGACCAAGCCACCTATATCTCTCAGGCAGACTCTCTTATTTCTCTAATATTTAGGCTTTACATCACATGCAGAGTAGTGTTTTTAAAATGTAAATAAAATCACTTCACTCTGATTTGATCTCTTAAAATCCTTCCAATACATTTCAAACTTCTCACTGTGACTCTAATAGGGTCTCGCAGTCCTCCAGCATGATCAGGCCCAACCTCTGCTCATCCTCAGCTCACATTGCACCTTCTCTTGCTCATTTCTCTGTAGCCATAGTGATCTTCTTTCTTCTTTAAAACATGCCAATAATGCTGCAGTTGACATTTTGGGTCTTGGCACTTTGGCTACATATTTTCCTCAAAAGTCCTTCCTTAGCTTTTTACAGAGCTGCTCTCTCTCATCTTCCAGCTCAAAGGTCATCTCCTTGAGTTTTATGAACACCACTTTCAAATTTAGCCTTCTGTAGCCATCTGGTTACTCTCTATTATGCCTTCTTGTTTTATTTCCTTTATGACACTTATCAAAAGCTATAATGATCTGGTTTTGCTATTTGCTCAGCTTTTTGCTCCCACTTGAATGTAAGCCTCTGGCAAGCAGGAACCTTGTGTGTCATTGTTGCCTGCCCAAAATAGTACCTAGCACACCCACAACTATAGGTTCTGGTGTGAATGACACCTCTAGAGTGTTTCAACATGGCATCCCTGAGTGCATCTCTTTCCCTTTGGTGAATCTGGTATAATATTTTGCATGTACTTTTGTGTTTGTACCACAGCTGAAACTTTTCTTTCTGTTAGTCTTACCAGGATCATGATCTTGGCATTATATAGACGGAAAAGCCACAAGAGGTCTGCAGAATTCCCATGGATACCATTTTAAAATCTAAAAAGTCTTCTAATGAACAAAGTGGATTTGAAAAGAATTGACTAGTTCCTATGAAGTTATGAAATCTATAAAATTTGAGACAGAGGGACAAAAATTTTAATCAAACGATGTAGCAGCCTAGGTGGAAGGTTGCATGTGGAAAAAAAAAAGGAGGGGGAGTAGAATGAAGTAAGGATGTGACTCAAGTGTAGAAAAATGGTAACACTACCACCTGTGTTCTTTAATTTAAGGACTCTAAGATATAGTGCTTAAAAATGGAAGTCAGCCTGACAGTTGGGATTGTGAGAAAAATCACCCTGGCTATTTGTAGCTCCAGACCTCATATTCCTGACCTATATTTCTGGTCCTTATATAATTTTAACCCTCTGAGAAGGTGCATGGGGTGATGTAATTATTTCCTCAACATCATTAAACACAGGAAGATTTAGGATTAAGCATAAATATTTTTAATTGAAACCACATACATAGTATAAATATTTTTTTGTGCTAAGAAGGTAATTTAGCATTTTGGTTAGTTTAAGAGAATTAATAGTAAAGATAACTTAGTAATGTTTAACAGAATTTGTCTTTTCCAAGTAAAATATTAACTTTGTGATTCTAATTTAAAATACGTGATTGAGTAATTGCTTTAGAGTTGTAATTTATGAAGACTGTGTTATGTTGGGAAATTTAAAATAAGAATCATCATATTTATAGTTTTAATTCTGCTGGTTTTGTAATACATATTAGGGTAGATCTGATATTTTAAGGTAGCCAAAGTACTTAATCAGGAAACTATATTAAATTTATGGATGCAATTTAAAACATTGTGTGTGTTAGTTTATAAATGACACCATTGCTAAAATTTGCAGGAAATGTAAATAGAATAAAAAGATTTTTATGTTGGATCTCAAGCTTAAAGACAAAAATAGGGTTTTGAACATTATAAACAAGCCACCGAATAACTTTTGGACCCTAAAATTACCCTGGAGACATCAAGGGCAGTGAAACGAGAGGTAGAAGGAGATTTGCACTAATCTCTGAGTTTCTTGAATTAAAAAGCCTAGCTGAAGCCAAAATACATCACATTGTTAGGTTGTGAGCTATAACAGACAATGGAAACTATGCATATTAAAAACATATGAGTCTCAGTCTTTCCTTCAAACTCTGCTCACTACAGGATAATAGTGTTGTCTGCCTGAAGTAGCCTACAGATAAGTAGAAAGTTTCTAAATTCATCTCGAAAATATGTACAAATACATGCATTCTGTACCGCTTTCATTCACACAGAAAACTCTGAAGGTTGGCACTGTTATCGCTATTTTTAAATGATTCAAAAAGATTAAGTGGTTTATCCAGAATCGTATAGCAAGAAGGTGACGAAAGCAGAATTTGAACCCAGAATTTTGTAACTCTGAAGCTTTTGCTTTTTCTCACCCTGTTTGCTAATGAGATAGTTCATTATTAGATAACACAGCTACAATTATAATCAATCAGCTTTTATTATATGGTAAGGCCTTGACTTTGAAGTGTCAACTGACAGACAGTCAGGTAGAGAGGTGAGTAAACTTTTCTAGTGTGGATGACTGAAACTGACAAATATGATTTTTGCCTTCCTACAAATAATTATACCAGGAAGACAGATGCTTAGGCAATTTATTTGAAGGCTGTATTTGCATTGTGTTTGTTGTAACTTTTTTGAAACAATGGACGCATTCTTATAACCACTGTATTCTGACAATATTATGTAAAATTGTGATGGCAATTAATTTAAAACTTCTGAAAGTTCTGTAAATCCTGTAACATTGTGGGAAAGAATTTTTTTCTTTTTTTTTTTTTTAAATGGAGTCTCGCTCTGTCGCCCAGGCTGGAGGGCAGTGGCGTGATCTGCGCTCACTGCGAGCTCCGCCTCCCGGGTCCACGCCATTCTCCTGCCTCAGCCTCCCCAGTAGCTGGGACTACAGGCGCCCGCCACCACGCGCGGCTAATTTTTTGTATTTTTAGACATGAGGTTTCACCGTGTTAGCCAGGATGGTCTCCATCTCCTGACCTCATGATCCGCCCACTTCGCCCTCCCAAAGTGCTGGCATTACAGAGGTGAGCCACTGCACCCAGCCTTGGGAAAGAATTTTGAAAGTTGTTAAGCCTAGCATTGCACTGGTAAACTGGCCTGTGTGTGTGTGTGCCTGAGCATGCACATGTGTGTGGGTGGCGGTGGCGGTGGTGGTGGTGGTAGTGTTTGCTAGTCCACTGTGAAACCTGCATTAGCAAGAAATAGTGAAGATGGCATTAAGACCTTGTAGATTGGGACATTGACCTTTGTCAGTGCAGAGCAAAGAGTAACTAATGTGTTCAAGGTTTTACGGGTTAGGTACTAACCTGTTGAAGAGAGGTAGCTGTATGCCCAGTGACTTTTCTGGGGCTGCAAGAGGGTCCTAATTAGCTTCTTGGACTATACTATTCAAGTTAAATTTTGAATAATGAATAATAAGGATTTTTGTTAGTACCATGACAAAACTCAAAGGCCAGGTCATTTGTGTTGGACTCACCATGGGCCTCAACCAGTGCTAAGTGGGGAAGACACTTGTATGAGTCAGCTGACCTGCTAGTTTTCTGGCTGTAATACCTCAGGAGCATGAAGCGAGTGTTCAGATCAGCCTAGAGGAAGGTCATATTGAGTAGTCACATTGAGTCTGCCTGGCCAGTGGCCCTTACACATGTGATTTTGTTAGAAGACCAGAAGAATCTGTCTTTAACCCAGCTTCTGGTTTGCATTACGTGCAACTCTAGAACCAGTGATAAAGTGAGAAAATCATATGAAGCTGGGCAACATGCAGAGTGGCAGAGGTGACAGAAACACAAAGGCTTTAAGGAGTAGGGCCATGTGGTCACCTGCAAATGTCCCTATAGACCAAACCTAGAATTCCTTTTCATTAAAGCCTGGGAAATAGTATGGGTTAGTGGATACATGCACAGATTCTATGGCCACATTACCTGGATTCAAATCTTGATCCAGCCACTTATTAGCTATATGACCTTTTAAAATAAAATAAATATTAGCTATTGCTTTAACCTATAAGAAACTACCTAAAAATTGGATGAGCTTTGGGAAAGAGTTGCTCACTGAAGGTGCCCTCAAGTTAAGTGTTGCTGAAGATTTTGTAAGACACTGAAGAAATACACCATTGAAAAGGACAACTCAGTTACCTCCTAGTTACCTGTCCTTTCTTTACAATGAATTCACTATCAAGCGTGGTTCCTGATCTGCTTTATTCATGGTTTTGGTTTAGAATTCACTATTTTACAAGGATTTCCCCAATTATAGAAAATGTATTCATTTGTAGGCAATTCAAGGAATTCAAGGAAATTAGTTGTTTAATATTTACAAACTTCAAAGTAGAATTACATTTTTATATTGAAAAACAGAGTAGGGAAGCATGTTTTTTTTTTTTTTTTTTTTTTCCTCTCTGGGTTATCACTTAACCAGATCTTAGTACGCTGTCTCTTTGGTCTAAACGAGTGACCTCATGAGCAGCAGCAGCATCGCCACCAAGGAGAATGTCAGAAATGTAAAATCTCAGGCCTTGCTTCAGAGCTGCTGCATTAGGAATGCTGAGACTAAAGCCACTGCCTAAACCTTGTTTGTTGACCGGCAATCTTGCTGTGAGTTCACTTTAATCCACTACGAACAATCATCCTCTAATGCCCAAAATGAGATATACACAAGACAATCCATTGGCATATGGAAAGAAAATGCTATAACTTCTATTTACATATTTATATTGTCCCATTCTAGTTTATGTATTTGCATTTGTATTATAATATACAAAACGTGTATTTTTTATATATGGTGTGTATACACACATACATACACAAACACACATACACACATATATAATATCATACATACAATGTTTAAGTAATTATAAGTTAGTACACCTAATATGAAGTACAGTTTGGAGGTTCTTCAAAAAACTAAAAATTGAGCTACCATATGATCCAGCAATCCCACTGCTGGGTGTATACCCAAAATAAAAGAAATTGGTGTATCAGAGAGATATCTGCACTCCTATGTTTGTTGCAGAACTATTAGCTAAGATTTGGAAGCAACCTGTGTCCATTCAACAGATGAATGGGTAAAGAAAATATGGTGTCTATACACAATGGAGGGCTATTCAGCCATAAAAAAGAATGAGATCCAGTCAATTGCAGCAACATGGATGAAACTGGAGATCATTATGTTAAGTGAAATAAGCCAGACACAGAAAGTAAAACATCACATGTTCTTACTTATTTGTGGGATCTAGAAATCAAAACAATGAACTCATGGACACAGAGAGTGGAAGGATGGTTACCAGAGGCTGGGAAGTGTAGTTGGGGGTTGAGAGAGAGGTGGGGATGGTTAATGTTTACAGAAAGAAATAGAATGAATAAGACCTACTATGTGGTAGCACAATAGGGTTACTATAGTCAATCATAACTTAATTGTCCATTTTAAGATAACTAAAAGAGTATAATTAGATTGTTTGTAACACAAAGAATAAATGTCTGAGGGGATGGATGCCCCATTCCCCATCGTGCATTTATTTCACATTGCATGCCTGTACCAAAACATCTCATGTACCCCATAAATATGTATACCTGCTATTTACCCACACAAACTTTTTAAAAATAAAAATAATTATAATTTGGAGAAATTGAAACATACATATACACAAATACATACAAATATTTTTTCTTACAGATAGCTATGTTGCATAAAAAATTTTGGACACCATTGTTCTGAAGAATATAAGCAGTTATGACCTATCCTGAACATCACAATGTCCAGGAAATGAAAACAATTACAGTAAAAGTAGTTCATGTATTTTCATTATAGTTAAAATTCAGTTAGGTCTCTATGCACTTGCTTCAGGTATTCTTATATTACAAATTGCCAATGGTTATCACAATTAGGTCTGAATAGTTGATCAGATAAGTACAGAATGAGTAATAACCAGTGCTTTTGCTCCCCCCAGCTGAAATGAATGACATATATTTTGCTAAATTCTATTGACTAAAGAAATTCAATAATATATACTTGAGTAGACAATTCCACCTGCCCTTTGCTGGCATTAAAGAGCTTTTACATTAAATACAAGAGCAGAATTGGCTTAGAGAAAATAAATCGGCACTCAGTATGGTTTGCATTATTCTAGGAGTGATGTGCAAGATCCATGCTTCTATTCTTCCCTCCTTCTGACTTTTTACTACTTTATTTGCTATTACTTCCAGATGAGGATTAGGGGAGGAAGATATATAAATCCCACATTTATAAATTAGACTCTTTGCTAGCATCCAAATAGGTAGCAAAATATAGATACAGAATAGGCTTGAAGGCTTGACATACATTTGGAATATCTATTCTTGCCTTTCTTTCTACCTATAAACATCTAGCTGAGTGTTTACTATGTAAGTGAAACCTGCCTTTGGATTTCCTCAAACGTCTATGATGTTGTATATAATCTCTTAAGTTCCTTTTGTAGTGTCCCAAGAAATTATTCCGGATAAAATAGAAATGCAATAAATTCCCATATAAATGGATTTAGGACTTGTTGAATGGCTTAAGGATTACTAGACAAAAATTGGCCTTGACAAGTTATTTCTTGAAGTAAAGTTCAGAAAAGTACAAAATATTGCTGTAAGAAAATAAAAGAGACCTAAATAAATGCATACATGTGCCATGTTTTATATAGTCAATATTATTAAGAGTTATTTTTCCCTGATTTATAAATTCTGAGGAAAGTTTCCATAAACTTAGGAAAAGACTTATTCTTTAGTCACAATAGCAAGTGGTTACCTGAGCTGGTCTAAACCTGTTCAGTTGATCAATGACAAGTCACCTCAGTGAATGTGCAGACTGATCAATGTGAACCCCTTGTTCCTGAATATTAGCAATCCTGTTTCAATTTAATTTAATAAACACACCTCTAAATGTTAACCAATCTTGCCTCTCTAACCTCGTGTCTACGGATAATGTCCCTGTCCACTTGTTCCTCTGAAAGCCCAACAACCTCTGAGTTTCACACTATTCAAAAATCCTATATAAGGTTAATATTCTATTCTGCTCAGAGAGACAAGCATAGCTTTACCTATTATACTGAGTGAATTAGTTTGCTAGGGTGTCATAACAAAGTACCACAGACTGGGTGGCTTAATGAAAATGTATTAACTCACAATTCTAGAGATTAGAAGTTCAAGATCAAGGTAGCTGTGGGGTGGATTTTATCTTGGGGCTCTATCCTTGTTTTGCAGATGACTATCTTCTCCCTGTGTCCTCACAGCGTCCCTTGGACTCTGGTGTCTGCGCCTTAATGTCTTTCTGTGATGAAGCCAGTCATGTTGGACTAAGGCCCACTCTAAAAACTCCACTTTAACTTAATAACCTCTTTTAAGAACTGATCTCCAAATACAGTTATATTCTGAAGTATTGAGGGTTAGGGCTTCAATATGTGCATTTTGGTTGACACAATTTAGTACAAAAGAGTAAGTAATAAATTCATCTTTGTTGTAAATAATTTTTTTCTCTGGAACTGTAGCTTCAGAGCCTGTTTAACGTAGTTTAGTGTTGTGTCCTCCTCAGAAACACATGTTAATGCTCTAACCCTGGCTCCTAAAAATGTAACCTCATTTGGAAACAGAGTCTTTGAATATATCATCAAGTTAAGATGGGATCATACTTGATTAGAGTAGGTCCCAACTCAGTATGGCTAATGTTCTTATACAAATGGGAGAAGACATATAGAAATAGACACACACAGGAGAAAATGCCATGTGACAGTAGAGGAAGAGATTGGAGTTAAACAGCTATCAGCAAGGAATGCCAACTACTTCCAACAGTTTTGGGAAAAGGAAACAAAGTTTTAGGACCACTTTCTAAAAAGCTGTAGCATTCATTATTGTGATATTGGAATAAAAATTTAAAAAAATTGATCTATGGATCAGAACATTTATAGACTCAATTGATATGGTCAGTAGATTTTAGACAAAGATGTCTAGGCACCAAATGTGGAAAAAAATAGACTCCTCAGCAAATGAACAACCATATGGGAAAATAGTGAAACTGAACTTCTTTCTACCTGATGCAATAGACAAAAATTAATTTGAAATTGATCACAGAGCCAAATATAAAAGCTCAAACTACAAGCTTACAGAATGAAATATGCAAAATTCTTCACAAATTTAGAGTATACAAATACTTCTCAGAAGAAAAAATCACAAAAGTTCTAACAACATGTACAAATAGCCAATAAGCATAAGAACAGATGTCAATATAATTAGTCATCAGAGAAATGTAAATTATTAATAAAATGAGAGTAAGATATCATTTTATATATACTAGAATGACTATATTAAAATCTGTATAAAAATCAAAAATATTAAGAGTTGGCAAAAGTATGAAGCCACTGAAACTTGAATATATCATTTCTGGGAGTCTACAATAATATACTTTGGCAAGTATTTTATCAGTTTTTATGTTTTATATACACTACCCTCTGATCCAACAATTTCATTCTTAACTATTTACCCAAGAGAAATGAAAGCATACACCCACAAAAAGATTTGTGCATAAATGTATTACCACAGCTTCATTCATAATAACTAAAAGCTGGGAGTGGTATGTCAACAGGTAAGTTGTGCTATATTCATACAAGTTGTGCTATAGTCATACACTAGAATAATATTCAGTTAAACATAAATGAACTTTTGATACTCATGGATAAATCTCATAGAATATCAAGTGAAAGGAGTCAGATACAAAACTTTGTACTCTGTTATTCCATTTCTATGGAGGTCTGAAGTTGGCAAACATAATCTATGGTGACAGCAATCAGATCAATGGTTGTTTGGAACAAAAGGTGAGTTTGAGTATTGACGGTGAAGAGGTGAAGCATATTATCTATCTTGATTATGTAGGTAGCTATTCAGCATATGCATTTGTCAAAGCTTATTAGACAGCACATTTAAAATTCTTTCATTTTATTGGGTATATACTAAAGTTCATAAAAGTTGAAGAGTAGAGTTTAGGATGTTAGCAAGATAGCAGCATGGGACTCTCCATCAGAAACATCAATTTCAATTAACTATCCATACACAAAAATACCTTTGCAAGAACTAAAGAAACCAAGTGAGATTACAGCACTAGGGGATAGCACAGAAGTAAGAAGAGATGCATTGAAGAGTGTAGGAAGAACAGTTTTACTTTACTCTGGTCACCCTGCTCCAACCCCAGGCAGCAAAGCCCAGGGAGAGATACTCTCTAGAATGATACTGGGTGGGTACATTCATAAAAATTAAATTATTTGATTTTCTATTTTCTGCCACATATATGTAGTTGAATTTGAGAGTTAAATTTGTGTATGAAGTTAGTCCCATGTCCTCACACACACTTGCCTGAATCACAAAGCAGCTGTCAGGTTTGTTAGGTCAGATTAGGTTTCAGTGTCTGCTGCTTCATAGGTTCTGAATCATCTGTCTTCCTCAGCCTCTGGTCCTTGACTCAAGATTTAATCCCCACCTGAAACCCCATACTCTTCTTGTTACAAATTCCCTCTCAGAGTATTTTTTCCAGTAAGAGCCACTTCAGTCCACAAATGTAAATTTTATCAAATTTAAATCTCAAGGAATTTCCAGACCCTTTCCTCGTATAATCTGTGGATAGAAATATAAGAACTAGGCCAGGGGTGGTGGCTCACACCTGTAATCCCAGCACTTTGGGAGGCTGAGGCAGGCAGATCACGAGGTCAAAAGATCAAGACTGTCCTGGCCACATGGTGAAACCCCATCCCTACTAAAAACACGAAAATTAATTGGGTGTGGTGGCACGCACCTGTAGTCCCAGCTACTCAGGAGGCTGAGACAGGAGAATCACTTGAACCCAAGAGGCGGAGGTTGCAGTGAGCCAAGATCATGCCACTGCACTCCAGCCTGGTGACAGAGCAAGACTCCATCTCAAAAAAAAAAAAAAAAAAAAAAAAGGTACAAGAGCCAGAATTACTATACTTAGATCCATTTGGGATCATCCAAGATTCACATAGAAAACAATATGACTACCTAAATCCAGAGTATCTGCCTGGGCTCTTTTATACCCAGAGAGCACCTGTTATATAGTAGCTGCTCAGTGAATTTCATCCCATTCATTTCTTCCTCTAGGTGCTGTCATAAGAAAGTATGTAGATCTGAACAGTAGCATGTCTGATGTCTAGAGGGAGTTGTTAGTGTTGAGTACCACAATTTCTTCTTGGAGAGTCTTCTTTCCTTGATACAAATCTGTACAAGAAAAATGGTTAGCATTGCTTTCAGACAGCCTCCTGCCTTGCCTGCCCCCTCCAAAGAAAAATTCTCATGTGGTATTTTTTATATTTTAAAAATAGCCCATATTAAAATATTTCAGCTTCTTAGGGGCTTGTTTGAAGTGGTGATAATCTTGAAATAATATTGTGAAATGAGATCAATTTTGAGTTGGTAGAAGCATTTTGATTATCTTCTGGCCATGGCTTTTATTTTGTTCTTTTCCTTAGTGAGTGAGGTTTAGTGATTCAATCTTCTCTGGATTCCCCAGGGTCATGAAATCTGAAAGCAGATTTCTGCATTACCAGGCCATTTTCCCAGTCATGTGGAATTTTTTAAGGAAAATGAAAATGATACATGGAGCTTTGTGCCACAATTATATCATCTTCAGCTATTCAAGCTTTGGTTGTTCACAAGGTATTATAATTGACAGTTCTTTTGAAATATACTTTATGGCTATTTCTACATTATTAGGAAGTTATTATTAACAAAGTCCATATTATAGTTCCAGTAACCTCTAGGAAGGCAAGAAATTGAAAGTTCATATCAATGATAAACTAAAACTGTTCAATGTGTCAGTTTTAAATTTAAAAAAATCCCAAAGCATATTCAAAAGAATCAATAAAAATAAAGTATTAGAATTTTGGAGCTGCAAAAAGCCTTAATTTATTTCAGAAGAGGAAACACATGAAAGCACTTAGTAAACGGTGAAGGACCATACAAATCTATAAAATGTGAATTGTCTTTATCTTTGTAAAACCGCTTATTTTTTATATGACAGAACAGAGATGGGGAAATTAAAAATGTTCTTCAAAAGCTTTTCCATTGCCTTCCCAAAAATCATTAGAACCATCACCACCCACCACTAGACAAATTTTCACTAACTTTAATCTACAATTATTAGTTGAATTTCAGTCTTTTTTTTTTTTCTGGTCATTCTCATTTAACTCAACAGCTGCATATGCCACTAAACTAGCTCAGAGACTGTAAGACTGTATACATAACAAGCATTTTCCAAATTCCCCACAACCACGTGTTTTTTCCAGAAGAGAAATGAAAGGGAATATTTAAGGCAACTCTGCTTTGTTTTTTAAATCAAGCTGACCAAATACTTTTAGATCCTAATATATTGTTTTCTTTTATAACTAATAACATTTAACTATTTAAGCGTATAGATTCAGGATGAACTTCTCACCTCACAAGCTGTTAAGAATGGCCGGTTAAAGAGAGAAAAAGAGGGAACACATTTTACCTTAAGAGTTCATCAAAAGATGATGTTAGGGTAGTGAAAGAAATTATTATAATACTCCCTGGAGCAATAGTTTCATACATCTCTTTCTTTAGAAGAAGGCTTTCCAGCCTTGTGGTAGCCACAAAGCAAAACTCTATAGTAGAACCACAAAATGTAAAAAGTAAGAAATAAAGGCATACCATATACCACTAGAGAAAAACCACCTGATCACAAAGAAAGACAGCAAGAGAGGAATATGGGAACAAAAGATCTACAGCACAATCAGAATACAATTAACAAAAAGGCAACAGTAAGTTCTTAGCTACAAATAATTAACTCCATTGCTTAATGGATTAACTTCTCCAATAAAAAGACATACATTGACTGAATGGACAAAAACAAACAAAAAAATTATATGCTGCATTCACCTTTAAGGACACATAGACTGAAAATGAAAGGATTGACAAGTATATTTCTTGCAAATTGAAACCTCAAGACATCAGAGGTAGCTATATTTATATCGGATAAAAAGATTATAAATCAATAACCATAAAACAAGACAAGGCCAATTATTCAATGATAAAGGGGTCAATTAATGAAGAGAATAGGACAGTGATAAATATATATGCACCCAACATTAGAGCACCTAAAGACATACAGCATTTGCCTTATGTAGATCTGAAAGGAGAGAGAGACTAAATGAAAGAGCAAATCTATAAAACTCTTAGAATAAAACATAGAAGTAGATCCTCCTGACCCTAGATTTGGCAGTGTAGTCTTAGATATGGCACCAAAACCACAAACATCCCAAGGAACAAATAGAATTCAAAATGGAAAACTTTCGTGTATCAAACAACATTATCAAGTAAGTAAAAAGAACCTAGAGTGAGAGAAAATATTTGCAAGTCATATAGTGGATAAGAATGTAGTATGTTAGTCAGTTTTCACACTGCTATAAGGAACTACCTAAGCCTGGGTAATTTATAAGCAAAAGAGGTTTTAATTGACACACAGTCCTGCATGGCATGGGAGGCCTCAGGAAACTTACCAATTATGGTGGAAGGTGAAGGGAAAGCAAGGCACTCCATACATGGCGGCAGGAGAGAGAGAGCAAAGGGAAGTGCCACACTTTTAAACCATCAGATCTTTTGAGAACTTACTCACTATCATGAGAGCAGCATGCAGGAAACCACCTCCATGATCAAATCACCTCCCACCGGGTCCCTCCCTTGACATGTGGGGATTACAATGCAAGATGAGACTTGGGTGGGGACACAGGGTCAAACAATATCATCTAGTGTCCAGAATATATAGGACCCTTAGAACTCAGGAAGGAAAAGACAAGCAACCCAATTAAAAATAGGCAAATAACTTTAATAGACATTTCTCTGAACAAGATAGACAAATGGCCAACAAGTACAAGCAAATGTGCTCAACCTTGTCAGTCGTTACAGAAATGCAAATCAAAACAATGATGAGATATCCCTTTACATCCACGATGATGGCTGTAGTTGAAAACATGAAAAATAACAAACATTGGTAGGGATGTGGAGAAATTAGAGCCTTGCACATTGCAGGTGGGAATGTAAAATGGTGAAACTGCTGTGGAAGACACATTGGGGGGTTCCTCTAAAGTTAACTATAGAACTACCATAAGACCCAGCAATTTCACTCCTAGGTATATACCTCAAAAAATTCACAACAGGTATTGTAAAAAATACTTGTGAACAAATATTCAGAGCAGCACCAGTGACAACAGCCAAAAGATAGAAACAATCCAATGTCTATTGAATAATGAATTAATAAGCAAAACGTGGTATATATAATGTTATACAATGGTGTTCAGGCATAAAATGAATGAAGTACTTATAGTTGTTACAACCTGGATGAACTTGTAAAACATTATGCTAAGTGGAAAAAGTCAGCCACAAAAGTTCACATCTTTTGATTTCATATATGAAATATCTAGGAGAGGCCAATCCATAGGGAGAGAAAGCAGATTAGTGGCCAGGGTTTGGAATGTGGGTTGGGGGAGGTAAAATATGAAGTGACTTTTTGATGAAAATGGGGCTTCCTTTCGAGATGATGAAAATGTTTTTTAGAGCTAGATCGAAGTGATTGTATTGAACACTAGTGAACTGTACAGCCATTAAAAATGTGGTTTATCATAAGAGAGTAATAACACCAACAGAAAGAGGAAGATTTCTATAGGCAGGGTCATATGGTCTCTGAAATTAATATAGTTAGCTTAATTGTATCTCACACTGAAAAAGTTCTGGTCTATCACTTATTGGTTTAAATTACTCTATGGTAGAAGCTATGAAAATGTGCCTCTCAGATATTCGACTGCAAAGAGTACTACTTACTGAGGATCTCAGCTTCTGAACTTTGACATCACCACTGTGTTCCCACCAATAGTCCTATGGACTGCTCCCAGACAATAACTGAGCCTGGCAGGGATAAGACAGGCCCATTATTGAGAAATAGGGCACCTTTTTGAAAGGTCACTTTGGATCAATGACTTCCATTGGAACTGCAATGC
The DNA here is from genome assembly GCF_000951035.1 of Colobus angolensis palliatus. Classification (NCBI taxonomy): domain Eukaryota; kingdom Metazoa; phylum Chordata; class Mammalia; order Primates; family Cercopithecidae; genus Colobus; species Colobus angolensis. The sequence continues at coordinate 15,319,917 of NW_012114599.1, read as the reverse complement.
CTTCTAAGGTTCTAACACCCATCTTCCTTCCTTTCCCCTCTCCTTTACAAGGCCAGATCTGCACGTGATCTAACAGCTCACCTAGCCTTTCTTGAGTCTCTTCCCAATTTCCTTCACAGGTACTTCTCCTAATAAACCTCTTGCATGTTTAATCTTGTTTTGGCATAAGCTTTTCCGAGGACCTGGACTAACACATCTATTTATGCTAAAATGAAAAGATGAATTACAGAGTAGTAATAAGTTTTTAAGATCCAACCCCAAAAGTCAAAGGCAGTTTGTACCTTTAGTCCCATAGTTCACATTTAATGGTAGACCCCTTGAGTTAGAGATTTACTTTTCTCTACTTTGTTGGAAAAAACTTTACGGCAGAGCACTGGTCTAATCAGTAGGTTCTCATCGAATGCTCATAAAGCTATTCAGTAGTTCTTATAGCTGATTTGCTTTTTAAAAATACTTCTACAAAATAGAGAATGTGTAAATTTCTTCTCTTCAGTTTATTAACACTCTTTGTTGTATCTTGAACAAGTACACCCGCTGACTCAATAAAGCTTAAATGGAGATAACGTTAAATGATAGACTCTGAGGATGGCTTCAGTTCTAGTTGTCAATAAGCAATCACTTAGCGTGCCCTCTACTGGGAATAATCTTGATTAATTTAAAAGATTAATTTCATTGAAGAGACAGATTTCCCCTGTAAATGGGACCAGTTTCAAAAACAAGGATATCACTCTTTTACTTCTTTAATAATAAAAAATATTTATTCTTTATGACTCTAATAGGAGTAACTCACCAATCATTATCAATTTAACCCCAAGGAGCTGCATCTTCTTTAGGAATTTAGAGGTATTGTGTCGCTATCTGAATCTCATTTCTGCTTCTTTCATTAGCTGTCATCCTGGCAGAATTTCTATTCTTTTTGTGATGGATGTTAGGGTACTTATCCAAAAATAATAAAGTAATTTCCACATTTAACAAACATGTCTTTGTTTTGCCAACTCTTTATAAACACAACATTCAATAAAAAATCATATAAACTTAGGATATTACTGATATTTTTGTTTTCTTCTAATCTTTACTAGGCATTAACCAAGTGGTGGATAATTAAAGGATCCAGTACATTCTTTCTTAGTGCTTAATAATAATCGAATATAATAACCTTAAGACACATAGAAAGCCCTAATTTCTACACAAATTCTATGTGTTCTAATTTATACATACATATGCATAATGGATCACATATATGTGTATTAGATTGTAGAGAAATTGTGTAGAAATTAGGACTTTGTATCTTTCAAATGTTAAAAGCAAAAATATACATCGAAACTAGTATATGTTTTAGGCAGTTGTGACTTCAAGAAAACCAAGAAGTATTATTGTTAAAATCTATATACTTGTTAAAATGTCAACATAACATTAATTAGTTATATAAATATTTTGTTGGAATATGATTTGATTATTAATTTCAACCAGAAAATTATGAATTTCTAAATGTTATTACTAAATGCAGTTATCTTGAAAGCTAAAATGTGGTCATCTACGGGGAAGTGATAAAAAATATTATTTTAAAAGTAGAATTGGTGCTATTAAAGTAACTTTAAAAGATATGAAAAATAAAGCAAATTGCTGAAGCTTTAGGGAGTTTCTACAATCCTGGATAAACAATGGATAGGGAAAAGAGAATGATTATATAGTCATAGACTGGAGCTATTTCATATGTTCATTTCTGGTATTTACATTGTTAATATTCAAGGAAACAGTACTATTTAAAATATTTTACTACTATCTCTGTATTTTAATAAATGTATCTTCAGGGTTTGTTGTATTTTCAGACATTTTTAAACCCCTTTTAAGTTTTAAACATTTGCCAAGAACTGCATATCCGATTTTGAAATGAAAGTCAGGTAAATATAATTAGTTTAGTAGATATTTACCTTAAGGTTTACTTTCTGGGATGTGTGTCTTTCACTAGATTGGCTTGTTGGAAGGAATTGAAGTTAAAACATCAGTGCTTACCTTTCTGTCACAGATTAGAGGGGAGTGGGAATTGGTTTAAAATGAGTTTGAAACTGGCCTATAAGGAGGAAAAAGGCTTTCAAACCTTGAACAGCAAGAGACCACACAATTGCTTTAGGACCTGGAATGTAAAAGAAAACATGTAAATCCTTATTTTATATCACCTCACAGATTAGATTTTAAGTGACTATAAAGTCATATCAAGTCTCACCAGCATAGGACAATGTGGAAAGCCAAAGTGAGTACTATTTGTGCCACCAGTATAATGAAGCTGTGCTTTGCTCTTTAATTAGCAGAATACCTACGGCGCCGTCATAGGGCCTAAGTGAAATTTTACATCAAAATCATTTTGCTGAAGAGCAGCAAAGTTGTTTCACATGTTAATAAGGGGAAGTAGTATTAAGATTAAAAAGATTTAACCATGTTGCATTTTATTTCAGTAATTACTTAACCATTTTCAACGAAACCTGCCAACTTAGTATCTGTAATTATGGCACGTATTAAAACCAGCCATGCTGTTAAGTACACACTCAAATGTGTAGCTACTGCTCTAATATATCACTCAATCATTTTCCATTATACTATGCAACATTAGTCACCATTATTGCAGTGTGCAGCCCTGATAAACACTTAATGCTAAAGGAGAAAGTGTCGGGAATATTGCCTAATGTTCTTTATCTCTGCATCTACATTATGTTTCTCATGTGGTTCTCCTTGCTTCAATTCATCTGGTTTCATTTGTTAAATTTGCACAAATTCTTAACAGAAAAGTATCCCCAAATGTGTATGTTGTAATTAGGTTGTAATTCTGAACAGAGGTTCTAGTGACATTTAAGAGCAAACTGAGAGGCCTAGGGGATCCTGACAACCCAGGGGAATTTAGAAAGGCAACAGTAGAAATAACTGAGCAAGTCAGGAGCTGATTATTTTATGCACGGCAACTTACAAAATGCAAACTTCCGTACTTACTGTTCTCCTTTATTTCTCTCAATTCAGTCCTTACATCACAATGGTTAAATATCTAGTGCTTTAGTTTGAATCCATTTAAATAAACTTATTACTGGAAATTTGCTTTGTTCAAAATGTCTGTCTGCAACTATGATCACAGGACCTGTTGGCACTCAACTGTGTCACCTCTTCATAGGTGCAGGTGTCTCACTCAGCCCTTTATCTGTATGTCCCATCACTTCGGACTGTGCTTCCCCTATCCTGAAATGTTTTAAGCATTTCCTACCTTGGCCTCGCTGATTTCAGGTACAGCAGCGTTTTCTGGTACTGTCCTGTTCTCTGGCATCCTCAGCAGAGCTGCAGCCATGCCACCACTTCATAGGCAGTCAGTAAACAGTGTTGCCAAGGGGTCTTTCTGCTTCAAAATCAAAAGGAAAATCAAAGTTTTCAATACAACCTCACCACATTGCCTCTGAATGCTCATAGCAAATCAGGAACCCTGAATATAGCAAGGCAGTGGTTTCAAAATATTGACTTTCCGTTGAAGGGAGTTGCCCATTGAAGTTTCTAACCTACAGTGTGGGAAATAGAATCAGGATTTTCATCCTAGTAATATGTTCTTATTGCGGATAAGACACTGAAGAAAAGAGACTTACCCAAAGCACTCAGGCTGGGTCTTGAAGGAGACTATAAGAGCTTCTCTTCCAATTCGTTTATTTATCAGCCTGTGAGCCTCTGGGTTTAGGCCCATCCTGTGTTTTTAGTGCTGTTGTCTTCCAGAATTCCAAATGCCTTTCCCCTTCCTGTCTGCCATTCCAAATTCTATTCAGTTTTAATTCTGCTTCCTCCCACGGGATTATATTAATTAGGTTAGCCCATTTAACTTTTCATTTTAGGATTTTGATAGCTCTTAGTGCCAGGAATGTAAAATTTAACTGTAAAAGAGTCTTTTATACTTCCATTTTTATTTATTTATTTATTTATTTATTTATTTATTTATTTATTTATTTATTTATTTATTTATTTAGAGGCAGAGTCTGGCTCTGTAGCTTTGTAGCTGGGACTATAGGCATGTAGCACCACCACGCCCAGCTAATTTTTGTATTTTTGGTAGAGACGGGGTTTCACCATATTGGCCAGGCTGGTCTCCAACTCCTAGCCTCAGGTGATCCACCTGCCTCAGTCTCCTAAAGTGCTAGGATTACGGGTGTCAGGCACTGTGCCCAGCCAAGAGTCATCTGTACTTAATAATGATTGCCGTGGCATACAAGTCAACTAGGGGTCTTACTAAAATATGGATTCTGACCTGGCACATCTGGTGTAGGGCTCAAGTTTCTGCAATTCTGACCAGCTCCCAAGTAAGTACAGTGCTGCTGATCCCTAGACCATTCTGTAACAAGCAAGGTACTAGTTCACTTGTTCCTAAATACAGGTTGAGAATCCTAAATTTGAAATGCTCAAAAATCCAAAATCCAAAACTCTTTGAGTACCAACATGACCCTCAGAGGAAACGTTCACTGGAGCATTTCAGATTTGGGATTTTCAAATTAAGAATGCTCAATTGGTAAAAACTACTGCAAATACTTATTTTACCTGGAGCCCTTTGCAAAATGCTGATTCCTAGGCATTTTACTTTTTCACATCTGATGAAACAGAATCTCCATGGTAGAGGCCCAGGCATCTGTATTCTCCATAAAACCTCAGATTATTCAAAGGCACAGCTGCTAATTCTAGCCCACTGTCTTTATTTTGCTGACAAGAAACTTAGTTCCACAGCATTTGCAATCTTAGGATTGACAGATAGGGAATCTACGTTCCCCGCCCCTCCCCATTGTAAAGACTTACTGGTATGAATTTACAGCTTAGTTTTTAACTTCGCTAGACATTTTTATCATCTGTAAAATGGACATAGTATTACCTAACTCACAAGAATTCTATTAGGGTTGTAAAAGATAATACATGAAGATGTCTAGGCTACAGCAGATACTGAATTTATTTTAAATGGGACATCATTTCCTGGTTTTATATATATGAATTCTCTTCTAAACTAGATTACAAGCAATTTGAGGGCAGGGATCAATGATATGCTCCCCTTTTTTATTTCACTTCTCCCGACCAAAAGGCTGAGAACAGAGCAAATGCTTAATAGATGTGTAATAATGTGGCTCAGAACAAACTTCTTCTTGTCTTTTTTTTTGAGGCGAAATTTTGCTCTTGTTGCCCAGGTTGGAGTGCAGTGGCACAATCTCGGCTCACTGCAACCTCTGCCTCCCAGGTTCAAGCAATTCTCCTGCCTCAGCCTCTCGAGTAGCTGAGATTACAGGCATGTGCCACCATGCCCAGCTAATTTTGTATTTTTAGTAGAGATGGGGTTTTGCCATGTTGGCCAGGCTGGTTTCGAACCCCTGACCTCAGGTGATTCACCTGCCTCAGCCTCCCAAAGTGATGGCGCCCACCACTGCACCTGGCCTTCTTGTCTTTTTAACATACAGTCTGTCTGCTCACATTAGTTAGTGTTAGGTAGTTATGTTTACAGGACCCTGAACCAAAAGCCACTGAACTGAACTTATAATTCCTATGTCCTGAACAACTCTTCCATGTCTACAGAAAGCTGACCTCACTTTGGATTATACCATACCTCTTCAAAGATCAGAATGCTGGGTCAACCTGAAGGTCAATTTGAAATTCAGATAGATTGCAGTTTGGGTTTCAAACTGAGAATGCAATTTTGCTTCAATTTGAATTCCCAAATCAACCTACCTTGTAACTAAGCTAACCACTCTAGATGACTCTGGAATAGAAATAACTCAATATTAATCTAATAATTCCCAATCACATTAGCACTGTACTTATTTTTTTTTCTTTTACTCCTCTCTTCACCTCTAGACTACAAAAAGTACCTTAAAGTCAGAGTGTGTTTTTGCCTTTGTCTCCCCAGTGGCACCACAATATAAGCTATATAGTAGAAAGTAGTTTCATGGGTTAAATCTATACCTTTATAATGTTTCTGGGTAGGGAACAAGAGAAAATGAATGCTGGCCTGATGTTTACTAGGCTCCCATTCTGAAGTGTTTGCAATACTTTTAGAATACCTTCTAATTTTGTGGTTCCATCAATGCTTCTCAAAGTAGTTCTTGCAATGTCTGAGAAGGGATCGTGGTGGTAAGGAATAGTATGGAGATACAAATGCAAAAATAGCCCAGAAGGTAAACTGATTAGAACTCCTGAGCAGTCACAATCCTGATATCATAAACTATTTCTGTACACTAGAGTGGAAGAAGAATAGAATACCTCCTCGGTTTAATTCATAGTGGTTTCCCAGAACCTAGAGCAATGATTAGTCCTCAATAAATATGTATTAAGTGTATGAGTGAAATAACAAATATTGCTAGTCATGCAAAATGGTTACATTCCAAAGACACACCTGTGTAAGGGATGGTTCTTGCAAACTAGTTGCTCTTTGGTCAAAGTGATCTGACAACATAATTCTACAACATTCTGGTCACCATGGTCTCTGTGTGTGGCTACAATGTGTGTGTGTGTGTGTGTGTAATTGTTGAGATTTTACATATCTCAGCTATATGGTATAATATTATCAGTAAAGCTAAAACCATAGTAGTGTTTTTCCCTAGCAATTAAGGGGAATTGTATTATCTTTGAGCATGTCTGCCATATTTAAGTAGACCAAAAGTTTTTTTGAAGAATAAGAGACAGTGGGAATTTGTAAGCATATTCAATACATAAATGTGTGAGGCCCATTAGGGAGGTTAGGAAGGCTTTCTGTAGATGGGTTGATGACAGATGGCTGAGAAAGTAGCTTGGTTTAGGAATGTCTAGGATGGTTGTCAGCCTCATTAAGTAAAATTTTTCAAACTGCTCATTTCCTCCTGACTAAATCCCCATCTTGTTTTCTTATCTTGTACTAGCCATGTTGTCTTCAAAGGGAACAGCCTGTCTAAAATATGCCACATTACCATTTTTGCTAGCCTATTATTTCTGCTATAACAGGCTCATAGTATATTAAAGCAGTTGATTTCTTGCAATTCTTAATTCCAAGCATCTCATTTTACAGATATAGATACTGAGTCTAGAGAAGCTGGAAGCTGAGGTCACATGACTAGTGACAAAGCCAGAAATAGAACCATGACTGTCAGGCCCCTACTCATGCCAGTACCTCATGCTCTGGCAAAGAGGTGGGACACGAACATGTCCACTGGCAATCTGGTTCAACAGCGATGCTACATCTGCAAGAAGTTGATTTGGGTTCGATCATATATGTAGCTGTCAAAATCAAATATAGAAATAAAGCTTGGTCTGATTTTATATGAAGCAGCATTTTAAAGTCCATATCGTAGTAAATTTTAATTACTCTATTTTTGTCCTAAATATAATACGAGGTTACTTGACGTTTCTTAGAGAGTTTTGCATAAAGCCGAAGATAAAATGCATTTTAAACTGTAAAATATATTTGTATTTGACTTTAGGCAAGCAATTTTTCCTGAAAAAAAAATTAACTTTTTGCAATTAGGTGTTTTTAATTTCAACTGTCATCTCAAGCATGTATCCCCACAAAAATATTACTGACCAAAGTTACTATTAAAAGTAGCTATTCTTGGGAGACCGAGGGAGGCGGATTACCAGGTCGGGAGTTCAAGACCAGCCTGGCCAAAATAGTGAAACCCCGTCTCTAATAAAAATACAAAAAAAATTAGCTGGGTGTGGTGGCAGGCGCCTGTAATCTCCGTTACTCTGGAGGCTGAGGCAGGAGAATCTCTTGAACCTGGGAGGCACAGGTTGCAGTGAGCCAAGATGGTGCCATTGCACTCCAACCTGGGCAACAAGAGTGAAACTCTGGCTAAAAAAAAAAAAAAAAAAAAAAAAAGTAGCTACTCTTGGTGAGATCTACCCTTGATTGTTTACAATTTGTCAAGCACTGTACAAAATTCTTGGCAAATATTCTTCAATTGTATATATACAGTAATCTTATGGAACAAATGTTATCTCCATCTTACAGGGAGAATATTGAGGCGTAGTAAGTTTTTCAGAGTCGTGAATTCAAACCTGGGTCTTCCTGAGTCTAAAAGTGTACACTTGATCACTCTGCTGTACAGCTACCCTGCTCTCTAATTTTAAAATTTGGCTTGAGAAATGGAGTAAATGTTTTAATATTATATGTTTC
>NW_012114599.1:15302016-15311539 GCF_000951035.1 Colobus angolensis palliatus | reverse complement strand
TGAGGTGGAGTCTTGCTGTGTTGTCCAGGCTAGAGTGCAGTGGCGTGATCTCAGCTCCCTGCAACCTACACCTCCCACTATCAAGTGGTTCTCCTGCCTCAGCCTCCTGAGTAGCTGGGATTATAGGTGTGTGCCACCATGCCTGGCTAATTTTTGTATTTTTAATAGAGACGGGGCTTCACCATGTTGCCCAGGCTGGTCTCGAACTCCTTATCTCAGGTGATCTGCCCACCTCAGCCTCCAAACGTGCTTGGCTTACAGGCATGAGCCACCATACCTGGCCAATTGCTGCTTTCTTTGTCAAGATTTTTTTCTGACAGTTTGGTGACAGATGTGTCAAATTTTATTTCAAATTTCACTAAGGAAGGAAACCTGAGAAGATTAATTTAAAAATCCTCTCCTGGTTGAGGCATTTTATTTGTTTTTAAAAAGAAGATCAGATAACCCTCATAACTGGATACAAAAAAAAAAGAGAGAATTACTGTTTAAATGCCATACTCTTGACTGACAATTAGCTATACACGTAGGTAACAAGTTTCCCAGAAGGGATCTTAATCCATTAGCATCTATCAGCAAATTGGTTAAGCGTTTTTCCAGGTATGTTAATTTCTCCCTAGGAGGAGATTGGACATTCCATTATGAGAAAGTTTCCATCTTCTACCAGGCCATGAGTCTTCATTTCCTTCTCCATTAATAGCATCTGGCTTTCCTATCCCAATATATCTCCTTCTGTACTATTACAGTGGTCTAATAACTAATATCATCAGAACCTGTTGTTCCAATTCTCCTTCTATATGATAACCAAAATTATCTTTCTAAAATCCAGATCTCATCACACCACTCGCTACATTAGAAAGCTCTCCATTGCTTAGACATTGATGTGATTATACACATTGCATGCTTGTATCAAAACATCTAATGCACCCCGTAAATATATACACCTACTATGTACCCACAAACTGTTTTTTAAATCTAAAATCCTTAAACATGTTTCTTCACAACTTGTTGCCATCCTCCTGCCCAGACTCTTTTTCTTTTTTTTTTTTTAATTTTTTTTGAGATGAAATCTTGCTCTGTAGCCCAGGCTGGAGTGTGGCAGGGCAATTTCAGCTCACTGCAGCCTCCGCTTACCCTGTTCAAGTGAGTTTCCTATCCCAGCCTCCTGAGTAGCTTGGATTACAGGCATGTACCACCACACCTAGCTAATTTTTTGTATTTTTAGTAGAGATGGGTTTCACCATGTTGGCCAGGATGATCTTGAACTCCTGGACTCAAGTGATCTACCCGCCTTGGCCTCCCAAAGTGCTGGGATTACAGCATGTGCCGCTGAGACCAGCTCCAGACCCTATTTCATGAAATCTTTCTTCTATCTGCAGTAGCAAACTAACTCTTTACTGACTATTCTAAGGATTTGGCACACCAAGGTGCATTTATTTATGCTTTCTTCCTTCTTGTGCTTTTTGGAAGATGTCATTCCTTTCTAAGGACCCTTACTCAGTGACACCAGCTACCTGAAGTACCTTTCCCAATATCCCACTGGAATCACTTTTTTATTCTCACTTGTTACGTAATAAGAAGGTTTTTATTGTTGTATTTAACAAACCCTTACATTGCACCTAGTATGTGACATATACTATGTTAAGCACTTTATTCGCTAATTTGTATTTAGTGTAAATATTAACTTCCAGTCCCATGAAGTAACTACCATTTTGTTTCTATTTTACAGGCTAAAAACCTGAGGTACAGAGAAGTTAAGTTGTTTACTCAAAGTCACATACATATTAAATGCTGGTGCTAGGTTGGAACTTAGGAAATCTGGTTCTGAGTCCCTCCAGAGCCCATGTTTTTAATCACTGTGCTAAAATCCCTCCTATAGACTATTAAATATTTCATTACGGATGAAATATTTATTCAATATTTCATTATGAAATATAAAATATTTCATCATATTGCAATGCTTCAAACATTACAGTATTTTTGTGTTTACATATCTACCTCTCTACTAAGCTTCCTGAGAACAGAAACTGTTTAATTTTGTTTCTCCAATTGCTGGCTGAGCACCTGACATGAAATGGGTATTCAATAAATGCTTGTTGAATTGAATTGAGTTAAGATTAAAGCTGTTTTGTTTGTCTTTTCTCTGCTGATAAATGGACTTGCATGGCAGTTGTTTGCCTTGAGGTTTGTTTCTATAAACTCAGTGGGAGAAAAGGTAAGAAGATAAAAGCAAGTTAGTTCAGCAAAATAGAAAGACAAGACTAGTAAATGATCAGAAAACACCATTAAATACTATTACAGAAGTTCTTTTCAGGAACGAATATTTACTTTAGCCATCTAGTGAGGGGGATAGAAGTTTACACAATAGGGTGACTAGTAAGCCTTGTGTCAATAATGCAGTTTGTTTACTGAACAAATCAAAGAGTCATATACACACTTTGTGTACACTTTTAACATTGTTAAATGAAGTTGACCTGTACTCTTTGGAAAGGGAAATGCTGCTTCTGATAGAAATCCTGATAGCTCAAGTAGAAAAAGCTGAACTAATTGAATCTTCAAAGGAAAAAAATTACAAATCCCTTTAGAGGAAAAATATAATAAAAAAGGATAAAAGAAAAATACTCATTTAGGCTTTATCATTATGGATTATGAATATTCTCATGGAAGCATTTGGCACTAATGAGCTCTAATATGACTATAGGATTACAAAGCTGTTGTCATGGCAATTGATAATACATATGATCCTCACTGAAATATCAAATAAGTCTATGGTAAAATGTGTATTGGACTTGAATAAATGCCAAATGGGTGTAATGGTGGGAGACAAAGATAGCACTGTCTTTTCTCTTATGTAATTCAGTATTCACATAAATAAACACACATCGTGTTATAAATGATTGGCTTCTAATTCTTCCATCAATGAGTAAGAATTCAGGCATATAAAACTACTACAACTTAATATTCAGTAAAGTAATAGACTCAAAATCAGAATTGTTGTGATGAAAGCACCTTCAATGTAGGTTATATTCAAACTCCCACCCAACATAGATTTTTTTTGCTTCTACAATATTTTTTAAAATACTTATTCATTCCTCCTAGCTCTACCCATCAGGAAATATAATACTTTATACAATAATCCTTTCCATTTTTACCCAGCTTTACTTTTCAGAGTGGCCAGTGAATAGAATAATATTAATTTAGATCTCACTTGAAGTTCAGTGTTAAAATTCTTCTACACATTTTGAGAAATGAAAATAGTTTGCAAATAAGATGCATATTTGCTACTCATAAGAAGACTTGCTGCAGTCATCTATAAAGAAGAATCTGTAAATACATTATTAACAATCATTTTTATACAAAATTGATCAGACAATTTCATATGATTCTTATTCCTTTGGTTAGTTTTAATTAAAATTCTACCTACGAAACTTTTCTGGCGATAGAGTTAATGTGTTTCTGAAGAACAGAATGCTTTTTGCGCAACCTTTAATTCAGCTATGTTATTAATATACATAATATTTGTCTCACTTTGGAAACACCTAGGCTTTGTAATACTTTAATTATTGGAGTGGAGTGCTTAAATTATTCTAAGCAGTGTCTCTCTCCCAAAATGCTTAGAAGCATAGTTTTCTGTTTAGCTGGCTCTTTCTGAATGCTGAATGCTGAATGCAGAGGGGAGATCCCTTTTGTTATCTATAGATTTTATACTATTACATGCATCATTGTAATACTACAGAACAATAGTGCAGAATAATATTAAATCATTGATGACATCCTAAAGACTTTGCATGTAAAAAGCTGAAATAAAACTTACTTTCACTTCTTTGCATTATTATAGACTTAACAAACATTCATTTGGTGTCTGCTATGCACCAGACAGCCCTCCCAATACCTCAAAAACGAGGGGCATATGAGTATTGGAAGCAAAGCAAAGGAAAGCAAAACTATGTAATATTCTCTATAGTAAGCATTTAAAATGAACAAAACTAATTGCTAAGTGTTTTCAATACATCTTCTATTATTAAATACATCTCTTACTACCATTTATTAAATCCTTACCATATGGCAGGTACCATACTAAATGTTTATAGATATGCATTTATTCCTCACAACAATCCTATAAAATAGATACAATTATTGCTATTGTTTTATCCATTTTATAGATGACAGAAGTGAGGCACAGTGAACCTTGTGGCATTTTCAAGGATATACAGCACCTTGGTGGCACTGCCAGAAATGCATGGCTACCCCATGAACTGTTATGAATACAAATTTCAAATGGCCACTTTTTAATTAAATAGTTGGAAACATCCACAGGAGAATCTTCTATCTTTTTTGCTTTAAAGTACAGACAGCAACAGTACAAAGTAAGAGAGCCATTTTCTAGGAAAGGTGAAAGAAATAAAACCAGAGGATTCGAAACGGAAATCAGTTTTGATGATAGAGATAATAAAATCTTTTGAAATTTTAGTGAGCACTTGAAAGAGAATACGTAAAGAGGAAAATGATTCAGTAACATCCCTTTAAGATATAAAGTCAGGATATAAATCTCATAATTAGGAGAAAAACGTAAATTATTTTGTGGTAGATAGAGTGGCTTAAGTTCACCTGGCTCAAGTTCAGCCCCATAATTAAAAAAAAAAAATGACACAAAGCATGGGTCTTCAATGTCGTTTTAATCATAATGCTAAGCAGTGCAATTCACAAATTGCAGCAGCCAGAATCAGTATCAATTATCCCCTGGGTATCTTTGTCTTCATAGCATAGCACGGGAATATAAGGATTAAAGACAAGATGGGTCTGGTAGTGAGGAAAATTCTCTCAAGTGAAGAGATCTATTTTGGGATAACTACTTGTTTGCTCTTGTGCCACACAATTTAAAAACTACTTCATCTAATTTTTACAATATATTTACAGATAAGTAAACTGAAGCTATGATTTTACAGTGACACCATAAAGTAGCATCAGGTTAAAATCCAGGAGGAATTCTTGTACACTGGCATGGACACACACATTTCTCCAAAACCTTTCCTTCTGTTACTCAATGCTTTTCCTGCTTTACCTCTATTGGTGATTTATCTCTCTTTAAATACTTTTTCCTAAGTTAAATGCACCCATGACTAGACTCAGTCCTCTACGAAGGGTTTAATCTGGGCTATATAACAGGATAATAAAGCTCCTGTGAGATACTTCATTGTTTAATGGTCCACAGAAAATGAATGATGAGTATGAATTTGCCAACATTGAAGGGCATTCAGCCTATATGTGAAATAAATCTGACAGATCACCATATGCAAGAAATGCCCACACCACCTAAAAATGTGCTGATGTTCTAAAAATGGGATCTACGTTTAGCTGTCAAATAGAATTAGGTGAAGAGAGGAGGCAGAACTGTCAAAAACTTATAGGCTGACAGTGTTTATTCAATGCAGATTGTAAAACAAGACAACTATTACCAGAGAGGATTTCTCTCTCTGTGGACATGGATTGGTAGCATGCACCAACCCGCTTTGGTCATAGTTCAAAAAAATCATTGGCCATCATAAGAAAACGTGAATTTCCTTCTAGATAAGGTCAAGAAAGAACAAAACTGGAATTTGTAACTTTAGAAATAGATTTAAGAAATGTTCAGAATAGAGGGGCCATTTGGTATATGCATCAAAAATGATTCCTAATTACATTATAAATTTAACAACAAATAATTGAGTAGGAGATAAATTTCACCAATGGGATGACTGAGAGGCCCTCAGCAGATTCGTTTGACTGATTTAATATGGGAATATACTAAAAGCACAACGCATATTTACAAGGCTCTGGTACAGCAAACAAACCGTGTGAACTCTGTGAGTGGCCACTGACTCTTTGTGAGGCTTTAAGCCATTTTTATGGCAGAACTGTAGGCCTTTTAGGTTCTCAGGCAACATTAAATAAGCATGGATGCTAATATTGGCAAGGGCCCTAAACAGATCACGCAGGGTAAAACCTGGTGATGAAAAATCTCAGCTCATAATCCAGTCCAAGCAGATGTTCTATAATCAGTCTAATGTAACACTCGGAAGTTTTGGTGGCAGAGAATATGAGATCTGTATACAGCATTTGAGGCCCTGCGCTTCCACTTTTTATGCCTGTGAAGTGTCTGAGCCTCAGTTTCCTCATCTGTAGACTGGGCATAAAGAACACTTACTTCCTAGGGTTTATAAGAGGATTAACTGTTTTGTTTAGAACGGTAATCAACAAATGGTATAATTTTATGATTGTTAGCAACGTGAACACTATGTGTGCCTATGCAACTTTATGCTAGGCTTTGTGAAGTACAGCAAAACATTTGAGCCATGTGTTTTAAGGAGCTGGGTATCTGGGGAAGGTACAGACACAACAAATAAAAGACAATTGATCTAGATAAAATATTAGTCATTGGTGATTGGAAGAATAGAAACTTAGATATCCTTTATGCACATTTTGTTGATGTTTGTTGAGATGGAGTCTTGCTGTGTTGCCTAGGCTGCTGGTGTGCAATGGTATGATGTCAGCTCACTGCAACTTCCACCTCCCAGGTTCAAGCAATTCTCCCGCCTCAGCCTCCTTAGTAGCTGGGATTACAGGCATATGCCACCATGCCCAGCTAACTTTTGTATTTTTAGTAGAGATGGGATTTCACCATATTGGCCAGGCTGATCTTGAACTCCTGACCTCAGGTGATCTTCCTGGCTTGGCCTCCCAAAGTGCTGGGATTACAGCCTTGAGCCACCATGTCCAGCCCTTCATGTACATTTAATTAGGTCTGTTAGCCAGTTTTCTAGTTACTGTTCCTTCTTTACCCACTAACATACACTAAAACAACCTTGCCTGTAGTGAGCTGGATTTTCAGTCATAGTTGTATCATTCCTTTTACTATTTTGTAGAATTGCAAAAGAACTAAAAAATAATTTTTATCCTCAACTTATAGGCAGAATGATTCTTATCAAGGATAAGGATTGCCAGGAAACTATGATATGTATACATATGTATATATCTACTATCATATCTATGATATATATGTTTATACACATGAATATGTAATATCTGTATATATATGTGTGTGTATGCATGTATGTATACATGAAGGTGAAGTGCACTAATCATAATTTAGAAGCTTGATAAATTCACACATACACACACACACACAAAACTTGTAAACAGCACTCAGATTATAGTCCATCTCTAGAAGAAAACTTCATGCCCCATTAAAGCTCCTTTCCAGGAGTATTCCAGGGATATACCGACCTGGTTTCTATCACTATGCATCCCTTTTGTCTGTTTCAAACTTCACACAAATAGACTCATGCAGTATGCATTCTTTATTGCTTGGTTTATTTTAGGCATCATTTGTATGTTAGATTTACCCATGTTGTTGAGTATATCAGTAGTTCTTTTTATTGCTATGTAGTATTTTATTAAAATGCACTGTTTTAGTGGGTCTTTAGAAAAGAAAATTACATACTTGCAAAAATCAAATAGAACATAGCTGGGCGTGGTTCTTCTTTCCTTAAAACTTTAGCCTGCCTTTCCTCTGATAGTATGCTGTTGGCTCTATCGAATTTCCTCCTCCGTGGTTTTGGGCACATCTTCAACATCCTGAGGAAATTTCCGCTTTTACATATCTTACTATTGAAATTCCGTAGTTCTTAGGGATTTTTATCTGCTGACAAAATGTTGATTAGCACTGGCTAGGAGAGTTGATAGGGGAGGTTCAGTTCTCTGGAATATGTATTATTGCACTGTCCCTGCACTTTTAGCTCCTAGCCACTTTTTGCGTAGTAGATGATTAGTAAATATTTGTTAAAGAGGGTTGACCTGCTTCCTTTTTGGCTCTACAAAATTACTCTAACTTGGTGCTTACTCCTATTATAAACCTTGCACTTTTCTGGAAAGTTGCTCAGAGCTTGTACATTTACCTGAAATGCCTTAATTTGTCAATTTCAATGCTTTCAGTCTTAAATGATATGATTGAGCAATATTGTGAACTTCCTAAAACATAAATATGCACATAATGGCACTCAAAAATAAGCTATTAACTATTTTGAAGGATAAGCTGGAATAGTAATGTAGGCGACTTAGCATTTTGAAAATTGTTTTGATGGTACTTTGCCTCAGATCTTTAAAAAGACATGATGGATATTGGGGGCAGTAATTTTTAAGTCTCTTATTAAAAATATTTCCCTAAACATTAGAAATTTGGGGAAGCTAACGATTACCAGACACATATAACATGTCCAGCAATATATATTACCTCTGACCTTCTCAATAGCTCTACAGAGTTTTCATTTTGCAGAAATATAATGGAAACAGGAATAGCAATGGGAAAATTAGTGAAATTTTTATTAAAATGCAAATAAATATAGTTGATGCTAATTATTTAAGAAATGAGAGAGTGAAATTAAATCAATTGACCATAATCAATAGAATTTTAAATAATTGAGCAAGTGAAAAAATGGCACAGTGTAATTTTTTAAAGTTGTGAGCACCCATATTTCTACAGGCATTGAGACTTCGATGGTCCATGACATAACATATATTGCCCAAATGTGAAAGAGGGACCTGGAGAGAATTGAGGCCTCCTACTTGTTTTCTTTCTATTTGTGCTCTTCTCAAATCACAGAGCTTTATTTGAAATGTTTCTGAAGACTATTGGAGCACATCATTTTCCCTTTATTCTAAAAAATATCTTTGCTTTCTGTAGCTTACTTCCTATTGTTACCTTGCAACACCTTCCACACTATTCTTTATAAAATCTCCATGGTGTGGCAGTTTTCTCTTGATGATTACTTAGTTGGAGACGTGCATTATTTCTTCTGCTGTTCATTTTTTTCAAGTAAACATTTGTAATGTTCTTGGCTTCTATTTTTGCCAATGCCATTTAGCTTCTTACAAAGTCTAACTTTATGGCTTTGTCTATCTGTGAGCAAATGGAATAGAAAAATCTTGGAGTATCAATTCATCTGGGCTTATTTATGCATCTCTCAACATCTATGTCTTTCCGAACCCCATCAGCTATAAGGCTAAATGGTGGATAGTGGTGAATGAAACCAGAAAGTTTTAGCTGAATTTAACTCCTCAGTTTAATCTGGATTTGTTCTGTTCAAATATATATATTTATATATATATTTGACTATGGAAAAGCTTAGTGGCATTAAGCATAGACTTATTTGATCATATGACCAGTCAATACCCCAAATAAGGAATCAGAAGGGCCGATAGAAGCATCACCAGATGAAATTTTTACTATACGACTTCTTCTGTTTAACACTCACTTCCTTTCAATCCTGAGTTAAATTTCCAAGGTTAATAAAAAACAAAATCCATATGGACTCCATTTGCCTGATTGAAAAGAGGCCTAGCAGGACTCTGGACGCCTCTGTTTCCTACATGCTTCCCTGTAGTTAGGTACTACACACAGGGGCCAGCTGACTGTACACACAGGTGAGAGAGTTATCACCTGAGCTACCTTTCAGACAGAACTGCCAATTGTATTAATTCTTTTTTTTTT
>NW_012114599.1:15291756-15301966 GCF_000951035.1 Colobus angolensis palliatus | reverse complement strand
GCTCTGAGGAGGGACTTCTTTTTTTTTTTTGAGACGGAGTCTTGCTCTGTCGCCCAGGCTGGAGTGCAGTGGTGCGATCTCGGCTCACTGCAACCCCCGCCTCCTGGGTTCACGCCATTCTTCGGCCTCAGCCTCCTGAGTAGCTGGGACTACAGGCACCTGCCACCATGCCTGGCTAATTTTTTGTATTTTTAGTAGAGATGGGGTTTCACCATGTTAGCCAGGAGGGTTTTGATCTCCCGACCTCGTGATCTGCCTGCCTCAGCCTCCCAAAGTTCTGGGATTACAAGAACCACCATGCCCGGCCTACTAATTGTATTAATTCTATGAATTCATCTAGAATACATGAATTCTGGCCTCAAAAGTAGTAGTAACAGGAATGATGACAATTTAATAGTAATCACTACCATCAATATATTAATTATTATGAGCTGCAGCGTAGGAGGAGGAGACAGGTGATTGCCATCGATTTAGCTCCTCAGTTCCCACTGAGAACTTTCCATGTGACCATCTGTCACCCTAATTCTAAATTATCACTAGGCTAATAATAATCATTTCCTCATCTCTTTTTACCCATCTTGTATCTTCCTTATTTCTTGTCTCATAGATTATTAAAGCATTTCCCAGAGTTTCTTTGCTGCATAGTCATCATTATCATGGATAACCAGATGAGAATATCTTCTTCTCTTGCCTGATTTTCAGAAATGCAGATTCTGGGTATGTGTTAGAAGAAAGGGAGCTCGGTGACTGAATTCCTATCAAATCCTTTAACATACTTGGCTGAATGACATCTCCAGTTTTCTCTGGGCAAATAAATTAGTTTTTAGAATACTTGTTCACAGGCTTATTTGAGAAATAGGCATGAAGGATCTTCTGGTTGTTCCTATAATGAATAATAATTTAAGATGATATATTTCACATATTTGGAGCAAAATATTGAATGCCAGTTTCACATGATAGGCTCATTTTCTTTTCAGAAGTTTAGACTTATTGGAAGTAAAACTTATGAACGTGAATAGAGGCTTTTCCTGTCCCTATATTCCAGAGATTTGGTAATTTTAAAATTTCTAATGAACACCTTTGAAATTACATGTTGTTTTTGCACTGAACAGCTGGGTATCATGTCCTCTAGCTCTAAGTTGCCTTTCATTAATAACCTATCACTTCTGACTAGGACTGTGGGGAATGAAAGTACAATTCTGGCTAAAGGAATTGCCAGAAATAAATCATAAGCCCTAGAAAAATCTTGTAACTGTAAGTTTTATCTGTAGCCAAACTATATTAATAAAGTTACTAAAACTACAAAGTCATTTACAGCTTGCAGTTGAGGAAATTGTTTTTGTAGGAAAGCTCTTTCCTCAGAATGTTGAACTGGAAGATGACTCGGTGGGTGATAGGACTTCAGGTGCTGGACAAATGCCAGGAGACTTACCCATAAAGTGTAAGTGTGGACTCATGAACATTTGTATCCCATCAAGTAGAAAATTGTTGAAGACTATCTATCGATCTTGTCATACAAAGCTGGCCAAATGTCTTCCTACTGTTTTTCATTTGTTTAAACTTCTCTAATATGCAGCTAATTTTCTAATTATAATATGATACATTTAGCAATAGTATTTTTGTGAAACCTGCCTGAGTAATTCCTCTTGCAACTAGAGACTGGACAAAAGTTATGGGGGGAAAAAACCCCAGGAATATTAAAATGATTGTATTAGAGAAATGTTTTCCATACAGGTGTAGTGCATTCTGGATACTGACTCAGGGACTCTGGGCATCTTCACAGAGACACCCCTAGATACAAAACTTGATGTAGCTTCTTGTAGTTCCTTTATTACCAACTAGGGCATGGGGCTCTCGGCAAGGCTCTGAAGTAGAAAGTACCTTTTATAGACCGATAAAGAAGTACAGACAATCTGATCGTACAAAGGTGGCTGGGGTATTTGTCTTTCAGGGAAAATAATCCACTTAAACAAAACCACCTTCCTCATAGTTTTGTACGTTTAGGGGAGAGCCCAACGTTTTCAAAAAATATTTGAAAGGCAGTAATTCCCCAGTGCAAGCCTACATTTTTTTTTTTTTTTTTTTTTTTTTTTACCTATGATATACCTAGTTAGCATTCTGTAACCTCTAGAATTTGTCCTTATCTTCACCTAGCTAATGCTGAAAATTTTATGCATTTATCACTCACCTTATCACCACTGCAATTCTTTTATTTTTTTGTTTCTGTTCAGTGGTCTTTTGTTTTAGGAAAAAGGAGTTAGATTTACAGTCTTGGAAATGAAAGGTGTCTCTTTTAAATAACAGAATAAATATTGTATGGAGAGTGAGAGTGTTTTTGTAACTGCAGGCAAGGACCTGTGTCTGCTCCTGTGGTCTCCTCAGCAGGCAGATTTCTGCTAGCACTTGCTGACATTTTCCATAGCAATGAGAGCTGCCAATAAAGCAACTAAAGACCACTGTGTGACTAAATGGGATAAATGCATAATAAAAAAAGAAACCATAATTAATTCTTCTCTTTGGGATAATGGAATCAGAACATTGGTGCAGAGACCTCCCCCTAACTCATGAATCATCAATATTAGACTTACAGTGCTTTGGGATGTTTTCAATATAATTTGTTTTTGTCCGACACACACACACGCATATATATATATGTAATCTTATTTATAGTACAGTTTTAAATCATCTTGGAAGATATTATGTGTAAAACATAAAACTCTACCTTAAACAATAATGGTTAAATTATTATGCAAGGGAAGTGTAAAATTAGTAGTGCAGAAAGTAATGACTTGTGAAAATAAATATGATTTAAAAGCTATTGGAACCCCCAAAACACTTTAAGCCTTGAGAGAGATGTGACTGTGATCTGAGTCACATCTGGCTACAACTTCTATTTCTCAGATTATAGATTACTTCACTTTCTTATTTTCCTTGTTCTGTACAATGACTAAAGATAATTAAATGATGTCAGAGACAAAAACCTCCTGCCTTCTTCATTAATGATCCTTGCTGTAGATTAACTTCCCCTTTGTTGTTCTACTTTGCTTAAACCAGATGACAGAAAACCCATGGCTATTCCACCCTCTGTAAAAAAATGTTAAGTGTACCCTTCCCCAAAAGAAACACTGCCTACAACCAATCAAACTACTGTAAGTATGAGCCAAGGTCGTATGAATAACTTACAATCCTGCTAAAAACTCTATGTCTGCCTATATAAATGTTAACTTCCCTGCTTGGGAATGCTGACTCCATTCTTTTAGAGTTGGTGTTTCCAGGTGGGCTTTCCTCAAACTTTGCATGTGAATAAACTTTCTTTAAATTGGATTCTGACTGTTTTGATAATTTTAGGTTGACACACTTCAAGGATTCAGAGTCAGAAAGTTAACCTGGGGACAAGTAGACCAGAAAGCTTCATGGGACTAGGTAGCACTTGACCTTAACCCTGAAGAATAAGTGGGCTTCTTGATAGATACAGAGGGGAAAATGATAGAAGTCCTGAAGGTACAAATAAGAAGGGGTTCAAATGAAAAGAGTTGCTTCTCAGACAATAACAAGATCAGACAATAACACTTGATAGAGCAAATGGAATCCAGCTGTGGAGACTTACTAGCTGAGGAAGTCGACCTCTGCTTTGTGGAGTGGATAATGGTTAAGTGGTAACCTTTGAAAGTATTTCTTTTTTTCTTCTTTTTTTTTTTGGCTTCTCTGAACTGTGAGAGACAGGGTGATAATTTCCTTTTAAGTAAGTTAAGTAAGCAGAAGTGTTTAAGAAGGTAAGACCAATTTTGGAGGAAATGAGTTGGCTGTGATGGTTTGCCTGAGGACACTTTGAAGGTAGAATTCATTTAATCTCAAACTTTTCACACTTGGAAATGTCATTTCTGTAAGATTGTGTTAAAGGATCTTGAAATCATTTAAAAAACAGAGACAATAAAAATCCCATCACCATGCCAAATACTCTACTAGGTGCCTTACGTAACGTTGTAAGTTAGCTCTTTGCAGCAACTTTATGAGGTAGATGTTACTATGTTCATTTCACAGATAAAAAATTTTAGCTTCAAAGAAGTTATTTGGCTTGCTTGACATCCCAGAAATATGAGGTGGCAGCACTAGGCTTAACTTCAGGGGACTCTGACTTTGCATTCATGCTCTTGTGTTATGTGCCATGGAGAGTAGAAAACAATGGACGGTGATCTAGAAGCTTATATTTTTTTTTCATGGAGGATGATTCTTGCATCCATAAAATTAAGCCAGAAAAAGATCTGAGATAGTACATAACTTAGTGCTCTGCTTCAAGGTCAGGCTACAAGTGATTGTCAGTAGAGAGATGAGGTTTCCACTTGTTTCTCCTCCAGTCAACCAGCAGTGCTATAATTCCAATTGTGCATATGTGCAAAGTTTACAGGGTACTTTAAAATATGTTTTAAAATAAACTTCACAAAAACTCATGAATAAGAGGTAGGGTATGTGCATTTTTTTCCCACTTTTTTGGCAAGAAAAACTGAGATTCAAGAGGTGCTAAATGGCAGAGTTAGCAATCAAATCCAGTTTTTGTTACTAAGTCTAATGGCATGCTTAATTTCTATGACGTGTCTGATTGCCAGTACTATGTAGCAATTTTGATCCTCGAGTTAACGTTTCTGATTTTTTCTATTATTTTGGTTCCTAGTTTTAAGATTTCTCTATAAATGCAAAACCACTACCCCTTATGTCAAACAGGATAGAACAATGTTCACAATGCTGATGAATGAATATGAGAGGTAGGAACCTAGTTCAGGGAAAGAATCGGTAGGTCCCGTTTCTTTTTGCACAAGTCTAGTTAAGGTTAGTTGTTCATTGAATAATTATATTTCATTGAAAGGGCAGAAAAACAACACAGATAAAATCCTGGTTCCTTAAAATGTGCTGTTCTTTCCTTATGGATAATGGCCCCCTTTCAGAACTAAATGAGGTTACAAATTGAACTTGTGTTATAGCTTATTAAAAACTTGGCCTCACTTTTAGCACTCAGGACCCTTGGAAGCCATTGAAAGCCTCCTGCTGCTTTTTCCATAACCTTTGCACCATGACAGCCCAGCCACACTTATCTCTGCCATGTAGAACTATGGGAGAAAGTCAGGGTCAAATCATTAGGCATTTCTTACACCAGAAATCAGCGTCATTGTAGGAGGTGGGTGACCGCCCTTTTCTGGGAGGGAGAGATAGAAGGGCATGCATTTTACATTCACTCTAGTGTAATTTGAGACCACGCCTGCAGGGCCCCCTGTTGGTGCATTCTTCAACGTTTAATCCCTTGTCTGGGGAAAAGCCTATAGCAAAAGCCTAAAGCATTCTCCTATCACATCATAAGCAGGGAGACTTAAGAATCCTGAGAGGTATTACTACTGGAAGAAAAAACGGAAATGCAGTACAATCATCCTCAACATTAACTACATTTAAATGCATTCAGCAGTCTGGAACAGTTCTCATACACTAATAATAAAATGAGGGGAAATTTCTTCAGTGAGAAACTATGTTTTGACTCTGAGATTCAATTAAAATAATTTAAAATGAAGTAGCAAAGGAAAGATTTCCTGTGGCTGTGTGATATCACAGGGCTTCATGCAATTGAAAAGGAAAAATGCAAACACGCTAAGAGTATCTGGAGAAAACACATGAGGAATGAATATCAAAGAAATCAATAGGAAAAATCACCTTCCCTAAGTATAATGTCAAGGAAACGCTATTGAAAAAAGCATAGTATCTCCTTCCAGGGGAATATGCAGAAGCAAAGGCAAGCATTTTTAAAACTAGCAAAAACTACACTGGAATTTAAAACTAAAATTAGTAATCTAGCTGACAAAGACCTATGGAAGGTGTTTATGTGTTCCGTGGGGGAAATAAAATCAATGAAAGAATGAACATATTGCATTTATACACTACTCATGCTTTACAGCATTCTAGTCTCAACACTGTATTTTTGTTATGCCAAATGATTAAGGACCCACTGTAGCCCATTAAGTTTTTCGTGAGATGATGATATAGTAGAATGACAATGAATATTTTGTTGCTATTCACGTTGAGAGGCTTGGAGAATATACTGGTTGTATGCTTCCAGAAAAGAACAATAAATGCTCCTTGCAGGTTTTATGAATTTACTTTTTCTTTAAGGTGGCTTAAACATGTATTTTTAAAAGAATGGGGGTCAGGCCTGGCTGATACTCAACTGTAGGTCCAGTACAGCTGCACAGGTTGTTGATAGCCAGCATCCTTTCTCATTGGTCAGTGCCTGGAAAGAATCAGCTAAATATTTAGAATAGAACTCTGAGACAGGGCATATAGTGAATTTACGCCTTCTTTATTTATAATATGATATAATGTGAATTATTACAACATGTTTTGGTCACATAATAAGAGTAGCACATTCTAGTTTCACATGAAATATTGCTTACTTCAGATAGAAGAAAAGGTATTTGTTTTGAGCTTTACATCTTTTTCGTAAAAAAAAAATCATCTATTACTGAATATTGAATGAGAAAATAAATATAATATTTTCACTGCTTAGTTATGTTTAATTACTTAGACAAGACAATAAATATCTTTCCTTATCCTTAGAGTAAGTATACTATTTTGTATACTAATATTAAGAATGATATTATTTTAATGTTTAAAATTGTAATTACATATATTCTTCTTCCATTTAAGTTTTCTCAAACAAAAAAGACCCACTAAATCTTATAAAATTAAACTGTATTTGTGATTTATTTGTGCAGAAAACATACACAATAAAGTCAAAAATTAAACCTTCCCATGCATAATAATTGTCAAGGATCTGGTAGTGTTAAAACATTGAATATTGGACATGAACTTTGAATTGTTTCTCTAAGAGTGACGATAGGTCTTTGCTTCTCATTTAACATGACTTGACTGAGTACCAAGGGGATATCAGCTGCTATCGCAGGCAATGAGATTATAGAGGTGAAACCCACAGTCTCTTCTGGATTTTCAGATCTACATTGGGGTTTTTTTTGGGTTTACAAATCTATTTCTATCCTTTAATTATATGACTTGGATTTTTTTACATACTGTGACAGAGATCGATCAGCTCACAAAGAGTATTCTTATTACCGTACAAGTGGATAGTAATAATCATAACGACATGGGCAAATATTTATTAAATGCTTATTACACATTTGGTTCTAAATGTTTAATTTTACTTAATATTCACAAAGTATCTATGATAATTTTTTTTTTTGCGCTTCCCATTTTATAGAGAGGAAACTGAGAGAAGGCCCAAATTCAAACAACTTTTAAGTAGCCGAACTGGTGTGCAGAATTCACTGTGACCTGGGTATGCATTGATGTAAATTCTACCCTAATAATTCAACCAATCAGAGAACTTATGATATCAGGACTGTTGCATGCGTGGGTGTTGTCTCTACCCAAATAGACTATAATCTCTTGAGGAATATTTCTTCTGAACTGTCTCAAGAGATTAACTCAGTCTTGGATGACAGAGAATCATCCTGTGTGCGTATTGGTCAAGCTGCAGGGATCCCTCCACTGTGGTTAGCTTATGGCCCTCTGGAGGCCTGTTGAATCAGAGCTAGGTCTGGCTCTGCAAGGTTTCCTGCCCCTCAGCTAGTGTTTCCTAGAGGTATCAGGCCTTGCCTTTAGAGATGGTGCTCTCCCCTTGAGAAGTTGTACTGAAATTTTGTTGTTATAGTACTTTTTAGTATCTGCTCTTTCTGCATTCTGGCTCCCTACAGTGTAAACTTTCTTATTCCCCTTCCTAGCAATTTCTTTTTCTCTCTCAACTCTGTGCTCTTGGAAGGGTTTTCATGAGTGATTTGCTGCTATTTCTGAGATTCTCAAGTGCTTTGACTAACACAGCCCTTTTGATCTCTTAGTGACTCCTCAGCTATGCCCCTCAGCTTGGAGGCTGCAGGGCTGTCTCCGTTTTCAGCTAGTTGCTCTGACAGTTAGTTTCATCACATGGTATCTCCTCTCCTTTTGGAAGAAAGTGTTGTGTATTTGGGTTCCATCTTTGGTTCCACTTCATCTCCTGCTGCTCCTGCTACATAACTGCTGATTCTTCACTGGTCCTGCTGCTAGAGGTTGAAGGGTTGAGGGCGCTGGCCACAACTGACTGCCCATATCCTGGGGTTTGGTGACATGTCATCGGTGGCTCTCTGCCCCTCTTTCTTGATCTCACCTGAAGAAAATTCCTTATTTTTATTTCTTTCCTAAAAATAGATTTCCTGTTCTTGCTTCATCAATGAAATTTCTTCTTTTTCCTCTCTGAAGGTATTAATGAGATCTTTTCCTTCATTGTCTCCTGTTCTGCATATTCTCCTTTCCTTCAAATTATTTATTTTTTTGTTTGATTTGCTCACTATTTGTCACATTAGAAACTTTTATCAGATAATTGGAACCTGGCGAACCTAGGTTGTTTGCTCTGATTTACAAATGGGCATCATGAAAACAACCAAAGTCTTTTTGAGTGTGTGTGTGTCTACCCATTCTGAGCTTTAAGACAGGTTAATTGCTGCCAGGCCTGCTTTCTTGAGGAGGCTGTGATGTCAGTAATTTTAGGTACCCACCTAGAGCCAGTCACATTTCTTGGAGAAAGACCCTCTCATTTCTTCTCTGAAGGAAGTAGACCTAGCTGCCTTACCTGAAAGCTGAGTGAAGAAATGGAGTTAGGATATTCATGTTTCTTATCACCCTATTGATAGTGTGGTGTTCCTGGCATCAATTGTCCCTAAATTCTGAGATCCTGTATATTACCCTCTGCAGAGAATGAACCCAGTATTTTAACAAGGTAGAGGAGAGGGAACTAAGTCGGGTAGGAGATCTAACTACATCTTAAAAAGTGTCTCTATTTTTCAGCGCCACCTTCCTTTTTTTTTTTTTTTTTTTTTTTTTTTTTTTTTTGCGAATTTACCTGGTACCCCAGTTCTTTGAAAGAATCAGCAGTGTAGATCAGAGTGTGTCTCTGTTTTCTGACTGCTAAGACACTTTTGGGTTTTGTTGTTCAGCCTCCAATATTTTATTGCTCTTGTCTCTTGTCCCATTTTGTTGCCTTTGTGGGTTTACGATGTTTGAGAAAAAACTTTTATTGTTGTTTTAATGGAATGGTTGAAAGGAAGCAAAAGTAAATCCATGCATTTGGTTCACCACCATTATGCAAAATGAGCTCACAATTGGCACTGTGATAAGTACCCAAGAATATAAAAAATGTGCACCTTTACAAATTATATATATATATTTTTTGCCATTTTGAGGACAAAGATTCCATATCTTTGAAACATTTATTATTCTACCTTCTGTATTATAATTGTCACAAGATCTGAAATTTCTGTTATGTCTCAAGTTCCTCTGCAAATAAATAATCTGTTTTCCTATAGGAGAGAGGTTATCCTTTACTACATTACAAATCTAATTTATAGAAAAATGCCTGCCATAGTTATTTTTAATCTTCTGAAAAATCACTACCTTATATCAACACTGTAAAACTAAATATCTAATCGTATTTTTCTAAACCATTAAATGAGGGGTATTAATTACAAATGCCTAAGATTAAGTTTTAATTATTACTAATGTGTTTCCACTTTGAAAAATGTGGTTCACCCCCTTCCTTCTAACCAAAGTTCTCTTATTGACTTTATTTTAGTAATTATTACAGAGAGACAACCTGCTATTTTTAAAAACAAATCTCATTATCTGCTTATTGTAGTATATATATATTTAGGTATCTATGGTTGTAAAGCAAAGTACCCATAAACCAAGGGGCTGAAAGCAACCATTTTATGTTGCTTACGGTTTTATGTGTCAAGGAATTTCAACGGTCTTGGCTGGGTGGGTTGTCTCTGGTTCACATGACATCATCAGAGTTTCCCAAAACTTGAGGACTGTGTTTCAAGATGAAATCTTCACTCATACGGCTGGCACTGCAGTGTTCCTTAGCTTCTCTCTCCACCTGGCATTTTATCTTCCAGGCCCTCTGTAGGCATCTTTGGCACTTCCAGGCTAGCAGTCTCAGGGTAGTCAGACTTCTTATATTAACAGTTGATTTCCTCCGGAGCAAGCCTACCATGAGCAAGTGTTTCACAGGATAGAGAGTGGAAGCGGCCGGGCGCGGTGGCTCAAGCCTGTAATCCCAGCACTTTGGGAGGCCGAGACGGGCGGATCACGAGGTCAGGAGATCGAGACCATCCTGGCTAACACG
>NW_012114599.1:15280486-15288051 GCF_000951035.1 Colobus angolensis palliatus | reverse complement strand
GAAACCATCATTCTTAGCAAACTATCACAAGAACAGAAAACCAAACACCGCATGTTCTCACTCATAGGTGGGAATTGAACAATGAGATCACTTGGACACAGGAAGAGGAACATCTCACACCGTGTCCTATTGTGGGGAGGGGGTGGGAGGAGGGAGATAGACCTAATGTAAATGATGAGTTAATGGGTGCAGCACACCAACATGGCACATCTATACATATGTAACAAACCTGCACGTTGTGCACATGTACCCTAGAACTTAAAGTATAATAATAATAAAAAATAGAAAAAGGTAAAAGAAAATAATCAGTAAAAACAGGATGACACTGCCAAAAAAAAAAAAAATGTATTGGTGTAACCAGCTACAGAGGTAATATACCTTAGCATTCATTATACCTAACACTATTGATATTTAATGTCAAAATATATTGTGTTCTACAGACTCCCTGAATCTGTGTCACCTACAAGTTCGTTCAAGCAGTAATTAAAGTAAGAAGCACTGCCTTTAAGATACGATCAAAACTTCCCAGAGGATGAGCACAGCAGGTTGTCAGTACCTCTTCTCTGATGGTTTTTATGCGGCGGTTTGCTGAGACTCTGTCTTAAATCCATGAGCTTTGTCTGTCCAAAATTCAATAAATTCCACTTTTGCCTGGAGGATATGATGCAAGGAGTCTATCCCTTTCTTGACCTCAGCATGGATGACCAGTTCATTAGGACAGGGTCCTGTCAATGTAGGTACTATCACCATTATTATTGTCATCATAATTTTACATATTCTAATCACACATTGACTTCAAAGAATGCAAAACGAATAAAGGCTACATCCCTGACCTTAGTCACCTACCATTTTGAGGGTGCCCTGTTGATAATAAAGGAGATTTTATATAAAGATGTGGTTTGGGGAGTATAAGCCATCACTATTACTAGAAAACAACACAAACCAATGCAGCCATTCTGAGGAAGCTCATGATATGACCCAGAGGCATAACTTGAGTGATTTGTGGCATCCAGGAAGACTTGCCTCTCTCACCTGTGGCCTGGAGCTTGCGGTCCTGAAATAATACACTTACTATTAATTACTTTCACAAGAAAGGGACATTAGCTTCAGAGACCCACAGATGTAGATTCCGATCTTTACTACTTTACATAATGGTTTTGTGTCTTAAGAAAAGATAGTTAACTACTTTGATACTTGGATTTTTCAGCTGTAAAATGTTTATCTTATAAAAAATGTTGTGAAATTTAAATGTGATGATATATGTAAAACTCCTAACAATACTTACACTTAATGTTTACATCAATAATAATTGATTCAGAAAAACCACCTTCCCTCCCTCTCTCCCTCCCTCCCCCCTCCCTCTCTCCTTCCCTCCCCACCTTTCTTCCTTTTTCCTTTTCTTTCTTCCCCTCTTTACTTAATTTATTACCTCATCTGGATGCCTAGTCAGATTATTCTGAAGCAATTACCAGCTATTACATTACATCCTTATATCTTGAAATATTGTAATATGTATACTTAAATTATTTTCAGACATAACATTTGTACGATGATGCTACCTAAATTATTAACAATAATTAGTAGAATTATTCATTATCATCATCATCAAATATTCAGCCAGTGTTCACATCTCCTCATCTGCCTTGTAATCATTTTTTGCAATCTGTTTGTTTGCATTGGGATCAAGATAATGTCCACATATTGCTGATATGTCTTTCAAGTGTCTTTTAAAAACTAAACTTTTTATTTGAAAATGATTCTAGGTATACAGAAAAGCTGCAAAGATAGTACAGAGGGTTTTGGTATATCCTTGTGGAAGTTGCAGATACCAGCATGAAATCACTTTTTGTCAGACCCAAACAAATTAGAGCCGGGAAAGCACGAAGAGGGAGAGCTCGTGCTTGCATATCTGAGATAAAGACTGTCTCAAAGACTTTCTAAAATAACCCGACAAAACAATTATTCCTTCTTTAGGACTGCAGCAATAAGATGCTGCAGATAAGATGTTCTTGAAGAACACCTGCCCAGTAATGGCATCTCCACCAATGAACTGATGCTAACTCTGGCTTTGAGCCTCTGAAATCAATGAACTCTGTTTCCAAGTAGTTTATGTCAACTTCTCCTTGTGTCAATAAAAACTTCTGTTTACCCCCCTTCTTCAGGTGCATATATGGCTTGCCATACCCGTGGATGTCAGATTATAATCCTCTTTTCTAATTCCCAAATAAACTCAACATACTTTCAGACATTTTTCTCTGACTTTTTGTTTTAGGTTGACATTCTTTACTCAGGTTTTGCTAATGTTAGCATCTTACATAACCATGGTACTTCAGCACTAAGAAATTAACATTACTATAATACTAAAAACTAAACTACAGACTTTATTTGAATTTCAGCAGGTTTTCCACTAATCCAGCATGTATTCTAGGATTCTATATTATATTTAGGTTTTTTAGTCTCTTTTAGACTGTAATTTCCTCTAGATCTTTTTTATTGCCTTATTTCATATGATAAGCCAGATTTTTTTAATACACATTTTTAAATGTGAATTGTAACTTTATACTTGTGCTATTTTTAATGTTTCTTCATATCTTGAATTTCTTATAATTTTGTATTATGTATAAATATTTATCAAGTTAAGAATTTATATACTTATTTATTAGTTGGTATTAAACTAGTTAATGGACAGGGTTGTGTACTTTCATCATGAAATTTCTGAGTCTAGTTTTCTCTCCTTCTGATGTTAGTAGCAATTGATGAACATTGTTTAGATCCATTAACTCATTAGGGGTTACAGAATAGTGATATTCTAATTCTATCATTCTTCATTGTATATAAACTATTTCATCATAATAAATTTTTCCTCTTCAACTGTAAAAGGAGAATAAATGTTGAATTTTCCCCCTTTATTTAATAGTTCTCAAAGAAGTGCAGTCATTTCCTAGCATCTTTCAGTCATTTATAATCTACTCTATTTTCATGGCCCTTTTTCAGTATTGTTAGTTATAGTTGATGGATATAGATTGTCAGAGAATTTTTAGGTTTATAGAAAAATTTGAGCAGAAAGGGCAGAGAGTGCTCATATACTTCTCCCCTCACACAGCTTCCCCTATTATTAACATCATGCACTAATGTAGGATATTTGTTACAACTGATGAATCAATATCAATATATTACTATTGATTAAAGTCCACAGTTTACAGTAGGGTTCATTCTTTGTGATGTACAATTCTGTGGATTTTGATGAATATATATATCATGTGTCCATCATTACAGTATGACACATAATAGTTCCACTCCCCTAAAAATCCGCTGTGTTACACCTATTTATTCCTTCCTTACTCCTAAGCTCTGAAAACCACTGATTTTTTTTTTTTTTTGCTGTCTCTACACTTTGGCCTTTTCCAGGATGCCTTATAGTTAGAGTCCTATAGCATATAGCCTTTCAGACTGCCTTGTCTCACTTAGCAATATGCATTTAAACTTCCTCCATGTCCTACCGTGGCTTGCTAGCTCATTTCTTTCTATCACTGGAAAATATTCCATTGTCTGGATGGACTGTAGTGTGTTTATTCATTCATCTATTGAAGGACACATTGGTTGCTTCAAGTTTTGGCAATTATGAAGAAAGCTGCTATAAACATTCATGTACAGGCTTTTATGTGCATATAAATGTTCATTTTATTTGAGTAAATACCAAGGAATGCAATTGCTGGGTCAAATAATAAGACTATATTTCAGTTTATTTTTTAAAATGCCCAACTATCTTATGATGTAGTTATATTTTGCGTTCTTGCCAGCAATGAATGAGAGTTCCTGTTGCTCCTTATACTGGCAGCATTCAGAGTGTCAGTGTTTTGGGTTTTGCTCATTTCTCGTAGGTGTACAGTGGTACCTCCTTGGTTTTTTTTTGGGGTGGGGGAGGGGGACAGGGTCTGGCTGTGTCTTCCAGGCTGGAGTGCGATGGTGCAATCTTGGTTCACCGCAACCTTTGCCTTTTGCACTCAGATGATTCTCCCCCTCAGCTTCCTGATTAGCTGGGGACTACAGGCATGCATTACCATGGCTGACTAACTTTTTTTTTTTTGATGGAGTATTGCTCTGTCACTCAGACTGGGGAGCAATGGTGTGATCTCTGTTCACTGTAACCTCTGCCTCCTGGGTTCAAGCAATTCTCCTGCCTCAGCCTCCTGAGTAGCTGGGATTACAGGCACCCACCATCATGCCTGGCTAAATTTTGTATTTTTGTAGAGATGGGGTTTTGCCATGTTGCCCAGGCAGGCCTTCAACTCCTGAGCTCAAGCAAGCTGCCTGCCTTGGGCCTCCTGAAGTGTAGAGATTACAGCTGTGAGCCATGGTACCTGGTCTATCTCATTGTTTTAATTGTAATTCTCTAATGACATATGATGTTGAACATCTTTTCATATACTTATTTGACATTTATATATTTTTTCTGGTGAGATGTCTGTTCAGATTTTTTTTTTTTTCTTTTTTACCTATTTTCAGTTGGGTTGTTTGTTTTCTTATTATTGAATTTCAAGAATTCTTTGCATATCTTAGATACACATCCTTTATTGGCTATATGTTTTGCCAGTGTTTTCTTCCAGTTTATGGATTATCTTCTCATTATCTTAGAAGATTTTTTCACAGAGCAGATGTTTTTAATTTGAATGAAATCCAACTTACTGATTTTTTTCTATGGATTGTTCTTTTGGTGTTGTATCTAAAAAGCCATTGCCAAACCCATGGTAACTTAAATCTTCTCCTATGTTATCTTCTAAAATTTTACAGTTTTGCATTTTACTTTTAGGTATATAACCCATTTTGAGTTATTATTTGTGAAATGTGAAAAGTCAATGTTGAGACAAACTTTTTTTGCATTTAGATGTCTAGTTGTTCTTCTAGCACTGTTATGTTCTCAATATATCTCCCCAGATTTGTGAGTTAAAGCTTAATAGCCAATGTGACAGTATTAAGAGGTGGAGTCATTAGAAGGTGATTAAGTCCTGAGGGCAGAGCCCTCAAGGATGGGATTAGGGCCCTTATAAATAGGCTTGAGGGAGTGGGTTTCCTCTCTTCTCCTTTTCCGCCATGGGAAAACACAGCATATGTCAACTGTTTTGACCTTCCGCCCTTTCACCATGTGAGGATACCTAGAGGGTGCCATCCATGAGGAAAGGCGCCTTCACCAGACACTGAACCTGCCAGCACCTTGATCTTGAACTTCCCAGCCTCCAAAACTGTAAGCCATACATTTCTGTTGTTTATACACAAATTGTGCAGTCTTAGATGTTTCGTTATAGCAGCACAAATGAACTAAGAGAAACACCATTTGTTAAGAACACTGTCCTTTCTCCATTAAATCGCTTTTGCTCCTTTGTCAGAAATACATCTACTGTAATTTTGTGGGTATATTTCCGGACTCTCTATTCTGTTCCATTGCTCTACTTGTCAATTTTGTAAACCAAAATATGAACATTAGATAGTAGCATAGCCTGGCTGACTAACCACTATTTGGAGTATCTTAGTTCTTATTTTCTGGGTGACAAACTTTGAGAAGAGTCTATCATGAAGTAGAGTATGTTCTTGCATTATTCTAATAATAATCACCCTGTTGTGAAGGTAGTGCTGAGACCTCAATATCATAAGACAGTATAGATAATGGAAAAACTCAAAAGCTAGAAAAGCAGAGGAATTAATGTGAACACATGATAAAAAATGGAAAATATTGGCTGGGTGCAGTGACTCATGAATGTAATCCCAACACTTTGGGAGGCCAACATGGGCGGATCATTTGAGGTCAGGAATTTGAGACTAGCCTGGCCAACATGGTGAAACCCCATCTCTACTAAAACTACAAAAACTAGCTGGGCGTGATAGCTTACCCCTATAATCTCAGCTACTCGGGAGGCTGAGGCAGGAGAATCACTTGAACCCGGGAAGCAGAGGTTGCAGTGAGACAAGATCATGCCATTGCACTCCAGCCTGACTGAGAGAGCAAGGCTCCGTGTCAAAAAAAAAAAAAAAAAAAAAAAAAAAAAGGGTGGAAGCTGACCTGGGCCTGGCATCACATCACTTGTGTTGTTTTCTATTGGTCAGAGCAGTTACAGAACCTACCTAGAGGCCTCTTCACAATGGGTGAAATGGGTCAAGTGACAGAGCATGTGCAGTCACCTCTAGCCTGCTAATCACACACACACACACACACACACACACACACACAGACACAGCAAATATATAATATATACTGCCTGTAAAAATACATGACTAATTTCAGAACCCAAATAAATACATGGTGGCCAGGCATGATGGCTCATGCCTGTAATTGCAGAACTTTGGGAGGCCAAGGTGAGCGGATCACCTAAGGTCAGGAGTTCAAGACCAGCCTGCCCAACATGGCAAAACCCCATCTCTACTAAAAATACAAAACATTAGCTGGGCGTGGGGGTGGGCACCTGTAATCCTAGCTACTCGGGAGGCTGAAGCAGGAGAATCACCTGAACTGGGGAGGTGGAGGCTGCTGTGAGCTGAGATCACGCCACTGCACTCCAGCATGGATAACTAGAGCAAAACTCCATCTCAAAAAAAAAGGAAAGAAAGAAATACTTGGCATAATTTTTTGGGGATTATAGATACCTGCTTTATATGGGAGTACCTCAAACACCTTCCTCCCTTCCATTTCTGTCATCTGTTGGAATTTCTGCCAAGCTTCTGCCATAGCTTTGACTGATATCACTTGTGATTGCTGAAAACAAGGCTTCACAGAGAGAATTTTCTGAAGAGCCACCAAACTGCCTATTGGACAGTGCTGGGATTGCTACCTCATTCCACAGAAGATGTGGCTGTATTTGAACCATTATCGACATGCAGTTAAGATGGTAGAGCAGTATACAAAGTATCTCCGCCAAGGAAATCTCATCTTTCAAAGAAAAAGCTGTAGCAGGAGCCATAACAACAGTTCCTTAATACCAGAAAAAAATAACCTCATGGAAGAGACACAGTCTTGACTGATCTAGCTGCTTGACCTTATACAAATAATTATATTTCCTATGCATTTTTAAATTTATAAAGTAGAACAAATCATTCTTCTGTCAAGGGATTGTTGTGAGACTGAAATAACACTCACATTGAGTCACAGTATCTGGAAAATAATTGGATATGGGTTTTAGGCTGTAATCATTAACATTATTATGTTTTGAGGAGCAATATAAAAATGTATTGGTTTTCAAAGGGAATGCTTCCAGTTTTTGCCCATTCAGTATGATATTGGCTATGGGTTTGTCATAAATAGCTCTTGAAAACTGGCACAAGACAAGGATGCCCTCTCTCACCACTCCTATTCAGCATAGTGTTGGAAGTTCTGGCTAGGG
The DNA here is from genome assembly GCF_000951035.1 of Colobus angolensis palliatus. NCBI lineage: Eukaryota > Metazoa > Chordata > Mammalia > Primates > Cercopithecidae > Colobus > Colobus angolensis. The sequence goes on along the minus strand of NW_012114599.1, from coordinate 15,280,681 downwards.
CAATGAGGCAAGAAAAAGAAATAAAGGGTATTCAGTTAGGAAAAGAAGAAGTCAAACTGTCCCTGTTTGTAGATGACATGATTGTATATTTAGAAAACCCCATCATCTCAGCCCAAAATCTCCTTAAGCTGATAAGCAACTTCAGCAAAGTCTCAGGATACAAAATCAATGTGCAAAAATCACAAGCATTCTTAT
>NW_012114599.1:15159336-15280436 GCF_000951035.1 Colobus angolensis palliatus | reverse complement strand
TGTTTTTTTTTTTTTGCTAAAAATATACTTGAGGTATGTGACTCCTTTTCAGTCATTGGATAGAATAAAGCAAATCCCTGGGGTATACTGTGGTACAGTTGCTACATCAGATGGAATTTTAGGTTAAGAGACATCTGACTTGGCATAGTGGCTCATGCCTGTAATCCCAGCACTTTGGGAGGCCGAGGCAGGCAGATCACCTGAGGTCAGGAGTTGGAGACCAGCCTGGCTAACATGGTGAAACCCCTATCTTCACTAAAAATACAAAAAAATAGCCAGGCGTGGTGGCACATGCTTGTAATCCCAGCTACTCAGGAGGTTGAGGCAGGAGAATCACTTGAACCCAGGAGGCGGAGGTGGCACTGAGCCAAGATCATGCCACTGCACTCCAGCCTAGACGACAGAGGGAGATTCCACCTCAAAAAAAAAAAAAAAAAAAAAAAGAAAAGAAAAAAGAGAGACATCCAAAGATACCTCACCACTTGAAGTCTATAATTCTGTTAGAGCTCATCTGAAGAAATACATTCTGAACATATGGTACTTGGTGGTGTACAGCCCTGAGTGGGAATTCTGAGCAGTGAGGGCAAGGTAGAAAGGACACAAAAGACTAGCTAGACAAAGAGAATTGGCTGATATAAAGTGAAAAAAAAAAAAAACAAAAAAACCAGAAAATACAATTCCCTTACTACCACAAGTCTAAGTCTGCAAACACATGACCTAAAATGGTCCATCATTAGCATGAATAGTAATCCTTCATTCTCCTCACACCTATTGTGAAAGACAGCTCATTTTTTCAAGGCTATTTTCTAGAAATAAGAATAGCTTTGAAAACACAAAGCAATTGGGTCAGAGCATTCAGGACTGGGACTGACCTCAAGAAAGTAAATTTGTTGTGGACTTCCTTTGGGACAGGATAGCTTGTAAGGACAGCTCACCTAGAATTTTATTCCAGTTTAAAATCAGTGTCAAAACAATGCACCATTCAGCATGAAAAGGCTCATACCAGAAGGAATTTTAGTTGCTATGACAGAAAGAGACATCCATAAGCCAGTCAATGGGATAATATGATAAGTTATAACCCTTCTATAAGAAAGCGTTTCTTTGGTTAAGGTCACTTATTAGCAAGGGGTGAATCTCTGGAAAGTAAATGGTTAGCAGGGTTTTTTTTTTTTTTCTTTCATGTGAACCACCTAAGAGGATTTTTTCAGCACAGTGAATAATAATTAGTTGGTATTCTATTCTCTGGTATGAATAAATTGAAACCGAATACTTTTTCTGTTTAAGGGTAAAGAGAAGATGACAATAGCCTCGTTCTGCTAAAAATAGAAAATAAAAGCCTTCCTCACAATTAGGAAGACAAAAGAAATCCGCTTTGCAGATCATTAGAATTAAATTTGATACCAATTACACTGTCAAAAATGAGTATAATTGAATTCAAGTCAGCAAGCTTTGACTATATTATTTATACAAAGATACTTAAAACTCAATTTAATCAATCTTATAAAGCCTGGGTGTAAATAACATAGAGTTGGGTGAAGAATTTCATCTAGAATGGAATCAAATTTTCCTTTGATATTCTATGCAAATAGGTCATATTCAGTGCTGTGGCTTCCAGTTTTTTTCACTGCTAATAAACAGCCTCCCATATAGTTCTTGGAGGTGAGCTCTCCACCCCACCAGAGCCCTACCATTTAATGACTTCTCCATAACTCACGAACTCTCTTCCCATTTGTAATGGAGAAAGGGCAGAAACTCTAAGGAAAACGTAAGGGTTGCAAAGAGATTTCATGTGTAAAGCCAGTTCCACTGGAGGCTGCAGTGATGTGTTCAGGCTTCTGAAGCTGTATCCATTCTCCCCAGTGGTAAAAAGATAAGAATACTTAGGTGAGAGCTATTTAGGACATGGAAGCGAGGAGCAGTGGCCTGTCCGTCCTGCATCCAGCATCACTGCTGGATGATTCCTGCCAGGTGAGAGGAACAAGGAGTCAGAAGTGATGTAACACATCCGAGATAGTTTGTGATGTAGAATATGAAGATATATCAAATTTTAAGTTAAATCTTAACAGCGTAAAGGTCATAGATGGACGCCTGGCAGGTAGAATTCAAAAGAGAACATCCAATCTAAACAGCGAACATTTAGCATTTGCTATGAAAACCTTCTGTCCTAAATTACTTCTTTGACCTTTCTAGACTAAGTATCTTCTCTGAGAGAGCTGGTTCTTTTGAAGTAAAGGCCAAGGTTTCCATCCTTGTATGAACCACTTGGCTTCTGAGGAAAAAGGGTAACAGGACATAAGACAAAGAAACAAATTTCACAAGAGTAATGACAAAGGAAAAGGTTTAGAATAACCTAAAGTGTATGCTATACTAACACAAATCGAAAACATATTGTTTCACAAGGCATAGGGACGCCCTTATTGATTGGTATAATGAGAAGTGAGTTGTTTTTAGCATTTGAAAAATGACTAGAATTTCTAAACAATAGATAATTTAGAGATACAAATATAACAAAGTGGAAATCGTCCAAAGTGAAGATTTTCTTAGAACATAAACAAACCCTCATTATAGGCTGAACCAAATTAATTTATGCATTTCGTGTAGTCACTTAATAATTCATTCAAACATATGCCTGACACAGTACTAGATACTAGAGATGCAAAAATAATCTCCCTTGAAAAAGGCAGGTGTCATTCACCTATAATTAATTATAATTGCGTTAAATGCTACCAAGAAAAGACAGAATGAAATGCGCTGCTCTTTTGAAAATGTATTGTTCTAGTCAAGAAAAGGAACTAAATCTGAAGAGAGAAAGAGGTAAAAGTAACTTCCCGCCAGGCTGACATTTCTATTCCATTCAACTTTTCTATTTCTATGTCCTAGACTTAATCACTGAGACCTTCGAATCTCTCATTTAGGAATGTCTTGGCCTCCTTCATGATGAGCTCAAATCCTAGTTTCTTGTTGACACTTACTGGGATAGGTGGTGAGAACTACTCCTTTCTGTTTCTTTCCCTCTGTTGTGTTACATCTTTTGTAGTTCTTACCACATTTACTTGTTCACATTATTTTCCACTTGAGGATGGAGACTAATTGAAGGCACGTATGTTCAATCCTTCTGATGTCCAAGCATATTTGTAGTGTTTTGTGAGGTAATGTTTTTTGTCCTCTTATTTGTTCAATAGTAGGATAAATTATTTTATTAGTCGAATACTTGATAATTGACAGGATAAAAAAGTGGTGAATTAAGTATATGCCCACAGAAGGACTTTTTCACAAAATATTTCTCACCAATGTTTTGACTATTTATGTTGCTTCATGAGACTGTTTTCATATGGGAAAGTGAGAATCCTATTTATTTAAATATCATAAAAACATCCATCAATAATAGCAATTATTGATATCAGTGAGAAGAATTTATTCGAAGCTTCTTTGAACATAAAAGTTTCTCAAACATACTTCATGAAGAAATACTCTTCAAAGTTTCCCCAAAACTATGCAAAGATTACTAATAAACCAAATGTGATAAAGAATTAATTTTCATAGATCAAAATAAATGCCCAGCTAAAATAATTTTGTATTTTCATGATTCTGGAAACAAAACCATGTATACACATGAAAGTTTCTTTCTGCATTAGCATGATTTTACTATATTAGGAAAGCTTTGCTCAGGAAGAAATAAGTTACAAATAATTATTATTAGTTTCAGAAACTCTTGTAAGCCCATTTAAATGAACATTAGACTGTCGAACTTTTCAACAGATAGCATGGAAAGACTGTTTGCTTGCAGAAACTCTCTTTGAAACTCACTCCTTAAAAGCTTGTCTTACTATGTCCATCAACTCTAAACTATAATATGATGAACCTTACCGAAAGCTAAACAAATACATTGCCTTAAACCAACATCAGAACCTCTTAAAAATCCTAACTTTGTGTCTGGGTGCAGTGACTCACGCCTGTAATCCCAGCATTTTGGTAGGCCGAGGCGGGCGGATCACGAGGTCAGGAGATCAAGACCATCCTAGCTAACACAGTGAAACCGTGTCTCTACTAAAAATACAAAAAAATTAGCCAGGCATGGTGGTGGGTGCCACCAGCTACTCGGGAGGCTGAGGCAGGAGAATGGCGTGAACCCGGGAGGTGGAGCTTGCAGTGAGCCGAGATGGCGTCACTGCACTCCACCCTGGGCGACAGAGCGAAACTCCATCTAAAAAAAAAAATCCTAACTTTGTTGTTTGCTTCTGAAATTCTATCAAGATTACATGAAGGCGGTGATATTCCTTACCACGATTAGCAAAAAACTCAACTTTTTCGTATCAACAGGTAATTTTGGTAGCATTTTATCCATTTTTTATTGAATGACTAAAAGGTTCTTTCTCATTAACTAGCTAGGATTTTTACACACCAGTCGAATATATTGTTTCCCAGATCAGGTATGAGTTCAACAAACTTCAGGGTGGGGGAAAACATAGAAGTTTAAAAAGTGGCACTTGATATTTTTATACAATGTATGAAGCTGGGCTGTCATAAAGTGGATAGTGTTTGAAATTTCAAATAAAAAATATTTAGGCTTTTATTTAAATACAAAAATTGATACTAGATAATTTTCTTTGATAATTTAATAATTTGGAGTTTATACAGGAATCTTTTTTTTCCACTCAGATAAAAAGGTTGCAATCTGGTGCTCTGAAACCATGGAAATAATAAGTTTCCATTCTGAAGTCATCCTAAATCACTTTATGTAGTTGTCCTTTATGAATACTTGTACTCTGTGATGTAACAATTCTTCACTTGATTCTCTTACACAACTTCCCAGAACACTAATGTTTTGGCCATTTACATAGCTTCAAGTAGCTGAAACAGTATTGGCTTTGGAAACAGTAAGTAACAGTTTGTAAGTAAATGGGAACTTTACAGATGGACATGGGTTTTACTCTTCATTTTGATTTGTACTGCATTTGCTATCATTGAAAATTAAGTAATCTTTCTAAGCTTTCATTTCCTCAGCTGCAAGATGGAGACAATACAACTGAACTCCTAGATTTGCCCTGAGGATGAAATGAAATGTGAAATATAAAGCATCTAGTACAGGGCCTGGAGTGTAGGAGGCACTAAGTCATTGATAACTATTTTAATCTCCGTTATTTGCCATCTTATCCATGGGCTTCACTCTTTGAAGAGGGCAGTATCTTCTGCTGAATGACTCTACTTTTTTGCTATGATAAGCCTACTCTTCTACCGTTTCTTCAACTGATATTCCTTTCTTCCAAATTATTCCATGTAAAATGTACTCTCTCAGAGCCTACATTAAGTTGTTGAATGAGCATCAGCTTACTGCAGAGCTATAAACCTTGGTTTAACCTGCTATCCAAATTGTGTGCCAAAGGCATTGCCTGAGTTAAAATTTTATTTAATCTTTTCCTGAATGTATTGAATCCCCTTATTTTAAACCATAGCAAATCGAATGTAACATATAATCCTATGTATTTTAAAAATTTTCAATCTTTATTCTCATATGCAGTTTAAGCAATACGGTTTAACAATTCTATACTCTGAGATTTCACAGGCAACACACATACCTGAGACATCTTATGGTCCATAATAACTTTTCCAACATCTTATTTCAAATGGTCTACAATGAAGAATTGACTTTTCTTTGTTCTCAAGCAAAGGACTTTTGGTAAGTTTCCAAAACATAAACTCATGTAAGTGAATGGGAACTTTAGAGGTATAATCAATCAATGATTCAAAATATTCTGTTAGGGACACCTTTAATGGCTATTTTTCCCATATATCTAAAGGCATCATGCCTTCTTTGTATGTGAAAACAATTCTATCAATCTACCACAATCAGTACAACATTTGTTGGCTTTCCAACAGTGACATTAGAATTATACGTTCTAGAAGATACAAATTAGAAGGACTTTGATCTAGTCCAGATAACTTGTAAGCAACTAGAGTTTCAAGGACTTGCTCAAGTTCACACTACCCATTAATAAGGATTCAGAGATTCATTGGTAGTACTCTGATTCTATAACTCCCAGGCCAGCACCATTTCTACTTTACTTTAGATTTGGTTTGATCTATGCTGTTTCTCACTGTCTCTGCTGAATTAATGACACACATTTGTGAGATGGATGGCCAGAGCTATTGTCATTTTTCTAAAGAGATGTCCATCTGCCCTCTTCAGTTCAACAGAATCCATGCAAACTTTTCTTTCAATGTCTTCTTTATTTTTGTCAAGCCTGGGAAAATGAGAAAAAGTCTGAGTGCCAGGCATTGCATTGATTTCATTGGAAAGCCTTTTCAGCATAAACAGCAAATAGTTGTTGAACTCTCACTTTGCTTATAGTATACTTTATCATCTTCATTTTTTCTCATTCTGCTGGGTGTCTCCCTCTCGATTTTTATGTCTTTTCTAAAGAATATCTTTTGTTTAAAATTATTCTCAGTTTTTCTGCCCCCCAAAAATAAGCCATGTGTGAGTTTTATTTTATACACAGGCATTTACTTGTGGGGAAATGTAAACTTCACATACTGGTTATACTTCATATGGTTACTCCTTCATAGAGTGAAACTTCATATGGTAGCCTCTTTCACGAGATAAGGTGATGAAACTGCCTTCTGCAAGATACATTTTTTTAAATTCAGTATCAAGCAAACATACTGTAGCTGTATTACTTTCCTATAAGTGAGTAATTTTGAAAAGAAAAATTTCACAAAGTTGCTGTGGCCATCATGAATATAGGACAAAAGGGGATGCAAAGAAAGACCAATTCAGTGCTAAATGGTTGAGTCTGGGTGAGAAATAATGATGACTGGAAGAATGTAGTGGTCTTGAAGATTATGATCAGTATAAGGATTTGGGAAAATACAACCACAGGATTTGCTGGTGGACTGGGTATGGGGCTTGAGGGAAGAAAAGCAGAAACATAATGTCTACTCTTCAGTTTTTAACAAATTGTCAAATTTCAAGTGAAGATATCAGGTTGGCCATTGGCTCTATGGCGTTGAAACTCCTGGGAAGAGGTGGGAGGCATCAATATTGATGGTATGTTACCAATGTCATTGACTAGGTCACACAGAAATAGTGAAGAAATGGAGATGACAGAGCTAAGTACTGAGCAAAAGGAGGTAGACAAGATCCGTGAATAATAAAACTTACAATGAGAATGTATTTTGGAGCGAGGAAATTTTCAGCTGTGCCAAATGGTGCTGTGAGATTGGTAAAGTGAGGGCAGAAGAATGCCCATTGGTCTTGGCAACTAGACTCTCACTGATGATCTTGATAAGAAAAATTTTAGTGATGTGATAAAGAGGGATGATCAATTGAGGTAAAAGTGAAGAGAGAATGGAAGCAGAGGAGGAAAATGGTGTTAGCAGAAAGAAAATTAGCTCAAGAAGTTCAGAAAGTGTAAAAAAATGAGGTTGTAGCTGATAAGGTAGTTACTGCTAAAGGAGTTAGTTTATTTTTATTTTTTACAACAAGTAAACAGATAAATAGAATTATACAATGTGACTCATTCTAAATTTTTGATTTGTAAAAAATTTGTAATTTTGTTTTGTCTACTGTTAATCTTGCCTGTTCATTAGGTGACACCTGCCAGCTAGGGGAGAAAAGTTAATTAAATATCCTTTTCAGGTTAAAGTCTAGTCCAATATGATGATTTAAATCATCCTACTGATAAATATTTTTAGAAGAAAAGAATAATCATGTTGTTATGATGCCTCCCCCAGCCTCTTTTTAATATAGTTTCTCTCTTTTGTGTATGGAAGGTGGATGTTGCTTTTGCATCCCTGTGGTGAAGAAAAAGACTCAGATCTTGCGTAGTTTCTTCTTTTCTGGTTGATGGCCCTTTATTCTGGGTATTTAATGCTGAAGTCTGGGCTCTAACTCAAAGTCAGCTTACTCCTGCAGGATCAATTGTCCCTGGCTCACTGAGTATAGACTCTTCAAGTCCTTGTTAAGCCTGTCTCCTACCCTCTAGTCCAGTGCTGGAGACCAGTCAATGTGAAAAAGTCATTTTATGAGGCAAGGTAGGCCCCACAGAATACCCCTAGGCTATCAACATAGCATCCATGCACCCCATAACACCGAGGGCGCATCCAGATATTTAAACATCAAGAGCACTCTCTGGTAACCTGACCACATTGCAACTGCAAGTTGGTAAACTTAGGCCCTGGTTTGGTTTGCAAAGCCAGTGAGTCAGAATTGATCTTCTTTCCTAAGTTATAAAGGCAGAGCCTCCAGTACTATTGGTGATACCTGCATTTATTCAATGCATTGTTTTTTACAGTCCACCAAAGCCAGAGAGAAAAATATTTACTCACATCTGGAATTATCCTTCCATCCTGAGTCAAAAAAAAAAAAAAAGCATGCTTAGTATCTATTCCCCCCTTTTTATGGCGACGTTTAAATTTTACCTCTCTATGCTTTTTTCTAAGTATGCAAAAGGAAAGGAATTTAACTCTTCACTTTATCCTCTAGGCTGACGAATTCCTCAGACCAGTGTTAAGAAAGGTAAAAGCCAAAAGTTCATTATCTATATTTAACCTATTGTCCTTCCTATACATTTTAATATGTTGGTGAAAATAATCAAGTAGAGGAAAAGAGACCAATGATGGAAAAAAGAATGATAATTCTAGGAGAGAAGAGCTTGAGTAGGGAAGAAAAGATGAAGTCGGGAATACAAATGGATGTGTTGATTATTGATAGGACCAGAGACACTTCATCCATTTGAACAGCAGACAAATGGGAAGCATGGGTAAATATGCAGAAGGGTGGGAAATGTAATGGAAGAAATAGGGAAGCCTTCACATCTGATTCCATCTGTGTTTTCTGTGAGATATCTTACGTTTTCTTACGTCATCACTTGAAATTGAGAAGAGAGAGTGCCAAAGAATTTCACTCTAAAGAAAAGATGAGAAATATTTTATAATTTTACCTTATTTCATGTGTAAGACATTTCTCCCACTTGAAATGCTGGATATTTCTTAACTTTTTCACAGCCTTGCCTGCTTTATGACTAATGTCAAAACCTCAATAATTTTTTTAAATAAATGTTTAACTGTTCCAGTCATTAAAAAAATACAAAACAAAATAAGTTACAAATTTATACCTTTTATGTGTTAGCAAAAAAGGTTATAATACTCAGTGATGGCAAGGTAGCTTACTTGTAACTCACATTGCATTAATGCAACTGAAATAAGTAAAAATGTTTTATTCATTCAGTTACTAATTTATTCGTTAACTGTTGACTATATCTTATGTGCCAGGCATTGTTTTAGGCACTAGGAATGTATTAGAGAATAAAACAGATGGATATCTCTGTCCTTGATGAGCCTTCTTCCTAGTGGGAAGAGAAGATAGATATTAATATTGGTAATAAAATATCAAAAATAAAGACTAATGATTACCAGTTGAGGACTTGTTATATCCCAAATACATTTATTGAATATTCTACTTATTATATCATGATGCTGAAAATAACTCTATTATGAATATTAAGAAGGGAAGCTGTTAATTAGCAAACCATATAGAGTAAGATTAGTTAGTAGTAGTAAATTACAGAACATGCAGATCATAGAGCTACTGGTAAGTCAAGAACAGAAAACCAAATAGCAGTAGAAATGGCTAGAGTAGGAAGTGAGAGAAGCTTCTGGCTGCAGACAGTACTCAGAAGTATTGAGTCCTGGCCTCTGAACCAGGCACTTTCAGAGGCATTGTACATACCCTGGGTTGTGTAATCCTCACAAAAGCACTATGACAAGGTATTGTTATCCTCATGTCATGGATGAAAAGACTGGAGGTTATAAACCATGCAAGATCACACAGTACCTGGCAGAATCTCTTTCTCTGTAGCTTGGCTCCTCTGTCTTTCTCACATACTCAGAAAAAACGCAGCAGGGAGGCTATTTTTTGAGGAATAATATATTAAAGTACATGGGAGGGGGAAAAAAGCCTCCCTGGCATTGCCAAAGATGATAGCATGAATGAAAATAAAATTGGAGAACACATGGCTGCTGATGGAGCTTATAAAGACCATGCAACATATGTGGGAAGATGGAAGAAGATAGAAAGAGATAATAATGAATGAAAAGTAGGACAGTGGATTAGTTCAGCAAGTTTACACACTGACCACTGGGCCAGGCACGGTGGCTCACGCCTGTAATACCAGCACTTTGGGAGGCTGAGGCGGGTGGATTGCTTGAGCTCAGGAGTTCGAGACCAGCCTGGGCAACATGGTGAAACCCCCTCTCTACTAAAATACAAAAAATTAGCTGGGCGTGGTGGTGGGCGCCTACAATCCCAGCTAATTGGGAGGCTAAGCCGAAGAATCGCTTGAACCTGGGAGGCGGAGGTTGCAGTGAGCCAAGATCACACCGTTGCACTCCAGCCTGGGCGACAGAGCGAGTCTCTGTCTCAAATGACAACAACAAACAAACGAAAAAGCCACTGACTTCTGTTCACTCAGATTCCAGGTATCCACCACCCAATCTATTTAAAAAGTTATTGGTGGTCAAAACTAAAACTTGGCCCGGCGGAGTGGCTCACACCTGTAATCCCAGCTTTTTGGGAGGCCAAGGTGGGTGGATCACCTGAGCTCAGGTGAAACTAGCCTGGCCAACATGGAAAAACACTGTCTCTATTAAAAATACAAAAATTAGCCAGGTGTGGTGGCACGCGCCTGTAATCCCAGCTACTCGGGAGGCTGAGGCAGAAGAATCGCTTGAACTCGGGAGGCAGAGGTTTCAGTGAGCTGAGATTGTGTCACCGCACTTCAGCCTGGGTGAAAGACAGACTCTGTCTAAAAAAAAAAAAAAAGAATAAAAGAAAAGAAAAGAAAAAAAGACCCACAATAAAACAACAACAAAAACCCCTAAAACTTGCCATTATAATACAGGTCTATAATGTCTGAGAAATTTAACTATATATAGTAAATGAAAATTCTTTATATTGTGTGGTCCTTATTCTAAAGCAATTGATTTTTGTTAAAATTCTCAGTTTCTGAATCTGAGCATGACATAGATTAAATCAAACTGGCTTAATTTAGAAAAATTCTATGCATACTTATGTTCAGGTAGGCAGGTGAGGACACGTGCATTCCTACTTATGGGTAGAAACAAATGTGTGTCATCACAGAATTACTATTTCACTCAATTCCCCAGTACTTCCATTTTACCACCATCTCTCTTACCTGGGTTTCTCCCAGGCACTTAATAGTCCCTTAACAGATGTCCTTGCCTTTCCTTTTCCCACACCAATCTATTCTCATCTTACTAGTTAAAGTAATATTGCTAAAATATGACATGATGTCACTCCTCTGCTTAAAATCTTGCAGTGTTGGGCTGGGCGAGGTGGCTCACACCTGTAATCTCAGCACTTTGGGAGGCTGAGGTGAGCAGATCACCTGAGATCAGGAGTTTGAGCCCATCCTGACCAACATGGAGAAACCCCGTCTCTACTCAAAATACAAACTTAGCTGGGTGTGGTGGTGCATGCCTGTAATCCCAGCTACTCAGGAGGCTGAGGTAGGAGAATTGCTTGAGCCTCAGAGGTGGAGGTCGTGGTGAGCCGAGATCACGCCATGGCACTCCAGCCTGGGCAACAAGAGTGAAACTGTCTCAAAAAAAAAAAAACTTGCAGTGTTACCCCATTTCATTCAGATTCAAGGCCCGTAAGACCTTACATGTTTGTGTGTTTATAGCCTTTATTATGTTCCATTCCTTTCCTCTGTGTATACCCCTTTCCAGCCATACTCATTCCCTACCCATTTCTCCAACATGCCAGGTAACCTCTCACATTAAAGCCTTTGTTCTAGTGGCTGGTTGTCTCTGCTTAGAAGACTGTCCCTCAGATATCTACATGACTAATACATGACTGTATGATATCTTCCTGCCTCCTGGGATACCTTGTTCTGTTATCTGAGTGTCACTTTTTCCATGAGGCCACTCCAGCTCCATCTCAACTTTGCTCTACTTCTTAGATACTTATATTGGTTTATTATAATAACTTCACATTGTCTATTTTCCCCTGCAAGAGTACTGCTCTAGATGAAAGGAATCTTTGTTTGTTTCAGTAGGTGTATGTTAATTGCTAGGTATGTAGTAGACATTCAGTAAATATTTCATAAATGACTGGCTTTTATGTCAGTTACTAATGTTTCATTGCTGAATACAGTGACCTACCTACGGCTGGTACTCAGTAAGTACAGGGACTGATTGATTTTCTAAACTTTGTAGGTGAATTCACATCTCCCTGATCTCATTTTCCTGGGATGTACAGTGACACATACTTTTCCATTTGTCTCCTTCTTATGGACAGACCTCTTCATTCTCCTGATATTTTGAATTTAGGCATATCATTAAGTTCTGCTGAGTGAAGACATTGGGCTTGGACAGTAAATTTCTCTCTTTACTCCTTGCTTGTCCTAAACCAATGGTTGCCTGAGAACACTTACCGCTTGTGTCAATTCATGGGGGAGAGGTGGAGAAGGGTAGGCCACCGTGTTTCAATTCCTTATCATTCCACTCACAGATTTCTTACTTTATCTTTTATACACATATATACCTCAGTACACAAATACATACTATTTGTAATTATGAGAATCATTGAGACTTGATCATAGCAGTTTTTATATCTATAAACATATGCAAACTATGAATTATCTTGGTGTATAGGTTTTGTTAGGATGTTGCTTTTGTCCTCAATTTTTTACACGATTTCTCTTATGTTTCTTTGTGTAGTTTCTTTTGGTTCTTAATGAATAAACTGTCAATTTTTATTGGTATTTGTTCTTTCTCTCAAAGATAGAATATTCTATAAATTTTTTTGAAATATAGGAAAATCCTTGCACGGAGTTATCAGGTCATTTACCCATCAGTATGGATTTGGGATTAATGGAAAAATTTCCAATTAGATCTACCTTATCTTCATCCCCAGTGAAAATAATTTTATGGTTGTATATGCTTATCAGTGCAGTTACTTTGTAGCGTTCTAAAAACTCCCTAGTTAGGAGTAATTAGAAAAGCACTTCTGTTTATAGTAAAGTCAGAATGAGTAATTTGAACAAACCCACTTGCTAATTATAATTTGAATATATAGATGAACTAAAAAAAATATTTCCAAGCGTTAAATACCTACCAAGATAATGAGGAGTAATTGAACCAAGATGTAAGAGAAGGAATTCAGAAAGATGAGCCCAGAATTTGGAATGCTTTGGCTTGGGAGCATCTGCTAATCCAGAGGAGCTGCTGAGCAGGTCTTTGACAGAGCTTCAGAGCTTTAGGGACAAAAATTGAAATCTACAGCTTGCCAAGGGTGAGCTCCCTGGATGAACTTCCCTAGCATAAATGCAGGAACCAAATCTACATGGGAGATTGAACTAGAAGTCAAACAGTCTTGGAACACATTGCAGCCCAGTGTTAAGTTATTTTGGTGACCAAGACAAATTAGATTAAGGTGAACCTGGAAAATTAGCATCTACGGACACCTGTGAAGCAAATGAAAATCATCTCCAGCTGATAATAACATTATCTTGGCTTCAAAATATTTCTACTACATGTTTCAAATACTATGGTACACAAGGATAATTAGGGCACAAGGAAAGAAGACAACATGAAAGAGAATCGTCACAAATGACAGAGAGCAGATAAAGCCCCACAGGTATGCCATAAAGTGAGAATATTAGGCTCAGATTGGGCAAAACAAATTTACTATATTAATGGAAATAAAAACTTTAAAATGTTATCAAGGAATTGGAAACTGGATACCATGACATTCTGGTTTTAAATAAAAGAATTGCCTAGGAAACGCTAAGACTGAAAAATACAAAAACCAAAATGGGGAGCTCAGGTGATGTGTTTGAAGACAGAGCAAACACAGATGAAAGTGGAATTCATGAATAAGAGAGGTGAGAAGAAACTATCCACAGTAAAGCTGAAGAGACAAAATATGGAAAGTACAAGATAGAGGGCAAGAGATCCAGAAGATACGGTGAAAAAGTTTAATGTATATTTACTTGGAGTCCCAGAAGAGAGAAAAGAAGACATAAAGCAGAAAAAAATATTTGAAGAGAAAATAATTTTCCAAAATGTTTGGAAGACACCAAGAAACAGAGTCACAAAGCCTCGTTAATTTCAAATAAAACTGTGAAGATTAATTGGGAGGAAGAATAATAGGAATCAGTGAATTATGTTAAATTCAATTGAAGAGTATTTCATTAGGAATACTCTGTTAATTTTCTGGTACAATCTATGTAAACTATACTAGAAAACAATCTTACTGGTTAGAGATTCCACTTAATAAAAAATGTGAAAAGATTTATAATTAACATATCAATTATTTGAAAGTATATCTAAAAATGACTGAAAATGGTTTGTTATCTAAATTGGTTATACTTTCTCCTTACATGACACATTTTCTTTGTGAATTCATTTTGTTTCAACAGACAAGGAAAGAAAAATAACTCCAGGCATATGCAAATTCAGTCTCAGATTGAAAATTAATATATTTTCAATTTATTTATATATTTACTTCAGTGTAATGAGATGAAATCACTGTTGTCTTATCAGATGGCAAGCTTTATATAAATCTGTTCATATAGAGTTTTAATAGGATATTAAATCAAGGAAAACAGAACTCCCCAGTCTTGACTTTTTGACCCCCACCCCTGCTGTGGGTTTTTTTTTTTAACAATTGTTTTTATTGGTGGACATATGGACAGGTTGAATAATGTAAAAAGGCTTAGAAAAAAGCCTTCATACTTCTATATATCTACTGTCTAAATTTTTAATTAAGAGTGACTGTGGTTGGCATTTACAGATACTGCCATATGTTGGGAGAGAGTATGTAAATGACAAGATTCCCCATATCCTAATTTACTGCCTCTGACTTTGAGGTACTCTTTGTGAGAAAATTCCAGACTAAGGCTCAGATGAAGCTTCCAATTACAGAGTGCAATTGTCCTCCTTGAGGTATAGATGCCGGATGGTAACCTCGAAAATTTCCCACCAGACGCTTAACTGAGAGTCAAGTGATGAAAGGAGAGAAAAGAAATCTTGGCTGATTTTCATGAAATAACCCCCTGCCTAGCACAAGCCCATATTGGGCTTCAGAGTTCATAGAGTCCTGGGGAATGAAACTGAATGAGTCTTCACAGCAGGGCTGGAGTGCCCAGGGGACAAACTGGAGAGTGTTCAGGCCAAAAGAAAGTCAGGAGTCAGGAAACTTGCTAAAGCATAACACTGATACTGGCATCTGTCAATGACAGTGGCCAAACCCCTTCCTCGTGGCCAAACCCCTTCCTCCCTTTCATGTACAAAGGAAAGAACTTTGAGGTACAGTATATAGTGAATGGATGTTAAAAATTATGTTTTCTTTTTTAACAACAATGATTACTGAGAGGTGCTCATCTTATAGATAAAAATGAACACTTTCTGAAATGGGGAACATGTATTGGAAAGAAATTAGGGTAGAAAATGGAGAAAATAAGTGGAATAAAAATGGGGAAGGACAGAATATAAAAATAGCAAAATAAAAACAAAGGAAAAGTACACATTGAATACCACATTAACATCTGATAATTTCCTTATGCTCCTTATGGAAACTAGAATGGAGAATATTAAAGTGAAGAAAGATGCATGCCTTCCTGCCTTCCTGCATTCCTGCCTTCCCTCCTACCTTCCTCTTTCCTAAAATATACCTTGTGAACTGAGCTGTCAAATGTCATATCATACACAATTGGGGGGAAAATGCTTTATTTTACCCCCTAGAAGACTTAGAGTTTGGCCTATGTAAATTCCTGATACTCTTTCCAATCATTTGAACTTAAAAGTTCAGAGGCCTAGGGAGCTCTGTGAAATCTCAACTGTTCTAAAGCTGTTCAAAGTGAATTTTCTAATACACCTACAATGATTAAAAAAACAATTCCTCAGGCATATCAGAATATAAGGACCCTTACTTTTAGGTAGGCATCCTGCAATGTTCCAGGAGAGGAGTCTTGGTCGTAGTGGGTTAAAGTCTTTCAAGTGTACTAAATCACTAGAGCTTCCGCTTGAGGTGCCACTAAATGGCTTTTTACCTACCACGAGGCCTTATTCTCACATTGTGGGCTGTCCAGTTCTGATCGAAAACAATCAAAAACAACTAAGAACACCAAAAGAATGATCCAGAGCAGTCACAGTCATAAATTTCTGCTTGCATCTAATTTCTCCTGGTTAACAGTTTCCTGCTGAAACTATTTCTGTGGAATAACTGCTGTCAGCTGCCTCATCCTGCCTCACTAGCAAGTAAGATTTGGGGCCTCTTGTTAGGTACAGAGCAAGGCACCTTGATTCATTAGACAGATAGATGATCTAAGATAGAGAAGTGAAAGGAGGGGAAGTCATTAGCTGCCCCCAAGGATCCCAGGAAACATTCCACTTCTTACTGATTACCAATGTCTTCCCCAGAAGAAAGTGAAACTTAAACAGTAATAATTAGGACAACACATGGGGAACAAAGCAGTTATATTCAAGTAGGTGATAAATATTATTGAAATGATGGATTTTTGATGGGATTCTTCTTAATTTGGCTCTACCTTTCCAACCTTCTTCCCTTGTGTTTGCCTGCGTATATGTTGTACATTGTGGCCAAACAGGAGAGCTCAGAGACCACACAGATTTGAGCTTTTGTTTACATTGTTTTATCCCTGAAGTCTCCCCACCCATTCATACGGACTCATGGCAATCTCTATCTTTTGGAACCACTTTAAATGCAATCTCTTCCATGTAGCTTCTCTGATTTCTTTACATGAAGGCAATATTTTTTTTTGTCTTCTTGGTAGTATTTTAACCTCATCGGACTTCAAGTGCTCTACTCTATGTTAATGTTACATATAGAGACGATTAATTTCATTTCCTGGACCATAAGCATTTTTAAGAAAGAGTCTGTGTCTTATTCAATTGTCCCTGCAACTTTTACAAAGCTAGCACTCATTCTTTTCTTTATTGAGGTATAATTAATAGATACCTTAAGGCTTTTATTATTTTCTTCATTTCTTCAACAAATATTTTTTGAGCAATTAGATTTTCTAGGTTCTAGTCTAAACATTCATGCCATAATAAAGCTTTATTTCTGGTGGGGGACATCATTCATTCAATAAACAAAACAGTTACAATATAGAGTATGTTAGAAGTGGTAGGCACCATGGAGAAAAGAGAAGAAAGTAAAGAGCAAACAGGGCAATGGCTTGTTCAATTTTTAGTGAGGTCATCAAAGAAGGCCAAGCTAATCAGCTTTGAGCAGAAACCTGAGGTAAGAGAGTAAGCCGTGTGGCTATCAGGAAAAGAGCATTCCAGGCAAAAAGGAGAAGTCATGCAAAGGCCTCGAGTCATAAACTTGGCTGGTGGGTTTTAGCAATAGAGAGCCAGTGACCCTGGAGAGAACCAGTGAGGGGAAGAGTAGTTGAGGATGAAGTTCCAGAGGCAATGGGAACTCCACTGTGGCTTTTTGTTCATCATTAGAAGGGCTTTAGCTTTTATTTTGAAAGAAATGGGAAACCACTGAAGGATTTTTAAAATCCCACAGGAGTAAGATAGACTGACTTGTCTTAGAAGTTTGTGTGCATGTGGTTGGATTCTGTATATTCAGTAGCAGTAGAAGCTGCCTGCATTGCACTAATAATAATCCATCTGCAGGCAAGGTCTCTGGTTGTGCAGCTAACATTACTTGTTAGATAAAGCACAGTAAGGAACAATATATGCAGGCGTATCTGACTTTTAATTTCCTGTCACCAGGATCACTGTTCTTAAAACAAATCATAGAGAGCTGAGCACATGGGGTGTGAAGTATTGACCACTTCAGTCTACTTGTTTTACCTTTGTGGCTGAGTTCACTGATTTTCTCAGGGTTTCTATTTAATGGAATTTGATTTTTTTAAAGGGCCATGACTGGGTTTTTAATGCATTTCCTGATGTCAACGATTCACCAAGGATTTTCTAATTATATTATATTCCTTTGAAATTGCACATTCATTTCACACGCCTACTCTGCAGAGGGACACACTCTAAACTTAACTTGTCTACCATACTGACAATATCTAATTAGAAGGAAACAAAAAAAATCCAGTTCTGCTTGCATTTTAATAAAAGTATGATATTTTCCTCCTATCTTACTCTTATCAAATCTTCCTTGTCCATTAGCCTACAAGGAAATACAAATCACAGTTTTATTGCTGCATATTTTTCTTTGCTAAATGTATTTGAATATAAATGAATTCATTGACTTTAAATTTCAGAAGTTGCATATAGGTAAATAGCAGTGGTGAAAATTATTAAAATAAAAGAGTCACCTCATTTCCATCCAGACATTTTAGACTGTATTGCCCTGAGGAGACTTGGATTTAATTTGGGAGAAATAAAACTAGTCTAATTTCATATTACACTCAGAAAAATTACTTTAGGTATCTTATACCTTTTGGTTCATATAATGACTTTGTAACTATGAATTCCTATCAGTTAGAATTTAAATAGTTCTAATTAACTAATCCCATTTCAATTGAAATAAGTTTTTAGCAAGGTATTGGCAGTTTTAAAATAAACATTTTCAGATTAAGAAATATAGTTTTTTGGATAAAAATAAAAATAAGAACCCCAATATCGATAACCCAATGATAACCTAAATTATAATCATTGGTAATGTGGAAAACTATAAATATATAACTTAAGTGTGTTATCTCTAATTATTTATAACTTTTGGATCATCATGAAAATTATGAGTCATGAAAGTTTATTCTCAAAATCTACAATCATTTTTTCCTAAATTAAGGAGTAAGAGTAATGCAACATTGATGGTAACAGTCATTGGATGTATTTATTTTGTCTCTGGCACTTTACATGCAGGTCCCCATTTGAGACAAAAAGCTGAGACTTGGGGATGACAAATAATGTGCTGTAGTTAACCTGGCTAGGAAGGGGAGGGGCCAGATTTCAATCCATGTCTTCATTGCCCTAAAACCTATGTCTTTGCTTTGTACCATATTTCTTCGTCATAATGATCAGCTTTTTAGGTTTTGATACTTCTAACAATGTTTCAGCTACAATCTTTTGTTCGAGTCAATAATAATAGCAGTACACCTAAGATAATATATACATACCTTCATATACTCCTGAAAATTCAACAAAATAGACATGATTCTAAAACTCCAAAAAGAGGAAATTAAAAGAAATAGCTATAAGAACACAGAGATAGAACTAGGATTTTTGCTTTCATAGACTGAGGGTGCTTTGTGGTAGCTGATCTGTACAGAGCCAGACTTTATCTGATAGAAAATATGTAGCAATAAATGTTAGTTTTTATTCTCTTTCTATAAATCTTGTTCCCCAACTTGTCAGTGACTTAAAAGAGACATGTACAACATGATTAAAAATTTGGATATATACATTACTGGGGAGGATGTCTCTCTGTGTGTGTGTGTGTGTGTGTGTGCGTGTGTGTATTTATATAGTAATAAAACTCAATCTAAGAGAATTGTCCTTTAAATATCAAATAGGTCCCAGGCATTTGTTTTTATAAGGGCTCTTGTATTTACATAATAAACTTTTAATCAACATTAAATTGATTATTTTCTTTACTTGCCCCAAACAATCACCGTTCGTAAAATAGTGGGTGTGATATGTTAGCACATAGACAAGCAAACATGCTTAACATTCTTTTACTTAAATCATGCATATACCAGCTAAAATATTTCTGTGTACTCTAATAGGTACATATACAACCTTCTGAGATCTGTTGTTCTTGTTTTAATTCCTGGGATGAATGGCCTAATGAGCCCTTTTCATCTTTTTGTGGCAGGCCACCGAGGACACATGTCCCTGAATAGTCAAAGAAAGACTACTCTTGGGTAGACAGGTGGGTGTGGATCCTTGCTCAGTCCAATCAGTTGTGGTCAGGGGGGACTGGAATCATGTAATCCAGAGGCGGCTCAGTAGGGAATGTAGATAAGTTGGGTAATGACAATAAAATTTAACAGATACAAATGTTCACATTCAAAACAACAACTTCTCAAAAATTGCTAACATTTCAAATGAAAAACTGATGATGATTTTGTTAATCATAAGATTGCAATATTACATAGAACATGTAATGAAGGACATTGACCAACTCATAAATGTCCATAGCACAGTGACCAAAAGGGGAAGGTACTATAATTTATGGCATATGTAAAATGGTTTTAAGAAATAATATGAGATTTGCCTTTGACTATTTAGGTTAACTATTCATCTGGAAGGAAAAAAATACCAGTGCCACGTTATTTCCCTGGGCAGAATTAGAGGGGGTGAGTGAGTTTTGGAGCCATGTGAGAAACATCTTTAAATAAAAAATGCCCCAAAATGGAAAGCTGTAGCTGTGGTCAGATCAAATGCCTCCCTTTCAAAGCAGCACAAGCGTTTTTATATCAAGAGAGAAATTGAGCTTGATGATCTGTGAATTCTCATCTTTAAGAGTTTCAGAAATTAGTTAAGTGTAGTTAAAATTTTACACTTAAATTCATATATCAAATTATATCATACTAAGCATTTACAAGAACAAATCTCTGAAAATTTCATAATACTGAGTTCAAAAGGTCTTAATGATTTCAAAATACATCTCCAATTTTCAGTCATAACTTTTTCTGAAGGTCTTATGTTGGAAAGAAACACTTGACATCCAATTTCTCTTCTAAAGAGATTTTTATTCTCAAAACTAAGCATTCTGAGCTCCAAGCAATTCATCAGACTAGTGAGGACTTTCTTGGGATGATAAATTTAAGTAAGCTGTTAACCTTTGGAAATGTGATTCTGAACAGAAGGAAAATGTCCAATGTACAGGCTACTCTCTTAATATCTGGCTAAAACATTGCCTCATATGAGTATATACACTTTAAAAATCTACTTTGAAATACTGTGTGGATGTTCTTTTGAACTCAATGAGGTGTAATACATAACAATCTGCTTCAAGCTATGGAGTAGTGTTGGTAAAATCAAGAATACAGTGTGGAAGTGAATGGGTGAACATGTGGTAAACAATGTCTGATCAGTAACCTCCCTCTAGCCCCAGACAATAGCCGATGATAGATCTTAAGGTATACCCATTCCTGACTTGCTGTTTTCAGATTATTCATGATATGTAGTCTGTCCTGGTTTCTCCTAGGTTATTCAAGAGGGCTTAGGGAGCATATTTTTGGAAAGAGTGTTGAATGTAGTCACTGTTACTCTCAAAAATCTCTAGAGCAGTATCTGAGAAGGAACAGAGGCCTGTATTTCTATTACAAATCCTGTGATTCTGCTTATGCGATAGCTGGGTCACAGTGGGACTCTTTTATTTTCCCGAAATATATTTTAAAGATAATTTATTTAAAACAAATTCAAAGCCAAATGTGGGTTAAAAAATAGGGAGAAATCTATGTAGGAAAAAATATCATTATCCTCTTGTTAAGGTTGATTCCCAATAAAATTTTCCTCTCATCATAAATCCCAGATGTAGGAGAACATACTTTCTTTCCCATGTGAATGTGGTTCTACCAGTTGTAAAAGATAATGCACCAAAACATGTACCACTATGTCTTTAGAGTCAGCCAATCAAGATTATTAAATAAACTGTGCTCATTTTCCCTGATGTTGTCATGTTCATGGGAATAAGATAGTAATTAGAAGTTTGCTCAGTACTCTAGGAGAAGCATGGGAAAAATCACCTGTAAATGGCCCTATACTTTCAACGCAGGACCTGACTAGATGGCTGAGTGTAGAGCATTTATAATTTGGAGAATAATTCCTTGTAAAATAAGACTGGTATATATAATTTTTGATCCAGCATGCCTATGAGACAAAAGGAGCTTCTGGATACCAAGCTAACCCCAGAAAAAAATACTTTTACGCATACACCTTTGGGGATGACATGAAGCTAAGATTTTCTCCAACAAGGCAATGGCACTTTTAGTGAAGCAACTATCTTGGATATACTCTTGATACTGCAAATATCTTTTGTTAAATTTTCTCTCTGGATCTGAAGCTTGATGATCCTAATCTGCTGAGGAGTTGAGTTTTGCTTTACCCAGACAAGTTTTCATGATTCATGGCACTCTGACTATTTGAGGTTATAATGACCGCAGCCTTTCTAATTCTGTCCAGTCCTATATAATGGCCATAGTTCATTCTGAGTTGCCATCTCTCTCATATGTGTCTTTGTTGGACTGAGTTGCCATTCAACTGTTTCTGTTTTTCCACCATGAACAGCACCAAATATAACTTAGATGGATTTCGTCACTGAGAGCTCCATGGCATCTGTAATGTTCATCTCTCCACGTGGTGCCAAACTCAGTGAACTCGGCCCACTATGCAGAAAATTGATGTGAGCAAGAGGACAAACAGAAAAAGACGGGAAAATGTTATTGACTACACTCATACACTCATTTTTAAGAAATTTGAATTGAAGTTAGACTATCATAAACTAATTATAATTGGCCAGAATGCTAGATAATCATATAGTCATTGATTATAAATACACCAGACAAAGGTGCAGGAATGCCTAGTGGAATGAAGAAAACAACTATGAAGAAGATAACACCAGGCAGGATAACGTCAGGGGCAGCCACTGGGACCAAACAAGAAGAATTGAACAAGTAGATCACCAGATACTGAGGTATCAGTGGGGTAAGCAGTAATCTGTCAGTTAAGTGTAACTGGACAGGCCAAAACAAGAAGTGATCTCCAAAATACCAGATGTGGAAACAGTAAAATTAAATAATTCAAAGTCATCCCAGGGTCATGAACAACTCTGGAAAACCGTTTCCCAGAAAAAAAAAAAAAAAAAAAAAGATTAATTTAAATTTTGCTAATAATCACATGGTCAATCCTGCTCCCAGACAGAATTCTAATGGCTAAATTGATATTGTTATTCACTACTATAGACGAAACATTCTTCGGTTCTTACATATTATATAGTTCATAATCTCTTAGGTCACTTGACTTTCAGCAACCCCAAACTTAGTACCCTATGTTCATCACCCTACGTTAGCAGAACTCACTTGGTCTGATCAAATTAGTTCATATACGTTCATTGATGCCTATTTGGAGTATTGTTATCAGCACTGTTTGTCAATGCATCCTGTCGGTGAAGCTCTTTTGATTTTAAATTAAACTCTAATTTCTAACATGCCACTTAATGTCCTTTAATCTTCCTTTTAGATAAGATTATGTTTTGTCAAAAATCAGTGGTATTTAGTTAAGACAAATAGAAGCAGTATTTTTCCATGTTATTCTTCCAGTTATAGGAATCAAATGTAGACTTAGCATCTGCCTACAAAACTCTGCCAAATAATGTAGTCAGTGCTTAAAGAAATTCTACTTTTGACGCCAGTACTGAGACTGTGTTGACAATTTTTTAATGAAAATTTCTGGAACCAATCAATGACTTTTTCCTGTAACACATCCTCTTCAGGTAAATGCTAAGATTAATGGGTTATGTTTAGACAGTTAAAGTGTTAACAGAATTGTTTCTGTTAACGCTGACATTTTTTTCCTGTGCCAGATATATGAAGCATACTATCCAGACAATAAAAATTGAGGATGTCTCAATTAAGCAAAAGCTCATTACATTCACTTCTTAATTAATAAGACATAATAACTTAATAGTGCCTAACTTTGTGCCCCTCACTTCTCCTTCATATTCCAGCTGCCAGAATTTGACTGTTCATTTCTAGCCATGTGACCGTTCATTAGCACTGTCACCAAAAAGGTGAGAAGGGAAGAAAAAAGGAGGCATAAATTCAGTCAATCAATTTTACGGCTACGTAGCAGTGATGGTGACTACTTTGGTAGAGGAAGAGTTTTACAGGAATGGCAAAAATTGAATTTTTAGAGTATTGACAGACCTTACTGTCTATATGTAATGTTCTATTGTCTAGTATTCTCAGCAACTTGGCAGATTACACAGCTAGGTAGACATGTATTAACTTAATAGCACCACCCATTTATCCATGTGACGTACCTTATTATCTAAGTAACATTTTCTTGGTCACTACTAACATGAAATATTCATACTGTTTGCTTTTTGAAAATCTAGCAATTTCACTATTTGCTATTTTATTATTTTACTTAGTAGTAAAATTAGCTGAATCATTCTGTAATTTCTAAAAATCCACCTGGTCATTAGAAGGTTGCAGTTGTTTGAATGTTTTGTTGATTGTGATAAGTGACAGAATAGTGATATGCTGATCATCAAAAGCCATAAAATTAAATCCTTGCAAGTTAATAACTACAAACATACCTCAGGAAAAATTTCCTGTTTCCTTTTGCATTACACCTCTGTTGTGGACAGAAAGCTTTATGAGATGCAACTTCAGTTTTAGATTGTTTGTGTTCTAAAATAATAGTTCTTAATATTACCACAAATTATAATTATTATTAGGTTGGTGCAAAAGTAATTGCGGTTTTTGGCATCACTTTCAATGGCAAAAACCGCAATTCTTTTTGCACCAACATAATAAATTCTCAAAAATTGGTGACATAAATATTTCTATAACTTACTTTAACATAACTACAGAGTGAGGGGGAAAAAGTACACTTTATTTTTATTTAGTAATTTTAGCCAGATAAAATGTATTCTTTTATAATGTGAATTTACTTAGTAAACATCTACCACAGATTTTATTAATGAGGACAATAAGTTTTAGACAGTACTTTTTAACAAACTATAATTTAAATCGGAGTTGTTCTTGGACTTTTAAAATGTGCAGTAATAAATTAAACATCTCATGCAAATATGAAAATTTGAAAGTGCAAGGATTTCCAGGACTGTTTATACCATTTGTTGAAACTGTGCTTGTTGAGGACAAGAGAAATTCCAAAATTTTATTGTCCCTAACTCTATTTTGATTTGGCCATTGTCTCACCATTCATCCATTAAGAGAGAGCCTTTCATAAAATTGCGAATAGTGATAAAATACACATTTAAAAGAAATAAATTTATTATGCATTTATTTTGATAATATCCACTATATTAAAAATGTGTATTTTCTCAACTAAAAATTTTTCAAAAAATAAAGTCAATTATAAAAATTTTAATATGCTTTATCCAAATTAAAATTTTTTGTATAAAAGCAGATAAACTCTCTGGCTGTCACCATAATCAGTAGTTTCTTATTTGCCTATTTTGTGTGAATGTAAAATACATCTGTCATATAAGATAAACAATGGATAAACCTGATCTTTTTAAATCAACAACATTACTATTTTGTTTGCAGAAAAAACACCCTAATTTTTAAAACACATTTTAAAAATGAGGGTAGATACCTGGGCACCTGGCCACCTAAGAAATCTACTTCTCTTATGTTGGAAAAGAAATTAAGTTGAATATCTACCAGTTTTTCTTCACTAAAAGCACTAAAGTGTTAATATGTAGAGTGTGTTTTCACAGAGTTTACTAGTAATTGCAGTAATAAGTTGGTGTGCAAAAGCAATTGTGGTTTTTGCCATTACTTTTAAATTGCACAATTTTTTTTGCACCAACCTAATAGTAACCTTTAATTTAGTAGTTAAATAATTTGTCAAAAGTTCAAGACAGCACAATGTACAGCTTTTGATACTTCTTTTTCTGCCAACAATAATTTGCAATTTATTTCATAGGGTAGGAGGTATACCATCAGTACAATTAATGCATGTATGTTTTACATATAAATCTATAATGATATTTAATGCATCAATTTCTTTCCTGGTTAGCTCCAATTACTTATACAGCAAGAAATCTGTCATTTCTTTCTTTACCACACAAACACTGCTGACTGACTTTGGCTTCAATATTAATTGACTCATTGACTAAATAACTCCTATGTAAGACTAGCTTTGAAGGCTTCTGTTAACATGTTGCAAGATATTGTGACTTATTTTTAAAGATTTTTAAAAATAAAACATCCAAGCTGTATTGTATATCAATATAATTATTATTCTCATGTTTATGCAAATCAACTTGAATTTGTCTACATCTATGTATTAACATAGTTATTTTGGGAATTGTCTAGTCCATTGGCAATTTGCTGAGAGTCATGCTTTAAACCAGAGTTTGGCAGACTTTTTCTGTAAAGAGCTAAGCAATACATACTAGGCATGTGGGCGCTGTGGTTTCTCTTAATTATTCAGCTCTGTTATTGTAATGTTAAAACAAATGACAAAGCCAGGCGCAGTGGCTCACGCCTGTAATCCTAGCACTTTGGCAGACTGAGGCGGGCGGATCACAAGGTCAGGAGATCAAGACCATCATGGCTAACACGGTGAAACCCTGCCTCTACTAAAAATATAAAACATTAGCCGGGCGCGGTGGTGGGCGCCTGTAGTCCCAGCTACTCCGGAGGCTGAGGCAGGAGAATGGCGTGAACTTGGGAGGCGGAGCTTGCAGTGAGCCGAGATCAGGCCACTGCACTCGAGCCTGGACGACAGAGCGAGACTCTGTCTCATTAGAAAAAAAAACAGATTGACAAATTGTAAACAAATGCGTCTGTCTGTGTTGCAGTAAAACTTATCTACAAAAAGAGATGGTGAGTCAGATTAAGCCTACAGGTAGTAGTTTGCCTGCTTTTACCAGTTCTACTTTGACATTAGACATATCTGGCATAGATACTAGCCTCTATCTGGAACTAAATTATATGTCATAGCATTCCTAGTGTTAACATAGCATTCTGAAACTCAATTGATTTGTAGAATAATAGGAATGGTTGATAGTAGATGAATGATGCAATTTCTAAGATGAGCATGGTTTGGAAATGCACAAGGCTAAAAGAAAGTCTGTGATTACTCAGAACTCCTTAGAGGGAACTGTTCAAGTATAACCTGTTGGTTATTATTAGTGGTTATAATTTTTGCAAAGAAGGGCATGGTTTCCAAAACAAATATCACTTTGTTGTACAACTTGGAATTAGAGTATATCATTAATGTATTCATTTTAAAATTTGAGGACTTGACAATTTAGACTGGTAGTCAAAATCATACTCAATGGAACACAGGTGAAACTAGAGTGATTTTTTGCTGTTGTTATTTTCTTGTCTAACATGCAATGTTCTATGCAAATGAACATATCAAGGTTCTTACTAAATTTGATGGAACTTTGAAAGCGTGTGTGGGGAGAGCTACTCTATTTCTGGAGACTCAGTGATTGCCTCTACATAGCATAATTATTATTATGCTTTTTGGGATCTTAATTGTTTTCATTGTAAGTGGGTTTGGAACATCTGTCTATATTTAACAATAGTTTAGGCTGGGCATGGTGGCCCATGCCTGTAATTCCAGCACTTTGGGAGGCCAATGTGGGTGGATCACAAGATCAAGAGACAGAGACCATCCTGCCCAACATGGCAAAACCCTGTCTCTACTAAAAATACAAAAATTAGCCCGGAATGGTGGCACACACCTATAAGTGCCAGCTACTTGGGAGGCTGAGGCAGGAGAATCACTTGAATCTGAGAGGCAGAGGTTGCAATGAGCCAAGATCGCACCACTGTGCTCTAGCCTGGTGACAGAGCGACACTCCATCTCAAACACCAAAAAAACAAAACAAAAAAACCCAAAATTTAATTTTTAATTTTTCTGGTTGTTCATCTGGCTCCCAACATTTATTTTTGTTGTATGTTTAGTTCCTTGACTACTTTGGATGAAGTTTTATTTTTACTTTGTATTTAGAAATTTTAAAACACATGAAAGTTGAGAAAATATACCTCTAGCAATCATATTCAACAATGAATAATAATTCTACAATAATCTTTTCTTACAGCTTCACATATTTCTCTACTTTAGCTTTGGAGGAGCTAGAGAATTTTAAAGCTTGCCTTTGAAAAGTGCATCATGTGTTTCACCAATAAATACTTAATTATGATCTCTAACTGATACAGACATTTTAAAATAACTATGTTGTCACTATCATATATCATAGTATTAAAAATTCCTGGAGCTGGGGAGGCAGAAGTTGCAGTTAGGCGAGATAGCACCACTGCACTCCAGCTTCGATGACAGAGTGAGACTCTAAAAATTTTTTTAAATTCTTTAATATTATCTAATATACAGTCCACATACAAATTTCCAAGATTGCTTTAAAAAGCATTTCATGGTGATATGTTTAGGTCAGAATACAAACAATGTTTTACTATGACCTTATTCATTTACAGACCACTTTTTCTTGAAAAGAGCAGGGAGTTAGAAATAGATTGAACACCCTCTTCAAAGTCCTTCCCTAGACATGGCAATCCACTTACTGAAAACAGATATACAAAAACTTACATGGAGGAAATGCACATCTTTGTTGAAAAATAGAAATAAAGACTTTAAGATCAGGAACAAATAATTAAAATCTTAACAATTTATATGCTGACAAGTCATTGTTGCCTTCTCACCTCCAAAAGCATAAGCCCCAAAGCCTTTACTTAATCCAGGCCTCCAGATCTGTCCTGAGCTAAGATTCCAGGTTTATTTCATTCTTCCCTTGTTATCCTCTAGAAATTCTGCATGTCTTCATACAGGACTTGGTCCAGGTGTTCCCTCTATTTCTATTGCTCTTCATCTCCCTCATTCATTGTTCTTTATGAATCAAAGTAAAAGGCACAGAACTTGAAACTACAGTGATGCTTCCCTGATTATAATTTCTCCTAAAATTCAAGAAGTCATGAGCCTACTGTGGTATATACTCTTACAGCATCTACACAAATTTCCTATGTCGTGTCCAAAATTTTTAGGTATTTTAAAAAATAGTAAGGCAAAAAGAAGAAATAGATCATAAGAGAATAGAGAATAAATCAGAAAGGCAGTTGTTCTGCAGTGAAGCTCATGGGAAAGATAAAGGAAAATGGAGAAAAGTAAACTCTGAGCCTAAAGTGTTACCTCATCTCTAAAGAAAAGAGAAATAGCAAAAACGTGTGAAAGGGATTGGTGATGGCCAAAGATATAGGAAGATGGGGTTCTGAAAATTAACAAATCCTGAGGCATAAATGCAGTCACAGACACATGGGTGGGAGGAATGAGTCATCTACCACAAATAAAAACATTATTAGTTACAATGTATAAATATTCATTATAACTACTGGGAGGCAAACAATTGCAAATTGTCCTTTGAGCAAAGGATGGTGAATGAAAACGGTGAGAGTGCCCATTAGTACAAATTTGAATGAGTGTAATTCTCATTGCTTTTTTGAGTCATATTCCATACTATAATCTAAGGAAAGTCTCTCCTGAACTGAGATGAGAGTTTCCTTCTAAATCGTAGGTTTGTGAGGGGATTCTTAGCCTGTCCTAGGCAATTGTCGAGGGGATTCTTAGCCTGTCCTAGGCAATTGTCTGGAAGTTTAGTCCCAGTCCAGACTAGCCCTTCCATGTTTGCTCAGTCTATAACAAGCAGTAGAAGAGAGTGATCTGTTTTTAGGAAAATATTATTGGCAGAAGAACAAAGATGGCTTCATGAACAGGTAGCCTCATGAGGAGGGGCAAAGTGGAGGCCGATAAACCATTAGGTGACTATTGCAGAGTCAAACTGGAGATGACAAACTTGAACCCAAGATAAAATTGAACCATTCTGCTTTTATTTAGTCCAATTGCATTGCTGCATGTTTGACACTATTGCATAATATAAATTCCGACTAGCATAGATTTCCTAAAATCGACAGAGAGCATAAAAACTATGTATTTCTTCCTTAATTCTAAGTTGAGCCAAGATTCAGCTGTTTCACTTCACATTCAGTGATTTTACTCATATATTCTTTACCTCTGAGAGCCAACATCAAGGTGAGTCTTGAGATTCCTGTCTTCTTAGCTCAAGCTTGTTCTTGCTTTTGCACACCTGCTCTAATTCCTAAAGCTAATTATATATTAAGGACCATAGTAGTTTAACAAACATGTTGCAAGTATTTTGCTTGATTTTCCTCTGATTCTGAATTTTGTTTATGGTGTTATGTTAGCTTCAAAAATTGTTGTTTTTTATGTAGTCAACTGTATCAAATTTTCAATTATTCTACTTCATATTAGTCCTATTGTAGATGCTCTGGATATGTGTCTGTATTTACCTTGGAGCTAGATTTTCAGTACATCTGACCACTTGCGTATGGTAACTAGTGTCCTGTATATTTTATATACTCATCTCTCTACATGCATTGCTGGAGGTTCCTTTTTGGAATTTCCTGATAAGCAAATTTCTCTCTCTCTCTCTGAGTCTCCTAATAGTCTTGCATAAATCTTTGGCTTACACAGAGTTAATTTATAGTTTTTAAAGCTTGCTCTTAATAATTCTATTGTTAAAATCTAATTTAAAGGGCTACTCTTGGTCAGTTCTAACTATGGTCACTGTTAAAGTTGGAGTAGAATTTGGTTATAGCATCTGTTTTCTGTGTCCTAAATCCTGTATATTTTTCTTAATCAAGTGACAATATAGGTGAGTTAACTCATTTGTATGAGCACAGTATAAATAAAGCTGGGTTATTTAGCTTTAGAGATTATTTAGAAGTTCTAATCCTCTAAATGTATCAACTCTTTGGTACTAGCCAGACATGGGCTAGCCAGAAAAACAACATAGAAAAAAATCTGAAAATGTTTGGGGTTAAAAAAAAATCTAAACAGTATAAATAATTCAAAAGTTTATTGATCATGGGCCAAAAGTAATATCTTGCAATAAACATATTAAGATAATTAAATTAACATAGGAAAACGTTCTGTAATAGGACAAGTGTCCTCTGCTGTCTTGTTACTTTGTATGGCCTTTAATGCATCCTGATGCCCCTCAGAAAGGGGTAATTGTTGGTGGCTACTGTTCCTTCCCATTTACATTTGTGACTCACCATAGAAATATATTTCTGGCCTATTCAAGTTGTCAATAAACAAAGAGATTGAAAGAAGTAATATATCTGCATTTTGAAGCCTTTTCTTTTTATATGCGCTAACATATTGTAAGTCTGTAGAAATAATATTATTCAAATCTGATTTTGGTACATTGTGATAAAATGTGTCTACATATTCTGAGAAAGATAACTGAATAAAAGGATAAAAACCACAGTAAATTCTATTAACTTTTAAAGATAAATAGAAAAGTTGTAAATCCTATATATTGTATTAGAAAATAACTATGAATAAAAAGCAAGAGGTTACAGACTAAAACATTTTTATTTCAACCAAGTCTTTCAAGCCTATAAATACAAATTAATTGTTCTTCTTTGGAACAATTAGATAGTTTGGAAGTTTGATATTATGCAACTTAGAATAAACCCTAGGCAACTTCTGTTGCATTGATTAATGAAACAGCATACATGTTTTCAGACACCCATTTGGAAATGTCACTTTGGCTTGTCTCTCCATATAGAAAGCAAAGAGAGAAAAGCTTTTCTCAAATCACTCATTAGTAAAAGTTAGAGAAAATAGGAATATATACAAATGGCAAACATTAAATATAATACATAAATAAAAATGATATAACATATTTGGCTCATCAACTATAAACGAATTAAATCTTTGTTTACTTAAGTAGTAATTTAACATGTAGCAGGATGATAGAATGTAGATCTAAAATTAAAAAAAATATTTGGGACTGGGTATGCTGGTTCATGCCTGTAATCCCAGGACTTAGGGAAGCAAAGGAGAGAGAATAGCTTGAGCCCAGGAGTTGAAGACCTGCTTGGGCTACATAGCGAGACCCTGTTCTCCACAAAAAGGAAAAAAAAAGACAAAAACAAAAGATTTTAGGGATCACTTATTAAACACTCATGTGCCTCTATTTTAAAAAAATAGTAAAACTGATAAATTAGTACAGTGAAATCTCCAATTATTGTTTCCTCTTTAACTCACATATTAAATTACAGTGTGAGGTAAGGAGATTAAGAGTCCTTCTAGAAAGAGGAGCAGGATGCTGGGAAAGGACAAGATGAGAAATAGGGCAGTTATAACATTATTAAATTTGCGTAAATCTGACTTGGAACAAAAACCTAAAGAAGGCCAAATCATGTGAGATTAATATGCTGAAGTATTAAAATAGGACTATTTTTCTAGCAGTTTATAATTGACAATAGACATTAACATTCATGTAAAAATACAACAAACATCTGTACAATAAACTTAGATGTAATGATAATGGACAAATACAAATATACATGCTTTATGTGATAAGTATATTACTAGTAAAGTTATGTGCCAATGGATTAAATGACATTTAAAGAACTGGATAAATTCATGTCCTAAAGAAAATTAGTAATTTTTAAAATATATTATTTAGTTCAACCAATATATATTAAATGTTGTTTGTTAGGTACTGTCCAGAAACAATGTAAACCATGCTTACTGAAGCAGCCTTTTAACCCCACATTTGATCACTCTAATAGGCTGACTGTGGTACCTGCCTCACCCCATCGTCTGCTATGACTACTGTTCACCTTGGAGGTGGGGTGTCACACCTGTACATGTACTCTGTCACTCTTATCCCAACCACATCTGATTGGGTATGGAGTTGATATCTGACTAAGGGGGCATCTTTTCATAGGCTTGTTCCAGTAAACTTGATATCAGGGAATAGGGAGATTGGATGATTTAACCCCAGATACAGCACTTGTAAAGATAGGAGAGGGGTAGCCATGTTGGCCCAAATACGATGTAGCAGAAGAGCCAGGCAGACACGTTCAGAGGAGCACATTAGAGACAGCCCATGTGGCCCCAGAGAAGGGGAAGTGGAAAGCATAATCTTGTTTCTAAACTGTATTTTTGTTCTCATTTTTGCTTTCAATCCCTGTGAAGTGTGGCTATATTCACTGACCCTAAGTTCTAAAAGATACCCATTTGTTCCTTTATCCTTCCACTTAAATTATTGGTTTTACCTATTTATTTGTTGGTTAGTTTTGCTTAAGGAATTTTAGAAGGAATTTTACTAATTTTTTTGACTTGCAAATAAAGGCACTAGTGCTTACAATTTACATTTTTTTAAATATGTGGTATTGAGACGAAACAGTCAACAACTTGAAAAAATCCATTTAGATATTTAACTTAGACTATAAACAAAAATGCATAACTTATTTCTTATATATTTGAATGTGTCATACTCAAGGAAAACAGAATTGAATTTTTAGCAAAATTTTGGAGAAGGGATGAATTTCTAAGTTTGGAAGTACAATAGTTTCAAAGTTAAAATTAGTGGATTTGATAGCATAATTTAAAAACTGCATGCAAAAAAAGCAAGATTGACTGTCTTAAAAGACAATCAACTGATTATATAGACACACTATATAAGGCAGTGTTACTACCTTTCTAATGTAATTATCCTACAAAAATCTATAAAAATATTAAGAACTTTACAAATAAATGGACCAACACCCAAGTGCACAAAGATGATTAAACAAAATCATCGATACTACTGTGAAAACACCGGAATCTCTACTTTTAAGTAAACAAATATTCACAGAAAATATTTTAAAAAACAGATTTTTTTGCTATTAAATTGGAAATTTATTTTTAAATATTCCCTGTTATACAAGATGGTTTGCAAATGGTAGTTCCATATATTTCAGAGAACATTAACTAGTACAACTCTTTTGCAAACTAATTGGAGATACTGCTATGAGTCAAGAAATGAAGTGTGTGTGTACACTCAGGATATAGTCCCAGAAGAGAATTAGGCTAAAGGATACAAATATATATATTTACACACACAGAGGTATATTACAGAAAAGAGCTATATTTGTATGCATTTAAAATAAACTCATAACGACATTACACCATGAAGCTTTAAAAAAAAAAAACTTGATGTCCAATTGTTGGAAAATATTTAGAAAATTTGGTAGTCACATTGTGGCTTTCAGAATAAATGCTACACAGTACTAGGAAACCAAACATGAAATAATATCAGATTAAGAAAGTAAGCTTTGGCAACTAAGCAAGACCTCATTTCTACAAAAACTAAAAAAATTAGCCAGGCGTGGTGATGTTCAACTGTAGTCCCAGCTGCTCAAAAGGCTGAGGCTAGAGGACTGCTTGAGCCCAGAAGTGCCAGGCTGTAGTTACCTATGATTGCAGGACTGCACTCCAGCCTGGGTGACACCGTGAGACCCTGTCTTTTAAAACAAAGAAAACCTGTCTCCTCTTCTCTCTCTCTATCTAAATATTGCTTATCTAATTATATCTACATAAATAAATGGATAGCAAGAGATACATAGATATAATTAGATAAGCAATATTTGCTCAAAACATAAAAAACAGGAAAAAAGAATTGAATATAATGAACCATAATAATTAAGATAATTTATAGTGATTTTTAACATCTTTAATTCCAAAAATGTGTACAATTAATCTATATACCCGTGAGTCTAGTTTTTTTTTTTTAAATCTCAATGCTCATATGATTAAAATGGCACAATTGCAACTATTTTTGTAGGTACTTTAATGTTGTTTTCTATGTTAATTTCTGAAGCCAAAATTTAATACAACTATAGAAATAGATAACTGGAATCAATCTACATGTCTAAAACCTAAGAGAATGGCCAAATGATTCTATTTCTATTAATATTTGGAAAAATAGTATGCAAAATTTTCTTACATACAAAGGCAATGTACCAGCATTAGAAAACGCTAATCATTACACGTATCTTTACTTCTATGCCTATGGGGGAAGAGAATGCAATATTATTTCATTAGTAGTATTTGGAGAGGAAAATTATGAATGTATTCCTCTTTTTTTTTTTTTCTTTAAGATGGAGATTTGCTCTTGTTGACCAGGCTGGAGTGCAATGGCGTGATCTCGGTTCACTGCAACCTCTGCCTCCCGGGTTCAAGTGATTCCCCTGCCTCAGCCTTCCTGAGAAACTGGGATCATAGGCATGTGCCACCACACCTGGCTAATTTTGTATTTTTAGTAGAGACGGGGTTTCTCCGTGTTGATCAGGCTGGTCTCAAACTCCCGACCTCAGATGATCCGCCCACCTCAGCCTCCCAAAGTGCTGGGATTACAGGCGTGAGCCACCACACCTGGCCATGAATGTATTTCTTTAAGATCAAGCTCTCCAAAAATTTGCCATGTTATTTTGTATTTTTAAAAAATTGATATTATTAAACAATGATAAGTCAGATTTTTTAGTTTCAGAAGATTAGATGTCATCCAGTGTACCAAGAAAATGTTTCTAAGGCAATAAGACTGTTAGGCATCCTGTACATATATAGTAGTAATAGAGGGTTTTACAAATGCTTGAAAAAGCAAAAGTAGGCATTGGTTGAAAAAGTGCTACCTTGGAATTGAAAACTGCAATGAAAAAGGTTAGTTTTAACTAGAATACAATTAATCCAGCTGCTTACACTGTAAGTCTTTATTGAAACTGTGGCTGTTATATCCCTACGAAGGTTTTTTAAGTTGCTAAGTACATGCCCATCAGAATAATGGAAAGCATAATTATCCTTATTGTGCTTAGTGACATTGAAACTGCTATTATTCTGTGATTGGAGCTGCATAATTATAGATAATTGCTGCTACTGTATTTTCTGTTCAAATATAGCTCTGCAAAAATTACTTTATTTTAATTAAACATGTTCAGGTTTTTAAAGTTTGGTTTGCTATCATAACCAAACTCTATTTAAATGTTACAATGATAAATATTTTTCTAACTCTTGCTAATCAGTTTTTCAACAAATCAGTTGTTCAGTTCTTGATAAATTGACCTTGTTCCACTTAACAATCAATTACATGAAATATAAACTTAAATTATAAATGTATTTCCTTTTCAAGTACCTAATTCTATGCTTTCTTTTTTTTTTTTTATTATACTTTAAGTTCTAGGGTACATGTGCATAACGTGCAGGTTTGTTACATATGTATACTTGTGCCATGTTGGTGTGCTGCACCCATCAACACGTCAGCACCCATCAATTCATCATTTAACAAGTACCTAATTCTAAAAGCAAACATAGAACCTGTTCTAATAATATTGGTGATACTAGTTTTAGCTCTAGAAGATGTTATCTGTGGGTTAAAAAATGTACTTAAGGGCTTAATGAATATAAAACATACTGGAAACCAGCTACAATAAATATGATACAATGGGAGGGACATTAACGAAGAGAATTGTAAAACCTGTTTATCAAAATTGTCACTATCTCGGAAAATGTATTGCAATGAGAATCAGCTATGCATAGGGCGGTCTGCACAGAGCTCAATCAATTCCTTTCACACATCGGGCTTTGTACAAAGACCCTGCCAAAGCTCACAAAGCATATGCCTCTTTCAGTAACACATACTCAGTTTGCAATTTATTTCTCACCGACTGAGAAACACCCCTGAAGTGGGTGCTAGTGCCTTTCCCACCTTATGGCACAGTCCATTTGTCTGTCTAAGATTCATAAACACACTTTACAATATTGTCATTTGCTGCCATTTCTTTTCCCCACATGTGACTGTGTGGTCAGAATGCACTCTTGGAACTAGCCAGGAGTCTTTGGTGAGTTACATGTCATTTGTTTATGCTGCTTTCAGTCTCATGAGCAACTATAACTCCAGTGAACAAATTCAGGTGATACATCGGCTACTATGCTCACTACCTGGGTGACAGATCATTCCTACATTCATCCCTAGTGACACACAATTTACCCATGTAACAAACCTGAACGTGTACCTGTGGAAACTAAAATAAAAGTAGTAGAAGAAAAAACAAGCAAACAAACAAATTCAGGTGATAAAACACAGTGTGAAATTTCAGATACTTCATTTACATTCAAATTCACCCATCCCAAGGCACCTAAAAGTCAAATGCACTGTGGAATGAGGGCCTCCTGCAGACATTGTGTCTGCAGCTCTCCAGCAATGAAGTCTCAGGGAGGAAGATAGGGAGAAAGGTGAGGAGATGAGTATAATGAAAAGAGAAAAGTGAGGAGATTTTTTTTTCTTCTTTTTTTTAAATTAAAGACCCTTTCTTTAATTCCAAAGCTTCTGCTCACCCTATTAGCAATAAAACTCGCAGTAAACATTCAGTTCACATAATCAACTGTTTGAATGTGGGAAAAAAGGGCTTTCCAGGGGCAGGCGCACTGTTGAGAAACGTTGGTAAAAATATGTATCCAAATCTAAACTCATTTTCTTCCTAACCAAGACAGTTTTTCCTTTCAAATGCCTTTGTTTTGCTTCTTTGTTTGCTTTTTTCTCTCTCTCTTTCTCTCCCTATATCCTTCCTTCCTTCCCTTCCTTCCTTCCTTCCTTCCTTCCTTCCTTCCTTCCTTCCTTCCTTCCTTCCTTCCTTCTATGTATCTAATCTTGCTTTGTATTTTTGTGTTTTGTTTGTTGTAAAAGGCATTTTCTAGTTCTTTAAGCCCAGTGTTGACCTGGTCTCCTCTCTTTTCCTTTTCTCTTTCTCATTCTTATGCATATATTCACTGGATATTTTACAAACTTCACCATTCATTCCACTATAAAAGTACATTTTATTTACCTGCTCAAACTTTTCTCCTGCTTTAAGGCTCAACTCAAATGCTACTTTCATCAAATAATCTTTCCTCATTACCCACATCTTAATGTTAAGATTTTAAACTCTGGTTGTTCCTCTCTTGTAACAGATATTCTATTTTGCATGACTTGTTCATGTAGTACTTGTTGTTTAATCCTACTAATCTGAAAGTTCTTTAGGGTAAGTGTCCATTATAGGTATGATATGTCACAGAAAGTAACATCACTTTCAGTCCACAGTCTGTAAGATGAGAAGAATATAATACTTTATTTTACTATTTGAGTAAATATAGGTTCTAATCTAACAAGGAAACTACCATCTGTTACTTTATATCAATCTTCTTCAAAATACTTAAAGATATGATGACAGTTTTTATATGTAACCACTTACTATTTTATATAGTGGGTTAACTGTGAGATATAATATTTACAGGAGATGGTAATGAAAATAGGCAGCATTCTTTCCACTTAACGATCATGCTCAAGTAGAAGAGTAGTCTCTGTAAATATTTTAAATCTTCATAATTGGAAATGCTAATTATATACATAGATTATTTTAAAATGGAAATTTAAATAAACATCACTGTTAGAGCACAGTCTTGTAGATTTCAATTTTAAAAGGGAAAAAATAGTGAAAGAAAACCTAAAAGATAAATCTTTTCCTACCTCCATGTAATTTACTTAGGACTTATGGATGCTATAGACACAATGGGAGTGAGTGTATTAGTCAAATTTTCCACAGCACATGGTAACAGCCCAGATTTTGTACAGCACATGAAAACAGCGGCATTCTGCAATCACGTTTGCAAAATTCCATTTCCTGGGAGAAGCAAGCCAGTGTATAGTAGAAGAATGGCTCCTGTCCAAAGCATGTCTTGTTAAAAAACGAGGAAGAGTGAAGCAAGGAAAACATTGAAACATTTTTAGCTCCTGAAAATTGGAAAGTTTAACAAGTGTGGCAAAGGAGAACTGAATATCAGAATTTGATCATGATTTTAGAATTTGAATATGTGGTATATATTGTTTATATGATAAATTAATTTCACAATATATAAAATATTTGATAATTCTAGAAATAGTGGTCATGTTTTCGTGCTTATAACAGGGCTCACATTTTCCTCTGGTTTCATATGTTATCACATACGTTATATGTGTATATAACTTTTTTGGCCCAAAAAAAGTATTTTAAAGTTGTTTGACATTTAAAAGGGTTGTGGGAAATCTATGACTTTGACTTTCTTGCTTAAGGACCTTTCATGCTGATCATTTCAATGCCGTGAAACCCTTTCTCTAGTGGAATAAAAAATAAACATCATTCTTCCATATACTTAAAGTTATGTGGAAAGCATATCTTCAACTATAGGAGTTTCTAAGACTATACATAGCATACTTTATCAGGGAGGAAAAAAAATGACTTAAGTCTAAAACGTTGGTTGGCAACACGTGATCCATAGAACCCTGGGGGTTCCTGAAACATTTTTAAGTGGCCCACGAAGTCAAAACCATTTTTAAAATAATATCATATATTTTTTCTTTGTTATTCTGTTAATATTGCAGTAATTGTGCAAAATTAATGGTGAGTAAAACTGCTGGTGCCTTAGCACAAATGAAGGCTGTGGCACCAAACCATACCATAAGTATTGGGTCCCTCATTGTCCCAAACTCACAGGGAAAATAAAAGCCAATTTTACTTAAGAATGTCTTCAATAAAGCAGTAAAACTAATATGTTTTACTAAATCTCAAGCCTAGAATATATATCTTATTAAAATTTTGTGGGATAAGGTGATGAGTAGGAATTGAAAAAAGTGAATTATTTGATTTTCAGGCTGCATTCACCATTTTTTCCATGAAATACAATTTTTTCTTGATGAATGTTAGACACACGGTAGTTATTTAGTTTTGTTTATTTTGCAAGTATTTTCTCAAAAGCGAAGGAACCCAGCCTGTTATTTCAGATAAACAATTGACAGTATTCATTGACAATGATACAATTCGAGCTTTCAGGAAGAACTGAAATTCTGGAAAACTTCTATTTATCACAAGGAGCTTAATAACCTTCAATATATAAGACAGTTGTTGTAGATTATTGATGATATTCACTAATATCATTGAAAAATAAGAAGAGAAAGAGGGAGGGAGGAAGGAAGGGAGAGAGGAAGGGAAGGAGGGAAGAAGGAAGGAAAGAAAGAAAGAGAAGAAAAAGAAAGAAAGAAAGAAGAATGAAAGAAAAGAAAAAGAAAGGAAAGAGAAAGAAAGAGAGAAGGAGAAAGAAAGGAGGGAGGTAGGGAAGGAGAGAGGGAGAGAGGGAGGGAGGGAGGAAGGAGGGAGGGAGTACGGACCATACTGTATCAGTTGACCAGATAGTTTATACTAACAGTGTAACATATGGTGAACACCTGTTTTTGTATGCCTGAGGCCCTGGACCATACTATATCAGTTTGACTTCTGGGGAGCTAAAGACTAAGTCGCTAAAGTCAGTCATGTGAGTGCTGCACATCTCTATGTCTGACTCCCAATAAAAACCATAGACACATGACTCAGGTCAGTGTCCCTGGCAGGCAATACTTTCCCTATATTGTCATGCATTGTGCTAATAGAATTAAGTACACTCCTATTTGACTCTTTCTAGTGAACTGAGCCAGAAGATGATCTTGGAGACTGCCAACACAACTAAAATGAAATGTGCCAACATTTAGAAGAACTTCATGACTCAGTGAACCAATAGTTTCCAAACGACTAATGAATGATGCTACAAAGGTATGCATGGATAAAAGATCCAAAATGCAAAATAAGCTCATAGATTTGTATGTAGCACAGTATTAAAAGTTTATCAATATGGTTTCAGATTCTACTTTGCAACTAACCTCTAAGAAACTACTGCCATCTGCTGAGTTTTAGCATGGTATTAAAGAAATAATCCACAATTACCTAAAAAGGATATTAACTTACTCTTCCCTGTTCTGACTATGTATCTTTGTGAAGTCACCTTTACTTCATATTCTTCATCATATTCTTCATCCGAGCCAACATATTACAAAAGAGTGAATGCAGAAGCAAATATGAGAATCCAGTTATCTTCTATTAAGCTACAAGTTAATGAGATTTGCAAAAATAAAAAGCAATTTCACTATTCCCATTAAACTGTTTCCTTTTCTAGAAATATATTTTTATAAAAGTATATTATGTTAACAGAGTGTAGTTTTATTATTTTAAAATAAATTAATAAATATTTTTAAATTTTCTCAAATTTAAACCTAAATGCAGCAATTAGTGATAGATGCAACACATGAAAAAGTTCTTATCATCCTCAATAATTTTTAAAGTATATGGGAGTCTTGATGACAAAACGTTTGAGAACCACTGGCATTGTGGTCAGGTATATTTTCTCCTGCTTCTCCTAGGTTTCTAGCACTCTCCTGTTTAGCGGGGCCTGAATAAGGAAAAGGATTTATTCCTTATTTAACTTGCTCTGGTGCAGTCCTTTATTGTTTCTCCCTCTTTCTCTAACTAACACTGGTCATTCTTTAACAGTTTCTGTATAGCACGTATCTGAATGCTCATTCTCTCTTGGAGTGCCTGGTTGATTTTACTTTGAAGAATGCAGGATATACAATGTTAAGAACCAAGGAAAATACTCTTTCCACTTCTCTTTATTTGGGGACACATGGCCTTTCTGATCTGTTTATTTGTGCTTGTCCATATGTCTGTCCTGCCTATCTCTTCCTTCTTCTGTTTTATCTACTTTTGGCCCAAACCTGGCTACCCCTCTTTATCTTTATAAACGTAGTCTCTTTAAACCATAATTTCCAACTTTAACTCCCACCCTTGACTATATCCTATATACTGTTTCTTTTGAAGTCTCCTTGCCCAGAAGAAAAGCCTCTTAGAAGAGTTAATAGCTAGCTGACTGAAGCCTAACTAAATGCTCAGGTCCACTTGACTCTGGGTACACACATGTTCCCTTGCAGGGAAGTTGATGTATATGCCAACAGCTCCACTGCTTCCCAAAACCAGGAATAACCAAAGTTCGTTTTTTTTTCTTTACTTTTCCCCCTGAAGCTGTTCTCAATCTCTTAGGTGATTCTTCAAGAACCCCCCATCCTCCACCACCCCACACCACCCCATACTGGGGGACATAAACCTATATGGAACAGGAGTTGTTAAGAAGGATAGTCATCCTTACCTTTGTTATTCAAGGGGCACTTTGGTTTAAGCATGAATGGGATAAGAATTTGGGGGGAATGTAATAATTTAAAGCAATGTCATTATTATGGGAAGGAGCTGTGGGAGTTGAGAAGAACATGGTTGTTTGTAAATGGACTAAGACTCTCCACAGGAGATGAAGTATTTTAATTGGTGGTATCATCAGCATAAATACATGTAGAATTTCAAGTGGAGGACATACAGTGAGATGTGTCTGACCCTCCGCTTTCCATCATGACTTGAACTTTTTTGGATTTTTATTTTTTTGCAGGAGGGATTTCTCTTGACTAAAAGGGGGTCTACTCAATCTGTTGAGGGGTGTAAGATTTTATTTTTCATTTTTATTCCAACTCCCCATTGATACTGCTTCTAGCTAAGCTTTTATTTTGTCCCATATCGATACTGGGGTGGTATGCTGCCTGCTCTAGTTTCATCATGTTCCTCGGTGAGACCCCTATGGCCAA
Source organism: Colobus angolensis palliatus (assembly GCF_000951035.1). Taxonomy (NCBI): domain Eukaryota; kingdom Metazoa; phylum Chordata; class Mammalia; order Primates; family Cercopithecidae; genus Colobus; species Colobus angolensis. The sequence continues at coordinate 15,238,333 of NW_012114599.1, read as the reverse complement.
GGAAATTGGAGTTAAAAGACTTACAGCCAATTAAATGTTTTAGGCCAGACAGGAATGGAGGTGGGCAGACACTTAATAACCCAAATTGTCCCTTATAATCTTATGTGATAAACCCTGGGCCTGGAGAAATTGAATAGTTTTAAATTCTGGAGGTAAAATAAAACAAAGAATTAACAACATTTCAAACAAAAATGTCATATGCCTTGCCTAGTTTTGAGAATGACGTGAAAGGATGCTCACAGGTAGCTAAACATTTAAATTATTTACTATCAAGCACAGAATACATTATATTAATTCAGATAGAGGCAAAACTATTAAGTGAATACAAGCTTTTTGTGTTTCATGAAAGCAGTTTACTTTGATTGTTCCCTTTGCCTATGTCTAGAGATGAGGCTTTGGTTAACTTGAGTTTGTTGTCAGATACTGGCAGGAGTTGGTGTCTCCTCTAGATAAGATATGTGTACCCAGGAATCAAAGCCCTGTAATTTAACAGCACAAGGATTAGTAATAGCACCTGATAAAGGCTTATTATTCAAAGGGCTGGAGGCTAGAGGTGGTAATACTTGAGTCCATGATCTGACTGGAAGCTGTAAAAATATTTTACAGTTTTTGGTGACTAATTTTTATAGCTTTGATAAACCCCAGCAACAATCCAGAGACTTAAACTAGAATTTGATTCTGAGGGTACTTTAACACTTTAAAAGACCCAAAATATTTGATTGATATGGAACCACAGGTTATTGTAAACAATAGTTACTTATTTATCTGAAGTGGTAATGCCCTATACGGTGTGATTGCCTCTCTTCTTGGGAAGCACACTTAAATAACCTGGAAGGTAAAATTATGAAGAGAAAAATAATACTTAACAGTACTCAAATTTAATCAGACATGAGAAATGTGTATTCAAGTTTATGAGTATAACAGGGGAACATAAAAAGTTTTCTGGTTACTCTGAAACTTTTGACACATCAAGAAAAACTAACAGTATGGAATTATTATAGTGGAGGTACACATTGCTTTTGTAGACCTCAAAGATAAAATATTACAGCATTAGGCCCTAGCAGTAGTTAAAACCAGAGGAAGAAAAGTTACGGGAGCTGACAAAAAAGCTGAAAGAGAGAGATGTCATCTCAGATCTTCTCAAGTGCAGAAAAAGCTGGAAGCAGCAAAACATAACAGTTGAATTTCTGAGACAGGAATCTGAGTTTTCAAAAGAAACAGGTTGTAGAATTGAAAACTAAAATTTCACTATAATTTCATTAAGAGCAAATCAATACCTCAAGAAAATATTGTTTTAACATAGGGAAACATTCTTTAGAAAGACTAGTATAAATCATCCCCTTTTAATTACAGCTAACTTAATCACACACAAAATTCCTTTCATATATTCCCCTGTGTGAATAAGACCATGACTTATATAGACCATCTATGACATGCTTTGACTTTCTGACTTGTCCTATACTCTTTCTTAAATAACCAGTCATTCTAATCTATGACCAGAATTTACCATCTAAGGACTTTTCTCATATAAAATTACTCTTTTTTTTATAATCTTCCTTATCAAAAATACATCTTCACATCCATAACTTTCTTTACATACCTCTCTCTTGCTTACTGTCTCCTTTTTACCCAGTTTCATAAATGATCTTTTGAAGTCCATAATTTGAATAAACCTTTTGATAACTTTTGAATTAGAAAAAATTATTCTTTTTCTCAATAAGAACACATATTTTTTGGTACATTTTATATAAACCTAGGAAGGAAGAATTCCTGAATTTCCCACAGATACTAGCATTTTATAGATGAGATTCATTCCATAATTCCTAAAAACATGTATCCCTACATAATAACCCTTTCTTACGGTAAAAGACACAGACATTCAATAAGCATCCAAAGTGATTTTAAGGTTTTTAAATCAGGAATTCACTTATGAGCTTTAATCTCATTATATTTACCTAATAATCATTATTATTTTCTGATCGTTTATTGAAATTTCATATGAAAATTGTGATATTAGACAAAGCTAGATATCATTTAAAGTTATTTCCTGGCTAATCATTTTTAAGGTCTGAACATTAGATAAACACGTAAATAAGAATCAAAATGAACACACAGGCATTTTGCTGATAACTCAGATAATCTGATATTTTCATTGAACCAACAATCTTATATTGGTCTTTATACAATTCTGGAGACATTTCTACTCTTATCAATAATTTTAAAACCAACTTTATCTACCACAGATTTATGTGAAATTGAAAAGCATTTGGACTTGCTTAATTTATGAGTACTCATTTACTTATAATCCAACTTGATAGCATGCTAGACACAACACATAGCATGATACATGTAAATACACATAAACATATCTAAACACATATACACATGCACAAAAAGAGCCAATAACTTTTACCTCAAAATTCTAGTCATAAGATAGCAATATAAATTCACCACTTTATAGAAGTTAGCTGGATTTAAATTATTTCTGACAAGATTGACAGCTGTCTACATGGTTAAAATTTGTTCGCTCTGATAGGTAATCCAAGGAAAGATGTAGATGATAATTTGGTTAAAGTAGTCTTTATGACAGTTTTGATTTAAAAGACGCTTTTTGTTTCTCTTTTACTCTTCAGTTTCAGAAGAGGAGGAAATTATTATAAATGGAAGGAAGAAAAGAGAAGGAGAGAAAGGAGGGGGATTAGGGGGATAAAGGGTAACTTTCCATTTGTTTCTTTAAGAGGGAGAAATAGAGCCACTCTAACCTGACTAAGGTGCCCCCGGGTGGAACTTTAACTCACAGTTCTGCACAAACAAGACCAATTGAAGTAGAATAATAGAGGACAGAAGAAAAGGAAAGGGAAAGGAAGGAAAAAGGTGATCCCATAGCAGCAAATGTGAATGAGGAAAGAGAGGGAAGAGGTAAAGAACATTGCTCAAGGGGTACCTTTGATGGCCCCAAGTTGCCAAAGAACTCACCCAGCAGTGGAGACACCAAAGAAAGTGTTCACGTCACCATTTGTCTGCTGCTGCAGGAAGTCATCTGTCAAGGCAGGGCTCCAGGACTCTAGAAAAATGGGCTCGAGCAAGGAAGCTCCTTTGGCACTTTCAGTTTGAGCAGAGGGAGAAACAGAGACAAGAAGAGACCTGTAGCTAGCCATTGCAGAAAAAAGGGAAGTTCTGACTTTAGGAAAGATTAGAAGAGGTTGCTGAAGAGGGTGGAATAAGAAAAATGACAAAGAACAAAAGGTGGTTCAGTCTCTAATAAGAACATAACACATTTGAGACTGGCTGCTGATGCAATCACCCTACCCAAATCCAGGATCCCCCGCAAATCTATTTATGCCAAATGCCACAAGATACAGAGCATCCAGGAGTCATCCAATGAGGGTCCCCACAACAACTATCAAAAATGCTGGAGCACGTGGGGGTGGCCATCTGTGAACCCTAAAGGCACACAACTGGGAGTATAGAACAGTGTGACTCTGGCATCTCAGAGTCAGAACAATGGGGGACATTTCAAAATAACAAATAATTCAAAACAAACGAGAAGTGTCCAGCCTTACACAGAATATAAAAAGAAAAGCCCAATATCTAAAGCAAAGACTGCAAATGCAATAACAAAATAATCATAAGCATGCATTTATGCACTAAGAGTGGAACAAAATGTCTGATCATTGGAAACTAAAGAGAAAACATCTAAGAGAAAGGGCAACAAGGCAGATTACAAAGGATATGGCCAGTCAGGTGTGCTCCCATCCCAGGAACCCAGATAATGGGAAACAATGAATTGATTACCAGGCCAGAGGATCATTCCTATTTCCTGGTTCACCTGAAAAGGTAAAGGGGAAGAAAAGAGAGTAAAAGAGAAATCAGTTAAAGGAAGAGGGTGATAGCAATGGGGAACAAAGGGGACACTCACCTGTCTGTGGAGGCCAAATGGTTCTGATTGATTTTAATTTGGAGTCTGGGTGAGGGTGTCACTCAGGTCCCTGTAGCTTGTTAGCCCTTTCATGGTCATCATGAAGTTACCCCAAACCCTAGAATTGGGGCTCTGCTTAGGAGGGTAATTGGCTTTGCTCAGCGAAGTATTAAAGAGTGAGCTGACAGAGCAGTGAAAGCAAATTATTAGAGCCACAGAGTACAGGGAAATGGCTGCTCTTTCCATAGAAAGAAATAATAATAGCAGCAGTCCTCATGGATGGCTGGTTATATTTATGGCTATTCCTTAATTATATGATAAATAATGGGCAGATTATTCAAGAGTTTTTGGAAAAAGGGGTGGAGATTTCCTGGAACCAAAGGTTTCTTGCCTTTTTAACCATACAAGGTAACTTCTGGATATTGCCATGGCATTTGCAAACTGTCATGGTACTGATGGCAGTTTCTTTTAACATGCCAGTTCATCACAGTTAGCATATAATGAGCAGTGAGGCCAACTAGAGGTTGCTTTTCTTGTCATCTTGGCTTCAACTGGAATTGACCACTTGTTTTTTTGCATCTTGCTTTGATCAGATCCTGTTTTGTTCAGTGGGGTCTTGTGACTGGTGCTTGGGGAACAAGTCCTGCTGATCTGCCTACGTAGGAAGGTGCATTGGAGGTGGTTGAGTCTAGCAGAGTGGATTCTGCTAACTTCTAGGAAATCCAAGGGGAGGTGTATGGCTGCAGTTGTTTGCTCTCCCTTTAGAATATAAGGCGCTTAAATTTTCTTTGGCCTTGCCTTTGGGTCTTACCAGCCAATTCCCAGGAAGTGTCATTTGACATTCTGTTATATATTCAAGTATCTGAGTGGACACTCTAATGAGTTAAATGATTTTGAATGGTGGAATATATATATATATATAATATTACATATTATATATATTATATATACATATTATGATATATACATATAATTTCTGATATATATAAATAAATCAGAAAAAAATTAGAGTGATTCTGGCACTCTAACTAGATTGTTGATAGGCTTTAAATTCTTCCAAAGAGTAAAATATTATTATTTTAGGTAAATGTAACGAATAGTTGTAGAACATTTGCAAAAGGAGTGAGCTATAGTTTTTGCCTCAAGAAGCTTGTTTAGTGAAAATATATATCATTAGTTTACCCAGCTGAAGCATGTTACACAAGTTAAAATAGAGAACCAGAAAACTAGAGGAAAGAAATAAATTTCAGCTGGTATGCTAGGAAAATACTTCAGGTGGGAAATTTGAGCCTAACTTGGGGGAAGAAAAGATTTAACCAGGTCAATGTAGTGGTTGGACTATAATTAAGTCCAACAAAACAAAGAAAGAAAAAACGGTATCTGTTGGGCAAATGTATGAGGGCACATACTGGGAAGACACATATCAGGGGTCAATAGAGTGAGGTAAGGAAGAGTTAGGTAGGTGGAATGGGAACGGGTTTGGGCAGAGGATGAGGCTCTCAGGCATATAGGTTAGACTAGCATGCTGATGGAGCACACTTCCCAGCCATCTGAAGGAAGTACATCACTGTGACATAAATTACTGAGTAATAAACAGAGCTTTTTAAATAAATTTCATACCAGTTATGTACTACAGTAAAAAAAATGCCATAGGGCCACACAGAGATCAATTTTTTTAAGTGCTGCATGCATTTGGGCCTTTCAGCCTTTTTTTCCTCATTAAAAAGGGCAGGAATAAATCTTTTCCCTTTCAGTAATTTATTTTGTTATTAAAAATTATAAAATCATATGGCACTAACTTTCACAGACACTCTGTGTACCAGTTTTCTCATTTTCTTTCCCCAAGAATGCAAATTTTACTGGTCCTGTGAAAGTCAACTAGTGGAATTACAAATAACCATTCTAGATAGAAAAACAGAAAGTAGCAAATTTCAGACTTATTAACTATAGTCATGAAATCATCAAAAAGGATGTTGGTTTCCAAAATATATAATTTTCTCAACTTGTGTTAAGGCAAGTTTTTTTTGTTTTTTTTTTCCGTTGTTGTTGTTGAGGCAAAGTCTCACTCTGTCACCCAGACTGGAGTGCATTGGCTCAAACTCATCTCACTGCAACCTCTGCCTCCTGGGTTCAAGCAATTCTCATGCCTCAACCTCTCCTCTAGCTGGGAGTACAGGCATGTACCACCACACCAAGCTGATTTTTATATTTTTAGTAGAGACTGGGTTTCACTATGTTGGCCAGGCTGGTCTTGAACTCTTGGCCTCAAGTAGTCCACCGGCCTCAGCCTCCCACAGTGCTGGGATTATAGGCGTGAGCCCCCAAGCCTAGTTAAGACAACTTTTTCCCTAAGACATCAAGTTAACCTCTGGCAAGTTTGACTCACATTGCTCCAGACTTGGGAAAAGTGAATGAAGGTCACCCTATCTGTTTTGATTAATAAAAATTAATAATAATCATCTGGGGGTAGGTTGGAGTAAGGGGTTGCTAGGGCCAGGGTACCGACAGAGATGGCCTCCCAGATAACAGGAAGGTTGATCCTAGGAAAAAAAATCGTGGAACAGATTTGGGGTGTGATGGGGCCCATGTTAAGAATTCAAAAGGTACATATGGGGAAAGGACTGCAGACCAAGGTAGTTCTGTGGCAGGATTTCTAATAACGTACCTTAAACTAAACATCAAATAACTTTACCTTGCACTAACAAATAATAACATAAAATGAAATTGTAAAGAAGCTAACTTCTTGTCATCCACTGACAATCCCAGAATAAACAAATATCAATTCTCGTTTCTGAGATCACTTCTGTAACTACATCAGAGAGTACAAGAGAAATAGAAACCACCTTACAAATTAAAGGAGGGAATTTTCATATTTCCCATCTCAAATTCTTTAATTACATTTACATGATGGTTATTTAAAATATTTATAAAGTTCATACAAATAATTTTGGATGATAGTCAAATAAATTGAAATATTTATGCCTTCTTTGGCTTACATTTGAAACTTCTTTATAGATTTGTTTATGTTACTGATTACTTATTAAAGGCAGCAATTCTAGCAGTATACTTGGGATGCTCCAGGTTATATTCCCTTCTAGGCTTTGATTAAATTTTCATTTTTGGCAAGGTGCAGTGGCTCATGCCTGTGATCCCAGTACTCTTGGAGGCTGAGATGGAAGGATTGTTTGAGCTTAGGAGGTCGAGGCCAGCCTAGGCAACATAGCAAGACCCTGCATCTACAAAAATAAAAACAAGAAAATTTTCTCTTTTTAAGAATCCTTTTTGGATTTAGTTTTAATTAGCAAGGTTTTTAGAGAAGTCCAAAGTGTCTGACATAAAAAGGAAAGTTCTATAGTCGTAATTCATCAAGGAATATCTAAAATCCTTCTAGATATAGTAGGTAATAATTGTTTCATGTTAGATACACATAAATATGAAATTCATTTGCTCTTGGCATCAGCAGAATGGCAGCTAATTCTGAAATTCAGTAAACCCATGTAGTAAAAGTCAGCTGTGATTAAGCAAAACAGGTTGATTTCTCTTCCTCTCCTAGCTGAAGTAGTAGTTGACCCACTGTACTGGCCTATTATGACCTGAGATAACAATCCAGTTGCCATTCAACTGAACATTTCCTGAGGTCAGAGACTTTGTCTGCTTGTGTAATAATTCCTGCATTTCCAGTCCCTAGAATAGTGCCTGAGTTTTAGTAAGTGCTCATTACGTATATGTTTAAAATTTAAATAAATACAAAAGCCTTTCTCATTTTTGTTTTCTCTTCCAACCCAATGTAAAACTTCCTAAGAAGGTGAATGGTATAGTTTGTTTTTCTTACTTTGAGTTTTTGTAAACAAATACAAAACACACGTAAGCCAGTTAGTTTTCTAAAAGGGCTTAGAATTAGCACAAACATGTTTGTTTACTTACTAATTTTTTAAAATTTATCTACTGTGAGCAGACTTTGGATTAAGCGCTAGAAATTTAAAGATGTGCTCTGAGCTTTGTCTTTCCGTGGAGAAGAATGATATAAATAACCATTATTCTGGCTGATTGTAGAAAAAGGCATTGAGCAAGCAAAGAAAAGAAACTGGCTAATGGATTTTTTGAGTTAGACGAGGCTTCCTGGAACAGGTATAATCTGTATGGGTCTTGCACCATGAGACAGAGCTGTTAAATCCCTTGTTTAAATTAGTTGAACACACATACCTCATATAATCTTGAGAAGTGGGGATCTTCATATCTATCTTCTCTATCAAAACCACCTTGACCCCATGTAAATGGGTTTAGAAAAAGAAAGAATTCTACCAAATATCAAAGATACATTATTTTAGCATCCTAAGAAAATAACAAATACCAAATCATTTGCTTCTTTAAAAATATGGTAAGAGTCTACTATAAAAGTTATTATAGGTAAAGTTGGCAGGATCATAGATGAAATGTGCCTCTAAAATGTAATTTCAAAATAATATAAGAACATTAGAAAAGAATTACACCTCCAAGATGTTAGGCTCGATCCTCTCTATTGGTGTCATAATACATTTCTGTTACCCTGAACTTTTTTCTTTGATAGTGAGAATACTGTAGAGAATTTAGCTTCTAGGAAAACAGCTTCCTCTTAATAAATTAAATGGTGAATGCCCTTTCTGATTCATAATTAACATCTGTTACCCATAATTAATTTTCATCATGAATAAAACAAGCACACTATCAGCAAAAAGTAAGCCAGTCTGGTACATTTTACAGAGAAGGTGGGTGAACAGAAGAGTTTTCATTTTGTTATCTTTCTCAGGATAAAATAATTCAAAGAGTCCTCTGACTGTTGAAAGAGTTCCTTCTCAGCAATGTGTCTGCTTTACCTGATGATCACAGATCTCTCACTCTCTTATAGTAGCTAACTTTGAAGAGAACTATATGTGGTTTCAGCAGCTTCAATGGAACTTTCTTCCTTTGCACTAAGTACATTCACTTATGGTTTATCATTTTCACTCCGGATCACTTGAAAATTTAGACATAATAGAACTATTAATGGGATTCTGGGTCAAATGGTATTTTCTCCTCCTACCTTGATCTGTACCTTATTTTTAACATCAAAAAAATTACATAGTTTTTGTTTTAAAAAATGAGAAGGATTGATAGTAAAAGGAAAAGTAGGGAGAAGTGAGGGCTGTGAAGAAATTTTTTTCCTACTATTTTGCTTTTGATTGTCTTGCCAAATTACTTTTAGTTAGCAAGACTGGGTGTGCTGCTCAAAAATTCTGATTTAATGTGTATTTTACAATTGTTTTCACTGGGAAGACATAGCTCAAAGATGCCAGCAGGAACTCCCAAGTTAAAAAAAGTGAAAAAAAGAAGAAAAAGAATAACACAATAATACTTGGAGCTTTTGCAAATTAGCATAAAACTTGTTAAAATTTCATAGCATTTCTTTTTAGGAGATTTTCTTTAAACAATAATATTCAGCCGTGGTGTGGGCATCTTACAGAAAGTCTTTTTTTCCCCCCAAAAGAAGCTGGGGGCAAGATTAACCAAACCTGGTAAAACTGAGTTAGTTAGACTTGTAGAAGACCAAAGAAAAGCAAGACGCCTAGTAAAAGAAAGGAGTTTAGTAGGAGGAGAAGTGAAAGAGATTTAATTATCGAGGCTGGAATCACAAAGGCAAATGTAATTGTGTTAGACTGGATCTTCTAAGAGCAGACGCCAAGGTAGGATTAACCATGCCAACATTTTATTAGAGGAAACAAGTGCTGGGTGGTTATGCTAACATGAAGGAAGCCTGAGAAGGCTGGATGAGCTTTTAGACCACAGTGCAAATCTGTGTGGAGAAGACAGAAGGAAGGTTGGGTGGAAACATCTTTGACTGCAGTTTAGGAATGTTTGGCAAGGTAATCGAGTTGTCCTCAAGTCAGTTAAATGTCACAGGAGTCCTACTGCTGTTAGCCAGTCATTCGGTGCCTCTTCCAGAGGGGACAGTGGATGCTTTTTGTTTTGCTTTGTTTTCATTTGTTTTTTGTTTTTTTAAGTGCAGTAGCATGATCTAGGCTCACTGCTACCTCTGTCTCCTGGGTTCAAGCAATTCTCCTGCCTCAGGCTCCAGAGTAGCTGGGTTTATAGGCACCCACCACTGAGAGGTGAAGCCATCTGGGCTTCTGGGTCAGGTGGGGACTTGGAGAACTTTTCTATCTAGCTAAAGGGATTGTAAACACACCAATCAGCGCTCTGTAAAATGGACCGATCAGCAGGACATGAGTGGGGCCAAATAGGGGAATAAAAGCTGGCCACCTGAGCCAGCAGCGGCAACCCACTCTGGTCCCCTTCCATGCTGTGGAAGCTTTGTTCTTTCGCTCTTCACAATAAATCTTACTGCTGCTCACTGTTTGGGTCCACACTACCTTTATGAGCTGTAACACTCACTGCGACAGTCTGCGGCTTCACTCCTGAAGTCAGCAAGACCACGCACCCACTGGGAGGAACAACTCCGGACGTGCCGCCTTTAAGAGCTGTAACACTCACTGCGAAGGTCTGCGGCTTCACTCTTAAAGTCAGGCGAGACCACAAACCCACTGGAAGGAAGAAACGTTGGACACATCTGAACATCTGAAGGAACAAACTCCAGACACACCATCTTTAAGAACTGTAACACTCACTGCAAGAGTCCGCAGCTTCATTCTTGAAGTCAGCAACACCAAGAATCCACTGGAAGGAACTAATTCTGGACATACCATCACATGTGACTAATTTTTGTATTTTTATTAGAGATGGGGTTTCACCATGTTGGCCAGGCTGGTCTTGAACTCTTGGCCTCAAGTGATCCATCCACCTCAGTCTCCCAAACTGCTGGGATTACAGGTGTGAGCCACCACACTTATCCACAGAGTGGGTGCTTTTTGATGGACATTCATGTGTGATATAAAAGTCATCCTCTTGGTGCCCACTCACATTTGTCAATTCACATGTCTCTAGCCCAGAATTTTTTGTCTCTGATCTTTTGGTCCTTTTCCTTTTATGATCCTTACAAGAGCAGATAGCCAGGCCATTGACCACTGCCTAGGAATCTCTATCTATATTCCCACTTGGGGTCACTTTCCCTTCTACAGACCCACTCATTAGTCATTCCTCCAGCTCCAAAACACATAAATAGAATAGGACTGGACTTTAGCCATCTACTTGTCCCCTAGCAGTCCCCATTCTAATTGTGAGCCACAGTGGTGCTTTGGATCCCCCAGGTCAAAGTTAACTCAGACACTGTGTTCAATAATCCTGAAAATTTTTTGTTATTTCCCCTTTTCCCCAGTGGACACTCACTCAATAAGGAGGTTCCTTTGTGGAAAGGTTGGGGAATTGTCATGGTGTAAGCTTGTTATGGCCTTACAGGGTCCTTTCTCCTAGGGATCCAGGTACCTCTTTAGTCTTGGTTCATATCTGGGAGCTAAGTGAAGGATTATAATTTTGTATTTGCATGATCACCTTCACTCCCTCTGGCTCTCCATTCCTCCTTCTCTTCTTCCTCCTCTCTTCCTCCTCCTCCTTCTGTTCCTTCTTCTTCCTTTTTGTTATATGTGTTAACCATCCTATTAGTGCCTGTCTATTTTGCTCTTACTGCCACAATATCTTGCAGGTTAACTTTTTTGACTATACCTCTGACCTTGCACATCTTCCTGGTAATTATGACCTCCTGGCTTTTGGAAGTTGTATTAGTCAAGGTTCTCTAGAAGGACAGAACTATTAGGAGATACACACACACACACACAAAGGGGAGTTTATTAAGTATTAACTCATATGATCACAAGGTCCCACAATAGGCCATCTGCAAGCTGAGGAGCAAGGAGAGCCAGTTCAAGTCCCAAAACTGAAGAACTTGGAGTCCAATGTTCAAGGGCAGGAAGTATCCAGCATGGTAGAAAAATGTAGGCTGGGAGGCTAAGCCAGTCTAGCCTTTTCACATTTTTCTGCCTGCTTTATATCCTGGCCATGCTGGCAGCTGATTAGATGGTGCCCACACAGATTAGAGGTGAGTCTACCTTTCCCAGCCCAATGACTCAAATGTTAATCTTCTTTGGCAACACCCTCACAGACACACCCTGGATCAATACTTTGCCTCCTTCAATTCAATCAAGTTGACACTTAGTATTAGCCATCACAGAAGTCAAGCCCTATCATCTGGCCTTGATTATATCAGAGGGCCCATCATACATAAAAATGAACCCAGCTTTGTGATCTAACATTATAAATCTTGAAACCTACTGTGTCCTGCAGAGGATAATACCACAAAACTTCTTAGTGTTGATGGTGCCATCTCGCCTGTGTATTTTGATGGTTTTGGTGGATGCATTGTCCTTTGGGTCCTCCTATGGAACATCATCCTCTGGTGAATCTTGCCTTATTTAGTACTTCCATTCCAGCATGCCCACTTCCCTATGCCTTTTTATTCCTTCCTCTACCTTCTGCCAAGGCAAGAAAGGCATTTTTGCTACACTGTGAGTTAGCCATCATTTTTTTTCCCAAGCTTCTAAGAGCCATTCTAGGACCAAGATCTTCATGTCCTTTTGGGTCATACGTCTTAAGAAAATGTTCTCAAGTCAGTGTATTCCTGTTTATCCAGTTTTATATTCTGGCCTCTTAATCAAGTACATCTACAATCCAATCCCAGGAGTACTCTTCTGGTGCCTACCAGTGCATGTGGCTATATAAATAATTTTTTTTTGCAACTTTTGAAGTGTATAGTTTCTCCTTTATATTCCCCCTCATCCCAGTCAGACCCAGCAAGTCCCTAGCAGGACTTTTCATGGAATTTAATCCTAATTGTTTGCCTGGCAAGCTGGAATGGAGGTTGGAGGTAGGGGACAGCTCTTGAACCACCTGTTGCCTTGTTGAGGAGCAATTTCTTCAGCATTTGCTAGCACGATGGAAATGCTAGCTTTGTCTGAGAATGTGTGGGCCATCTCTGCAATCCTATACAATTCAACTTTGATTGCTGAATAAACATTTACAAAGGCCTTCCATCTAGATGTCCTTGTCCCACGTTTTGGGAACCCAGATTACTCCCTCTGGGTCTTTTCTCTTCACATAACAAACGTGTTTGTTTGAGCTCTGCAGTACTAACAATTAGGTCTTCAGTTTGCCACTCAACTGTGTCTGCCCTTTCACTGCAGGAGAGAGAAGCATCTTTGTAAGCTACCATGACATCTCTTGGGCTCCCACACTTAGACATTATGTGTTTGTTATTAGCCCTCTACCTCTCATTATCTTTCTGCATGGCATCAATTCAACTTTACAGTAATCAGCCAACTTGGCTGTCTTCGTAGATATTGTTTCTATAACTTTCAAATGTCTGCATTTTTGCATCTGGCACAGAAATCTCCTCCACAGGTACTTTTGCTTAGAACACCAGTAGTGACATCTTTAGCAAATATCCTGCCATGGTGTGTAAGTGGCTACCTGCACCCCACTTGCCAACCAGGATAGGGTCTTCTTCATCTGCCAGGTGGGGGATGAAACAGTCCTAAATCTTCATGTCACTGCTGGTCTTCTTTGGCCACTCCTGGTATCATTTGTTAGTCTAGGTCCTCTGAGATGTAGATGCCACATTGTGATGAAATGTGCAAGAATTTTGTTAGGGAGAAAACCTGTGTGCAAAAATATGGAGAAAGCCAGGAAAGGCTGGGAGAACCTTGAGACTTCAACGAAAAATCTGACGAAGTGTAGGTGAGAAGGGTAGGCAGAAGTGTCCTGGTCAGCTGTGTTATCTACTGAGGTTCCTCAAGGCCATCAGAAAGTCCTCAGGCAAAGACCTATGTCTCCCAGCATCTGACCTGCCTTAGAATCTCTGCAGCAATCAGTCATTGATTGGCTGGGAGAAGCTCCTGGACACAGCATGTCCTAAGCCCCAGTGTGGTGGTGGATTTCCAAAAATAGCAGCTGGAGCTCCTTCTTGGTCAATCTTGATTCCTGTTGTTGGAGGTCTGTCACTTACATTCTCATGTCTACTCCAACTGACAAAGGAAAATGTAAGATATTTTAAGATGAGGCCCTGCTCCAGTGTTCACACTTAGGAAATTTAGGGCACAGTGGCTCACACCTGTGATACCAGCACTTTGGGAGACCGAGGCAGGCAGATCATGAGGTCAGGAGATCGAGACCATCCTGGTTAACACAGTGAAACCCCATCTCTACTAAAAAATACAAAAAGTTAGCTGGGCGTGGTGGCAGGCGCCTGTAGTCCCAGCTACTCGGGAGGGTGAGGCAGGAGAATGGGGTGAACCCGGGAGGCAGAGCTTGCAGTGAGCCGAGATCGCGCCACTGCACCCCAGCCTGGGTGACAGAGCAAGACTCCATTTCAAACAAAACAAAACAAAAACAAAAACAAAAACAAACAAAAAGGCAGGAGAAGGTGGAGAAGGTGCTTTTTTGTTGTGAGGGAATCCACTATAAGAAACAATTTGTTTTGTGATGATTTAATACTGGAACAGGCTTTCATTGAAGATTTTGGTATTGTTAAGCCTGAACCTCTCTATAGAATGTTAATTTAACCGAATATTGAGCTAATATGGGGTAGAGAGGGTCATATGGTATAGATCTTGTCCCAAAGATGTCTTCACATAAACCCATAACATTTGGCCATATTTAGAGAAAGTTAAACAGGTCTCTCTTTAACTGCAGTGATTCTCTGAGTCTTTAATATTCAAAGAGGTATTATGCAAATTATACTACTATAGGATGATTAAGAATATGATATTGGCCAGAATTTCAGTGACGTAATATTTACAAATTGCTGAAAGTTATATTGAGCTTTTTGTCCTTGTCAAATAGACTTTTCAGTAAATCTACTTTGAGAAATGTTAGTACGGAAAATAATCTCCCAGAGTGGCTTTGAAATGCATACATTTAAAGGCAAGGTATGAGATTAGTAGCACCATGCTTCTAACTATGTTTCTATAAGCTGGTTTTAAAGCATTTTCTTAATGTGTCTAGAAGGTAAACATTATTGTTGATAGTCAATGAGCACATCTTAGTCTCAGAACACGTGCACCTCTGTCAAATGTCACTTTTAAAAATGACATATGACAACTTCTTTAATTGCTTTTGCTTTTTATCTTCTAAGATGGTCAGCAGTCTTAGATTTTGTAAATCACCGGGAGCATGCTCTGTCCTAGCCCCTAATATTTGCAACAAGTCTCAAGAAAAGCTTTTTCTCCTAAGAACTTAGCCAACTCCAGTCATAGTTTAATTAAATATCTGAACTGGTAACCAACTCCTCAGCAATGAGACGTTTAAATCCTGGGAACTAGAAGAGAGTTGCAAGAAGAGGTTGAACAGGGAAGCAGTTTCTGTGCTTTTTATGATTTGTGTTTTCAAATTGTTGGGAATAAACAGCAGACAATTTTTTTAATAGAGAGGAAATATACTCTAAAACATCTTACCGTGAAGAAATCTTTCATTGCTTCAGGATTCTTTAAAATTATTGTGGCTCCAAAGTGATTTATTATTAGATGCACTAAACCATGTAAGTCAATGTTATCTTGTAGTTCAAACACATCAGATAACAGGAACCACTAAATAATATCAGAGCAGTTGTAAAGAACAACTCAAGAGAATTACAAAAGGCATCCTTAGATTTGATCTTTGTGTATACATTACACTATGCCTGCCTATTTTAATTAAAATCACTACGTTGTACAAAAGTTGATTAGTCATAAAGTAAAATTGCTATCAAGGGAAAATTCTTATTTTGCTATTACATGATTCTTGCCATTATAACATGACACAAAATGCTTGCAGTTCTGATGATAAAAACACTTTGGGATACAGATCTGAGAATGCATAACTTTTATATGTGTAAAACTCTGATAAAGCCACACCAAAGCTGCGTGCTGTGTTGAGTGGTTTGAAAATATGTCTTCAAGAATCTTGAAACAATTTATTATTTTGCCAAAAAATCCTAAAAACAAAAACAAAACAAAACAAGTTTGTCATTAAAGGAAAGGTTATGAAAATAACAGGAGAACATGAATCAATTGAGCTCCGAGTTATTCAAACTACTTGATTTTTAAAAAGGATTTCAGACCTATAAGGACATTTCTGAAGAGACAGTTAGATACACATCTCTCAGATTAAGATATTGAAGAAAACATTTTTTTTTTTCAGTCTGGGTCCTAGTAAATGACATTTTCTTACTATCTCTTTGTCATCTTTTTCACAGACTCAGAGCTCTTGCTGTGGCATTGACCAAAATAGGTAGCAAAGGAGACATCAATAAAGAACAGTATCTTCTTAAAAATTATTAGTATTCCTTATAATCATACATGCAAGTCCTCAAATAGCATATGATATCCGATGTTACTATTCTTTCTCTTCTTCCAGTTGACTAGAAGAGGTCTACAATTTACAATGCAGATATTGAAGGCTAATCATGGGCATGAATAGTTTATTCAAGCATTTGACAAAACATAACTCCATTTCCCAATAGGAAGTTGAGGTCCCTGGCAAACTTTAAAAAGACTTTTGTTTTTAAATTTAAAAACTTATTTTGGGAAATACTTTCAAACATACAAAATAGTTACATGAATATATATTCACATATAAATTTATATTTGATTACTTCTTTACTTTCTGTCATAACAAGTTGTTGCTAGCTTATCTTGTCATAACAAGTTGTTGCTAGCTTATCTTGTCCTTAGCCTTCCCTAGTCCTGGAAATAGCCTCTTAGGAATTTTGCTTCTTTTTAGTGGAAAATGGTACTACAGATCAAAGTCTGAGCATGAGTTGTGCTCATTACTACTGGAGTATCATTGCTTATCAGTTCAATTCATTCATGTTTGAGAAAGAACTATGAAATATGAGCATGTATACAAATACATGTGCATACCTGTAAATAAACACAAACACACATGTGTGTATATATATAGATATATTAGTATGCATGCACACACACACCTACATACATACATGTATATACATTCTACTAATGAGCCCATCCTTGGATTACTTTTAGATTAAATATAAGAAATACTTATGAAATGCTTACCATGAGCTGCTTTGTGAACATTTTTCCAGTCATCTTTTGTTGAATGACTGTCATCTTTGAGTAGATTATCCTATTACTTTTTCATTTCCGCACTATCCTTAATTTTGCCCTCTTATTTCCTACTTTCCTTTCGCTGTGTCTTTAAGGTCTATACCCTTATTTATAGATCTGATTCTGTTCTAGAACTGATGCATCTTCAGGGATGCCACTTCTGGTACTCCACACTTTCAGGTTCCTTTTCTGTGGTTAGTTCTATGGACTACCACATTCTAAAGCATGTTCAGGATATTATCATTTATTTTTGCACATATTCTTTCTGAGTATGATTTTGTCTGTGCTTCCTCTTAGTTCTTTGTTCTCCTCTGCTCTTATGCATGGAGAATTGTTGGTCTTTTCTCCTCTGTTCTCACATCTGCACATTTGTAGGCCAGAGTGAGCAGTGGGAGAGCCACTGGAAATTGTTTTTGCTTTTTTTCCTCCAATTTTCAGGTAATTGTAAAGTTGCATTTTTCTGTCTCCCCAAAATGCTGAAAGTATTGGTTTAGTGTGGTTAATTTGCTTTTATGGTTGTTTTAATGGAGAGTCATTTTTAGGGTGGGAGAAAGAAGGTGTTTGATTCTATTTAAAATTAGGCAACAGCCATAGTTCTCCAAACCTGGAACTTCATCAAAAGTTATTATTTTAGTTTAGTTTAGTTTCATTTATTTGAGATGGAGTCTCACTCTGTCACCCAGGCTGGAGTGCAGTGGCTCAATCTCAGCTGACTGCAACCTCTGCCTCCTGGCCTCAAGTGATTCTTCTGCCTCAGCCTCCCAAGTAGCTGGGAATATAGGCACGTGTCACCATACCTGGCTAAATTTTTTTGTATTTTTAGTAGAGATGGGGATTCACCATGTTGACTGGGTTAGTCTCGAAGTCCTGACCTCAGGTGATCCACCTGGCTGGGCCTCCCAAAGTTCTGGGATTACAGACATAAGCCGCCTCGCTTGGCCATTATTTTCAGCCTTGAGAATGAATCAGTATGGACTTGAAGTGGGTAGAACTGTAATCTCAAAAATTATGAAATCCCATTGGTCAGATTTGAAGGCAGTGGATAGAAATAGGGAAATGAAAAAGTGAAATGAGAATCATATTGCTATTCTTTAGGGTTTTAGAGTCCTGCTTAGAGATACAAAGCCAGGTTTAAGAACAAAAATAGATAAAGCACAAAAAAAAATTCAGTGATAAAGTAGATGAAGCTGCATAAATTCATTGGTTCCTTTTACTAGTCAATGCATCAGATAGATCTGCTTCTGAGAAAACCATCGGAATAGCTTGGCAGTAGGGAAAGTTTCACATTTAACACGCTTTCAATGACAAACTCATCATTGTCTCAATGTTTGCACTCTTACTTCCAGAACTTAGGCTTTTTGTCTCTTCTGGTATTCATCAGAAAGTTGTGTTTTTATCTCTTATCTTGCATTAATAAATGCTTATCTGTCAGTAAATTCTTACCTTTAGAGTCATTAAGGGAGAGGTGAACATCAGGTGTACTTCTATTTAAGCTTTTAATACAATATTTAAAGTCAAACGAAGATGAATAAATTTTTTACTTTCATAGAAGCTATAATTGAAAGTAGTTTCATGTCTTTTGCAAAACTATGAAAATATTATCAGAATAGAATAAAATACTTTTATAGAAATGACTCTTTAGGTTTAAATATTTTTGGAGTTTGAACTGTGAGCCAGATGCTAAGATATTCAACTAATCTGAGGGGAGTGATCAGGAGGTCAGAAATTGAAAGGGACCAGGTAGGAGATATGGGTAGTGCAGCCATATGGCTGAGGGTCAGAGGAGTGGGGATGATACAGGAGAGCAGAGGAGTAATAGACTGGAAAAGCACTGGGGAGTAAGGTTGTTTTTGATCATCTCCCAAACCAAAGATTTTGGCAAATCAGCAGCATTTAACATAATAGAGCTTCCAGAGAAATGGTCCCTTAAACAAGAGCCAAGTGGAGGGAATATTATCTAATCTGTAGTAATTTGGCTATTTTCTAGGAAGTACAAGATAGGTGAGTGTTGGCACATTCAGGTCAGAGAGGCTTGAAGCACAATATGGAAGAAAACTAAGGATGGCTGGGATGGGAGGAATCACAGATGACCTTTTCTCACATTTCTAACAGAAATCACATACAAAGTAGCTTTAATGCAGGCACAGGTAAGTCTTCCATTTGAGTCTGAAGTTTAGAGAATGGCCCAGGCAAGGGGCTGTAGTAGAAACAGATATCTTATCAGAGGGCACTGAGGCAGACACAGGCAGAAGTCTCTGGTTGAGTAAATGGCCCAGTGTGTGGGCTTGCAAACAAACCTATGCAGGTAAAGACCCAGATGAAGCAGGAGATCCACATCTAACCTACTGTGAGCTTTAGTTCTTTTCTTTCAGCAGTGTCTAGATGCTAAATGCCAATCCACTGTCTTCTAGCCTCCAGAAATGCAAATTAGATATTCAATGACAATGTCCTTATTTTTTCCATTACTTAAATTATAGTGTGATATACCTAGATAAATGTCCTTTGTTCGCAATTCAGTGTGAATTTCAGTGCAATCTTTCAATCTGTAGACTTAGGGTTTTCTTTAGTTCAGAGATAATGTCCTCTACTGTGACATAATTAATGCACCCCCTCCATCCTTTTTATCTTCTAGAACTCTCATTATTCAATATTAAATTCACTTTTTCCAAGTCGGGTGTGGTGGCTTATGCTTGTAATCCCAGCACTTTGGGAGGTCAAGGCAGGTGGATCACTAGAGGTCAGGAGTTTCAGACCAGCCTGGCAAACATGGTGAAACCCCAACTCTACTAAAAATACAAAAATTAGCCAGGCACGGTGGTAGACTCCTGTAATCCCAACTACTGGGGAGTCTGAGGCACGAGAATCGCTTGAACCCAGGAGGCGGAGGTTGCAGTGAGCTGAGGTCGCACCACTGCACTCCAGCCTGGGCAATAGAGCAATACTCAGTTTCAATAATAATAATAATAATAAATAAATTAATTAAGTTTTTCATCATTTTTTTTTCTACATTTTGCCTCTACTTTGAAATGTTTTTTTTTCTATTCTACCTTCTAGACTACTGAGGCTCACTTGGATGGGACTAGTGTCATCTCCAACTTCAGTTCATCCACTGAATTGTTCAACTGTGAACAATTGTGTTCACCATGTTAGTGTGCTACATTTTAATTTTGTAAGTTCTGTTATTAGTGTTTTAAATTTGGGCTCTCAGTTGTCATTTACATGTGTTCTATCCATTCTGACTGACATTTTTAGTTGGTGAGATAGACGGTTAGTCCCTCTGTCTTTAACTCGAGTATAGTAATAGATGAAGCATAATAGATGGAGTGTGTGGTTGCAATTCACAATTGGTAGATTTCCAACCAGCTTTTTCTCCCCTGTAACCTGATCTCAGATACAGAAGCAGGCCTGTTGACCATATGCACCTGAAGTACCTGGAAGGTGTCCCTAATGGGACTCTCTCTGCTCCCTGGTCTCCTTAAGTTTTCACAGTGTCAGTGTCATGGAAGTCTTGATCAAATCGTTTGGTTCCTGTAGGCATTTTGGGGTCCAGGGAATTAGTTAAACTTGTTATACATAGGGTTATTGTCAAATGGTATTCTTTCCCTCCTTCCTGAAGAGGTGCTGTCTGTATACCTCAGAGTGTCAGGGTCTTCCCAGGATATGCTACTTCTGGCTTCTAGGTTAAGGCTCCCAAATAATGTCTCCAGCTCCTTGCCCGGACCACCATGAGGAAAGGCCTGCTCCAGTTATCTGTAATGAGATTCTAGAGTAAGGATACTGATGAAATACAGGACACCCAGTTAAATTTGAGTTTCAGATAATTTTTTATTAAGTTAGCACAAAAGTAATTGCAATTTTTGCGATTAAAAGAATGGCAGCACTTTGGGAAGCCGAGGCAGGTGGATCACAACGTCAGGAGATTGAGACCATTCTGGCCAACGTGGTGAAACCCTGTCTCTACTAAAAATATAAAAATTAGCCGGGCATGGTGGCGCATACCTGTAATCCCAGCTACTCGAGAGGCTGAGGCAGGATAATCAACCTCCATTGGGAGGCAGAGGTTTCAGTGAGCCGAGATAGCGCCACTGCAGTCCAGCCTGGTGACAGAGTGAGACTCCATCTCAAAAAAAAAAAAAGATAAAAACACAATTACTTTTGCACCAACCTAGTGTAAGTCTGTCCCAAATATTGTATGGGACATACTTACAGTGAAAAAAAAAAACAAAAAAATAAAACAGCATTTGTTGATTATCTGAAATTTAAACTTAACTGACTAAATATCCTGTATTTGTATTCCCTAAATCTGGCCACTTTGTCACAGAACTCAAGGCCATCTTGCACACAGCTGCCTGTGGGGTCAGGCAGAGGGCTGATGCAGGAGGGGAAGCTAGGCTGATCTTGAGAGAGGAGGGGGAAAAGGTGCAATTGTTATCGCCATTTTCCCAAATCTCTTTTTCTGCAATCTCCTACTTTCCTTTCCACGTTGACTATTATGTATATTCTGTAGAATAAACAAGATTTTATGAGGTGACCCAGAAAGTAAAAACGACTATAATAAAAATGTTCCCGTTAGAATCATGTGTCTGTGAATAAAAATATTTTAAATATTTTGGTTTCTTTTCTACATCACTGATTTTATTTTTATTGTGTTAGGTCATAAAGCAAAATCTAGCAGTACACTATTTAAAAAAGAAACATATTTAAAGTGGATAATTAAAGAAAATAATTAAAATAAAAGGATACCAAACAAAGAGAAATAAAATATTTTTAAAAAGAAAAAGGTAAGAGTGGAAAATCAGTATTAGGTTATTAGCAATTTGAGTGTAATGTCATTATAAAGGATAAAGAAGTGCAAAATTTATTATAATATAATAAAAGCACAATTTTTTGAGAAACTATATTAGCCATAAATTTGCATATTATAAATATAATAGCTAAAAATCACAAAGACAATAAATGTGAGAAATATATGACTAGAATATATGACTAGAAATACATGTATAATGGAGAGCTGCCCTATGTACAGAGGGACAAGTTTAGCGACCAAAAGAATAGCAAAATAAAGTGGATACTTTAAAAAGGGAATTATTTTTTTAAGATGAAGAGTTATAGCATTTTTCCTGAAGGAGTTGTAAAATAAGGAGTGCTTTCTTAGATTGCTGGTGGAAATATAAAGCATTACAAGAGTTTGGAAAAGTAATTGGGCAGCAGCTATCAAAATTGAACTTTCAAAAATCTTTTGACCCAGCAACCTCATTAGTTGAAATCTTTTCCATAGAAAGGAAAGCAGGAATATATGAAGTCAGATAGATAGGAGTGTTTACTCTGGTACTGTTTGCAATGACAAAAGATGGAAATTAAATGAATAACCCAATATAAAAATAAAATTTTACCCTTACTAAAGAATATATATTAGTTGAAAAGAAGGAAATTGCAGGAGTTATTAGCTGAAAGAGAAAATGAAAATGTAGAAAAAAAAATATATAAAATATGGTGTAATTTTATTTTATATATCACTTACTATATAAATGTGCATAGGGTTGAGTGAATAACCATGAATTTGCTTTACATTGGTGGGTATGAGGGACTATATTGCAGGTGGAAGGAGAGAGAGAAAAATCAGAGAGTAAAGCCAAACAGAAGATGAAAAAATGATGAATCCTACCCCACAATGAAAACATAACATGATCACATATATGAACTTATGTGAACATATATATTTCCTTTTGTGTAAATCAATTAAATTAATTGGCTAATTAAAAAACTCTCTGGATTCTTGCCCAATATATGCCATGACAGGAAAATCATTGTTATAGTTTTTGATCTCAGAAGTTATCTTTCTTCTCCCTCTCCTTTGTGATTCCTATTTATCTGTGATGTTGATGAAAGTTGCCACCCTCAAAAATTCTGGGGCAGAAGTAGGCATTTGCTTGCCAGCCAGGAGTCCACACATGATTGTTTTCAAGTTTGTTTCTCTCTTTTCCTTTCCCTCCTTCCCAAGCATTTCCTGCACAGCTCTGTGTCAGGTATGGTAGCTCAGAAAACTCTATCACTTGATCTCACTTTTCAAGGAGCCCACAGTACAGTCAGAGACACAAGACATGTACATCCCAAAATACTGCAACTTTAAGATAAACCAAAGCAAATGCCCACATGAGCTAGGGCATAATTAAGCAACATACATACCACCTAATTAATAAGCCAAATGATACAATTCATAGGAGGGGGAATTTCCCATGTGCTGGAGTAATCAAAAGAGAATTCATTGAGGCTATTAGGACAAGAACTAGATTTCTGCAGTGTGTGGATGAGAGTAAGGAGTGTAGAAGTATTCCATGTAAACATGTCTTCTGAAAAAGAAACCAAACACTCCCTAGAAACTAATGAAGAAACACCATGAAAAAACATTAGCATCCTGTCATTTGGTAAAAGTGTCAGCATTCAGTTTTAATGAGAGTGTCTGTCCTCAAAAGGATAACGTTTTGCTAAATAAACCTATGTCCTACTGCTCACTGCACCGAGGCCTGAGAACAGGTCTACTCAATATGAGATTTCCTTGAGCAGAATAATAGGTAATATTTTCTGGATTGTCACGATGTTCCAGGCACTGCTGTAAGTATCCTTTTTCTCTCTCCAGTACTTCTGTGAGATTGCCACTGTTATTATCTTTATTTAGAGGTAAGGAGACTGAGTCACGGGAAGGCTAATCCTTGCTCAGAGTCACATTGCTAGTGAGACTGGAGCCTGGGCTCATAATCACTCTGCTGACTGCCACTTTCAGTGGTGACCATATTACAAGGCAGTGTCAGAGTGGCTGTTAGACAGGATGTGGGAACAGCTTCATTATCTGAGAGTACACTTTTAATGGTATTTATAAAAGTGAGATTCTAGTCATACAAACCAACTTCCTACTGCATCAGAAAAATTCCTGTAGGACTAGTGGCAATTAATGAAAGGAATCTTTAGATTCCTTCGCTAAGCAGTGTGGTGGGAATGTTCTAGGGTACACATGGCATATATTAATACTTGCCGTAGAATTTAGACAACTGTCAGCCCATGTGGGAGCTCATATTTAAACTAATTTAAAATAAATGAGTAATTAACATTTCATGAGCTAATGAATCAAACATTTTGCTAAATGCAAAAAATCGTGTCTGCAATTCAGCCTTCAATCTCGACTACAAATCCTGTAATTCAATTTTTTAAAAAAAGGTCTTCAGTCTTTTCTTGATTAAATAACAACTTTTTGCTTTTCCTCTAAAACTATCTAGATTTCCATCACACACTACCCACTTAATACCCACTTGGGATAATAATGCATTTTGACTTGTTTCATGACTTTGTTCAGTTAGTGAATGAAGTATACTGAATATTCTTCTCAGGATAATTTAAAATGTGCTCCATACTGAAAGTAAATCTGTAAATCTCTCTTTGAAAGGGTAGGGAAAGGAAAGTGAGTGGGGTTTAGAATAGGAGATTGCAAAAGGCTCTTCAACCTAATTGTTTAAAGATTGGTTTGATGTTTTCTATATATATGTGTGAATTTCATGAGGGTTTTAAAACAACATTTAAGCCCTGTGCTGAGTTCTTTACACAGAATACCCAAATAGACCTCCTGAAAATATTAGGTGGCAGTATTATTACCATCCCTAATGTAAATAGACCCACACATAAATTCAACATTTATTGAGCGTCTATTATATGTCAGACATTGTGTTACACTGTGACATTTCTCCCTGTCACAGGTGGCCCAGATAGATGTCTTCACATTCCCTTCAGCTTGGCTCAACTTTAGTTAGGTTACTTCATGACTATAGGTCTCACCTCCCTTTCTCAGAGCATTTGCATTAGAAAACTTGGAATTCCTTTAAATTCTTTCTCTGTTCCTTTCAGAAGTAAATCTTCTATAACCCAGGAAAGTCTTATTCAAGGCCCTGAGAGCTATCTCTTCCAGAGGTAATCATCAAGAAAGATGAAGCCCCTATTTCTCTATCTCTGTGGGAGGGTAGGAGCCTTTATAAGTGCCAATTAGTGAACATAGATGGCCTAGTCACATTAACCAATCTCCATTTCCCCTAATACCCTCCAATACTTTCCCACTAGCTCACCCTAGTGCTTAGAAGCTCTCCAGCCTTTTGTTTCAATTGGAGTTGAATTTAATCTCTTTCCCTTATTACAATCATCTTGAATAGGCTTCCTTGCCTGTTTAACTGGTTCAGCATTTTTTTTTTCTACAGATCCATTCACATGGAATACATTATGAATGACTTGTAGCCCCCTAGAGTGGTACAATGTGTCAATGTGTGACCCTGGTCAGGCTATTTTCCAAAAAGGGGGTTTGGGTGAATTAAGATGTGACTATTTTAAGTGCTAAGTAAGAAAAGTACAAAGTACTATACGAGTTTTTAACAGTTAATTCCAGCCGAAGGTTCCAGGAATACTTTTTAAAAAATAAAAGATCACATCTCATTTCCATTGGGGATCTATCTTGCAGCATAATTAGAACTGTGAAGGTGTGAAGACAATGGGTGTGACTTCTAGGTGGAAAGAACAAAGTGCAACCATCAAAGAGCTGTGACCACACGAGTGTGACAGAAGTAAAAGAATAAAAGGTGAACAATTGGACACTTCCCCCTTACAAAAGAGAAAAGAATCAAAGGGGAGTAGTCTCTGCAAGCTGAACTTCTTGACTACTGTGAGGCAGTAACAGTGAGTGGATGAGGGAAGAAGCCCAGAGAGTCCCTGGTTTGTTTTTCACTCAAAAAGTGATGTTATTAGCAAAGAGGAAAATAATTCATCACCAGTGTGTGGGCAAAGAAGCAGTAACACAAAACATGAGTAGACTGGGTTAGGGGGGCTTCGGGTGGAGTTCTGAATAACAGAAAAGATAAATCTGCAGGAATTATCTCCTTAGGGGTTCGTGGGTGCTTGTGTGTAGGAACATATAGAAAACAGTTTTTCAAGTTTTGCCAATAATTATCAACAGAATTGATCTTTTGATAGTTTTTGTAAATTTAATAAAGTTATTTTTCAATTATTATTGTTTGTTGGATGACGCTTATTTGAAAGACACACTTACACAGGGACATAATCTTGAGGCTCCTGAGTATTACAAGGGCTTCATCAGGAACTGAAAATGGTTAGTGCCAGCATGACTAAAATGTAGTGAAGGATGAGGAGGGTGGCATGAAACGAAACACATTAAGTAGAGAAGTTGGGTAAGGAAGAAGGCTGGGTGAGTGTAAGCAGCAGAATCTGAATTGAAACCCAGGTCTGAGTAATGCCAAAACATGCGTTTTGAACAATGAATTTAATTGAACATTAAGCAAATGGACATTAAATAAGTGAGAGGAAACCATTTTACTCACCTGTGACTGAGAGCATCTTTCAATTTTTCATCAGCATAGCCCCAAAACTGCAATAGTAGGCCATGGAATTTAGTATGAAGAAAATGCGCAAAGCTACTAAGTAAATGGCTTTTGAATAAATAAAAGAAAAAAGTGCAATTATGTGATTAATGCCTGTTCCTCTTATTTTATTGTGTACCCGAGGAGGCAAGAGCCCAGTTTTTGCTCCGCATCATCTTCTCAATAGCTAGCATGGTGTCTGATCTATGGAAGGCAGTCAGTGTTCATGGGAATGAATGAATAAATGGATTAAATGCAATAATTGTTCCCAATGAGTAGCATGGTACCTGGCCTATGGAAGACACTCAGTGTTCATGTGAATGAATAAATGGACAAAATGCAGTAATTGTTCCCGGTGACTAGCATAATGCCTGGCCTATGGAAAGCACCCAGTGTTTATGTGAATGAATACATAAATGGACAAAATGCAATAACTGTTCCAAATGACTAGCATGGTGCCTGGTCCATGGAAGGCACTCCATGTCCATATGAACGAATGAATAAATGGACAAAATTCGATAATTGTTCCCAATGACTAGCACGGTGTCTGGCTTATGGAAGGCATTGAGTGTTCATGTGAATGAATAAATGAACAACATACAATGATTCCTCCCCATCAAAATTTTTTTTTAGTTTTTAATTTTTATTTTTTGTGAGTATATAGTAGGTGTATATATTTATGGGGTGTATGAGACATTTTGATACAGGTATGCAATGTGTAATAATTCCATCATGGAAAATGGGGTATCCATCCTGTCAAGCATTTATCCTTTGTGTTACAATCCAATTACACTCTTATAGTTACTTAAAAATGTGCAATTAAATTATTAATGGCTATAGCCATTCTGCTGTGCTGTCAAATAGTAGATCTTATTTACTCTACTTTTTGAAAAATTTACCGATCTTTCCAACCTTCCCCTGACTCCCGCTACCTTTCCCAGCCTCTAGTAACCATCTTTCTTCTTTCTGTCTCCATGAGTTCAATGTTTTTGATTTTTAGATCCCGCAAATAAGTAAGAACATGATGTTTGTGTTTCTATGCCTGGCTTA
This sequence comes from Colobus angolensis palliatus, assembly GCF_000951035.1. Lineage (NCBI taxonomy): Eukaryota > Metazoa > Chordata > Mammalia > Primates > Cercopithecidae > Colobus > Colobus angolensis. The sequence continues at coordinate 15,210,887 of NW_012114599.1, read as the reverse complement.
TTTTATTTAACATAATGACCTCCAGTGTCATCCATGCTGTTGCAAAGGACAGGATCTCATTTTTTTTTTTTTTTTTTGAGACGGAGTCTCACTCTGTCGCCCGGGCTGGAGTGCAGTGGCCAGACCTCAGCTCACTGCAAGCTCCGCCTCCCAGGTTCACACCATTCTCCTGCCTCAGCCTCCCGAGTAGCTGGGACTACAGGCGCCCGCCACCTCGCCCGGCTAGTTTTTTGTATTTTTTAGTAGAGACGGGGTTTCACCATGTTAGCCAGGATGGTCTCGATCTCCTGACCTCGTGATCCGCCCGTCTCGGCCTCCCAAAGTGCTGGGATTACAGGCTTGAGCCACCGCGCCCGGCCGGATCTCATTATTTTTATGGCAGAATAGTAGTAATACATGCTGGATAATTACCACACTTTCTAATCCATTCATCTGTTTATGGACACTTAGGTTGCTTTGAAATCTTGGCTATTGTGAATAGTGCTGCAACAAACATGGAAGCGCAGATATCTCTTTGATACATTGATTTCCTTTCTTTGGGGCATATACCCAGCAGCTGAATTGCTGGATCATATGGTAGCTTATATGGTTAGGCTGTGTCCCCACCCAAATCTCATGTTGAATTTTAATCCCCATATTCCCCACGTGTCATGGAAGGGACCCAGGGGAAGGTAATTGAATCATGGGGGTGGTTTCCCCATGCTGTTCTCATGATAATGAGTGAGTTCTCACGAGATCTGATAGTTTTTATAAGCATCTGGCATTTCCTGGGCTAGCACTCATTCTCTCTTCTGCTGCCCTGTGAAGAGGTGCTTTCCGCCATATTGTAAGTTTCCTGAGGCCTCCCCAGCCACACAGAACTGTGAGTTAATTAAGCCTCTTTTCCTTATAAATTACCCAGTCTTGGGTATTTCTTCATAGCAGCGTGAGAATGGACTAATACAGTAGCTCTATTTTTAGTTTTTTGAGTAAATTACAAACTGTTCTTCATAGTGGTTGTACTAATTTACATTCCCACCTTTATCTGCACATCCTCACTAGCATTTATTATTGCCTGACTTTTGGATATAAGCCATTTTAACTGGGATGAGATGATACCGTATTGCAGTTTCGATATGCAGTTCTCTGATGATCAGTGATGTTGAGCTCCTTTCACATGCCTGTTTGTCATTTGTATGTCTTCTTTTGAGAAATGTCTATTTAAATATTTTACCCATCTTTTAATCAGATTATTAGATTTGTTTCTATAGAATTATTTGACCTCCTTAAATATTCTGGTTGTTAATCATTTGTCAGATGGGTGGTTTGCAAATATTTTCTCCCATTCTGTGGGTTGTAACTTTGTTGATTGTTTCCTTTGATGTGCAGAGCTTTTTAATATGATGTGATGCAATTTGTCCATTTTTACTTTGGTTACCTGTGCTTGTGGGGTATTACTCAAAAAATCTTTGCCCAGACCAATGTCTTTGAGAGTTTCTCCAAAGTTTTCTTGAAGCAGTTTCATAGTTTGAGGTCTTAGATTTAAGTCTTTAATCCATTTTTATTTAGTTTTTGCATATGGCAAAAGATAGGGGTCTAGTGTCATTCTTTCACATATGGATATACAGTTTTCCACTCATTGTTTATTGAAGAGACTTTCCTTTCCCCACTGTATATTCTTGGCACCTTTGTAAAAAATGAGTTAGCTATAGGTGCATAGATTTATTTCTGGTTTCTCTTTTCTGTTCCACAGGTCTATGTGTCTGTTTTTATGCCAGTACCATGCTGTTTTGATTATTATATCTCTGTGGTATAATTTGAAGTCAGGTATTATGATTTCTCCAGTTTTGTTCTTTTTGCTCAGGATAACTTTAACTATTCCAGGTGTTTTGTGGTCCCATATACATTTTAGAGTTATGTTTTTCTATTTCCGTAAAGTATGTTATTGGTATTTTTATAGAGATTGTATTGAATCTGTAGATTGCTTTGAGTATTACAGACACTTTAACAATATTGATTCTTCTAATCCATGAATGAGGAATATCATTCTATTTTTTCGACATCTTATTCAACTTCTTGTGTTAATGTCTTATAGTTTTCACTATAGAGATCTTTAAATGCTTTGGTTAAATTTATTTCTGAGTATTTTTTGAAAGTTGTAACTACTATAACAGGGACAACATTCTTGATTTCTTTTTCTGATTGTTTGCTATTAGCATATAGAAATGCTACTAATTTTTAAACGTTGATTTTGTATCGTATAACTGTACTGAATTTATCATTTTTAATAGTTTTTTGGTAGAAACTTAAGATTTTTTCCAAATGCAAGATCATGTTATCTGCAATCAAGTATAATTTGACTTTTTGCTTTCCAATTTGGATGCCCTGAATTCTTTTCTGTTGTTTGATTTATCTAGCTAGAACCTGCAGTACTATGTTGAAAAACAGTGGACAAAGTGGGCATTCTTGTCTTGTTCCAGATCTGAGAGAAAAAAAGGCTTTCAGTTTTTTGCCATTCTTTTAAAACACCATATTGTGTTATGTCCCTCTATATCCTGTTTTTTAGGGATTTTAATCATGAAAGGGTGTTGTATTTTATCAAATATTTTTTCAGCATCAAATGAAGTGATCATATGGTATTTGTCCTTCATTCTGCTAATTTGACGTATCACATTTATTGATTGGTATGTATTGAACCATCACTGCATTGCTGGGATAAATTCCGCTCATTAATGATGCATGATCTTTTTAAGATGAATTCAGTTTGCAAGCAGTTTGTTGGGGATTTTTGTATCAGTGTTCATCAGGTATATTTGTCTGCAGTTTTCTATTTATTTATTTATTTTGTCTTTGTCTGGTTTTGGTATCAGGGTAATACTGGCCTCATAGAATGAGTTTGGAGGTATTCTCTCCTCGTCTATTTTTTAGAATACTTTGAGTAGGATTGGTATTTGTTCTCTTTTGAATGTGTGATAAAGCAGTGAACCTATCAGGTCCTGTTCTTTTCTTTGCTAGAAGACTTTTTATTATGAATTTAATTGCATTAATTATTGGTCTGTTCAGGTTTCAGATTTCTTCCTGATTCAATCTTTGTAGGTTTTATGTGTCTACAAAGTTATCAGTTTCTTCCAGGTTTTCATTTTCTGGCACATGGTTTCTTGTAGCACCCTCTAATGATCCTTTGAATTTCTGCAGTATCAGTTGTAATGTCTCACTTTTCATCTTTAATTTTATTTATTTGGGTCTTCTCTCTTTTTTCTTAGTTAATTGAGCCAGAATTTCACCAAAATTTTATTTTGTTGATTTTTTTTTTTTTCTTGAGACAGAGTTTCATTCTTGTTGTCCAGGCTGGAGTGCAATGGCGTGATCTTGGCTCACCGTACCCGGCCTTTGTTGATCTTTTATACTGCTTTTATTCATTTTAATTTCATTTTTTTCTGTTCTGATTTTCACTATTTCTTTTCCTATACTAATTTTGGGTTTGGTTTGCTCTTGCTTTTCTAGCTCTTTAAGATGCACCATTAGGTTGTATATTGAAAGTTTTTCTACTTTTTTGACATAGGTGCTTACTGCTGTAAACTTGCCTCTTGGTACTACTTTAATTGTATCTCACAGGTTTTGGTATATTGTGTTTAAATTTTCACTTGCTTCAAGCAATTTTTAAGTTTCCTTCTTAATTTCTTCATTGACCCACTGGTCATTCAGGAGCAGATTGTTTAATTACCATATGGTTGTGTAGTTTCCAAAATTCCTCTTGTTATTGATTTCTGGTTTTATTCCATTGTGATCCGATGTATTAGTCTATTCTCATGTTGCTAATAAAGACATACATGAGACTGGGTAAATTTATACAGGAAAGAAGTTTATTGAGTCATAGTCACACATGGTTGGGGAGGCCATGTAAGATGTGACTTAGCTCCTCATTTGCCTTCAGTCATGAGTTTTTATAAATCCCCATTTATAAAACCATCAGATATTGTGAGACTTATTTACTACCATAAGATACCATGGTGAGACTTATTCACACTATGAGAACAATATGGGGGAAACTGCCCTCATGATTCAATTATCTTTACCTGGCCCTGCCCATGACATGTGGGGATTATTATAATTCAAGGTGAGATTTGTGTGGGGATATGGCCAAAGCATATCATTCCACTCCTGTCCCCTCCAAAATCTCATGTCTTCATATTTCAAAAGCAATCATGCCTTCCCTACAGTCACTTTGCATGGGAAGAGTCACCTTTACACCAGTTGCCAACAAGTTCCTCATCTCCATCTGAGACCACCTCAGCCTGGCTTTTATTGTCCATATCACTCTCAGCATTTCAGTCAAAGCCATTCAATAAGTCTTTAGGAAGTACCAAACTTTCCCACATTTTCCTGCCTTCTTCTGAGCCCTCCAAATTATTCCAATGTCTGCCTGTTACCCAGTTCCAAAGTTGTTTCCACACTTTTGGGTATCTTTACAGCAGCACCCTACTCTACTGGTATCAAATTACTGTATTAGTCTGTTCTCATGTTACTAATAAATACATATTCAAGAGTAAGCAATTTATAAAGGAAAGAGGTTTAATTGACTCACAGTTCCACATGGCTGGGGGGCCTCACAATCATGGCTGAAGGCAAATGAAGAGGAAAGTCATGTCTTACAGGGTATCAGGCAAGCGAGTGTTTGTGCAGGGGAACTCCCACTTATAAAACCCTCAGATCTCATGAGACTTATTCACATCATGAGAACAGTATGGAAGAAAGTGTTCTTTTTTTTTTTTTTTCTTTTTTCTTTTTTTGAGACGGAGTCTTGCTTTGTCACCCAGGCTGGAGTACAGTGGCGCCATCTTGGCTCACTGCAACCTCCACCTCCCGGGTTCAGGTGATTCTCCTGCCTCAGCCTCCTGAGTAGCTGAGAGTACGGGTACATGCCACCACGACTGGCTAATTTTTGTTATTTTAGTAGAGATGGGATTTCACCATATTGGTCAAGCTGGCCTCGAACTCCTGACCACAGGTGATCCACACCCTTCGGCCTCCCAAAGTGCTGGGATTATAGGCATGAGCCACCGCGCCCGGTGCCTGAAATTGTTCTTATGATTCAATTATTTCTACCTGTCCATGCTGTTGACTAGTGGGGATTGTTACAATTCAAGGTGAGATTTGTGTGGGGACACAGCCAAACTATATCATCAGAGAAGGTATTTGATATAATTTAATGTTTGTTGAGTTTTCAAAGACTTGTTCTTTGGTGTTAAATATGATCTATCCTTGAGAATGATCTATATGCTGAGGAGAAGGAGGTGTATTCTGTGGCCACTGGATAAAATGTTCAGTAAATATCTGTTAAGTTCATTTGGTATATAGTGCAGATTAAGTGTGGTGTTTCTTTGTTGATTTCTGTCTGAATAATCTGTCCAATGCCAAAAGTGGGTGTGTTGCAGTTTCCAGCTACTATTGTATTGGGATCTATCTGCTTCTTTAGCTTTAATAATATTTGCCTTATGTATCTGGATACTTTAGTGTTGGGTGCTCATGTATTTATAATAGTTATATCCTCTTGCTGAATTGACCCATTTATCACTATATAATGACCTTCTTTGTCTCTTTACAGTGTTTGTCTTGAAATGTATTGAAAATATTTTATCTGATATAAGTATAGCTACTCCTGCTCTTTTTTGGTTTCCATTTTCATGGCATTTTTTTAATATCACTTTTTTTCTCAGTCCCTGTGTGTCTTTATAGGTGAAGTGTGTTTCTTGTGGCAACAGATTATTGGGTCTTATTTTTTAAAATCCATTTAGCCACTCTATTTCTTTTTTTTTTTTTTTGAGGTGGAGTCTCACTCTGTTGCCAGGCTGGAGTGCAGTGGCGGATCTCAGCTCACTGCAACCTCTGCCTCCTGGGTTCAAGTGATTCTCTGATCTCAGCCTCCTGGGTAGCTGGGACTACAGGTGCACCACTACACCCAGGTAATTTTTGTATTTTTAATAGAGACAGGATTTCACTATGTTGGCCAGGATGGCCTCCATCTCTTGACCTTGTGATCCATCCACCTCATCCTCCCAAAGTGCTGGGTTTACAGGTGTGAGCCCCCGCACCCAGCCCACTCTATCTTTTGATTGGAGAATTTAGTCCACTTATAGTCAATGTTGTTATTGTTCAGTAAGGACTTCCTCCTGCCATTTTGTTATTGTTTTCTGGTTGTTTTGTGGCCTTCTCTTCTTTATTTTCTTCCTTCCTGTCCTCTTTGGAGTGAAGGTGATTTTCTCTGATAGTATGTTTTAATTTCTTGCCTTTTATATTCTGTCTCTGTTGTACATTTTTAAATTTGATGCTACCATGAGGCTTGTAAATAATATAACCCATAATTTTAAACTGAGGACAACTTAATACTAATTGCATAAACAACAAAGAAAGAGAAAATTCATAAAAGTCCACATTTCCATTTTATACCCCTGCTTTTTAACTTTTTTTTGTCTCTATATCTTACTCTACTGTGTATGTCTTGAAAGGTTGTTGTGGTTATTATTTTGATAGATTCATCTTTTGGTCTTCCTACTCAAGATATGAGTAGTTTACACACCACAACTCCAGTGTTATAATTTTTTTGTTGTTTTTCTATGTGCTTATTATTACTAGTGAATTTTGTACCTCTCGGGTGATTTTCTTATTGTTCATTAATGTTATTTTCTTTCAGATTGAAGAACTCCCTTTAGCATTTCTTGTAGAATCAAGTTGATGTTAATGAAATCACTCAGCTTTTGTTTGTCTGGGAAAGTCTTTATTTTAGCTTCATGTTTGAAGTATATTTCCATTGGATATAATATTCTATGTTAATAGCAGTTTTTTCCTTTGGCACTTTAAATATGTTACGCCACTCTCTTCTGGCCTGTAAAATTTCCATTGTGAAGTCTGCTGACAGATGTATTGGAGTTCCTTTGTATGTTATTTGTTTCTTTTCTCTTGCTACTCTTATGATTGTTTTTCATCCTTGATCTTTGGGAATTTTATTATCAAATGTCTCAAGGTACTATTATTTGGGTTATATCTACTTGGCATTCTATACCCTTCTTATACTTGAATATTGCTATCTTTCCCTAGGTTTGGAAAGTTCTCTGGTATTATCCCTTTGAATAAACTTTCTTTTCTTTTCTTCTTTTTTTTTTGAGATGAAGTCTCGCTTTGTCACCCAGTGAATAAACTTTCTACCCCAAACTCTCTCTCTCTCTCTCTTCTTTAGGGCCAATAACTCTTAAATTTGTCCTTTTGAGGCAATTTTCTAGGTCTTGTAGGCATGCTTCATTCTTTTTTATTCTTTTTTCTTTTGTTTCCTCTGTGTTTTCAAATCCTGTCTTCTGGTTCACTAATTATTTCTTGTGCTTGACCAATTCTGCTGTTAACGGACTCTGATGCATTTTCAGTATGTCAACTGCATTTTCAGTTCCAGAATTTCTGCTTGGTGCTTTTTAATTATTTCCATGTATTTGTTGAACTTATTTGATGGAATTATGAATTCCTTTTCTGTGTTACCTTGGATTTCATTGAGCTTCCTCGAAACAACTGTTTTGAATTCTCTGTCTGAAAGGTTACATATCTCTGTTTCTCTAAGATTGTTCCCTGACACCTTATTTAGTTCATTTGGTGAGGTCATGTTTTCCTGGCTGGTCTTGATGCTTGTGGATATTCTTCACTGCCTGGACATTAAAGAGTTAGGTATTCATTGCAGCCTTGCAGTCTGGGGCTTGTTTTTTTTTTTTTTTTTTGAGACGGAGTCTGGCTCTGTCGCCCAGGCTGGAGTGCAGTGGCCGGATCTCAGCTCACTGCAAACTCCGCCTCCCAGGTTCACGCCATTCTCCTGCCTCAGCCTCCCGAGTAGCTGGGATTACAGGCGCCCACCACCTCACCTGGCTAGTTTTTTTTTTGTATTTTTTAGTAGAGACGGGGTTTCACCATGTTAGCCAGCATGGTCTCAATCTCCTGACCTCGTGATCCACCCATCTCGGCCCCCCAAAGTGCTGGAATTACAGGCTTGAGCCACCGCACCCGGCCCTGGGCTTGTTTTTAACCATTGTTCTTGGGATGGCTTTCCAGGTGTTCAAAGGGACTTGGGTGTGGTGATCTCAGTCTTTGGTCACTGTAACCATACCTGCTTTAGGGGGCAACCAGACTGAATAATGCTTTGGATCTTGCAGACTCAGTCTTGGGTAGAATTCCCTGTGTAACTAGGCAAAGATTATTTTTCTCTTCCTTTACTTGCCTGCAAACAACCAGAATCTCTCTCTCTTTCTCTCTGTGTGTGTGTGCTTGGAGTTGGGAACTTTAGAAATCCACCTGGTGCTCTATTCTACTGAGCCTGTGCTGGCCCAAGACAAAGTCATTACCACTTTTCCCTCCCCTTTCCTCAAGCAGAGCAGTATCTCCCCATGGCCACCAGTGGCCCAGGCCCATGATAAATACTACCTGGTTACCACCAATGTTCACTCAAGGTCCAAGGGCCCTTCAGTCAGCTTGTCATGAATGCTGCCAGTCCTGAGTTACTCCCTTCAGTGTACTGTGCTCCCCTCTGGCCAAACGGAGCTCAAGAAATGCTGTCCAGGATTCATGGTCTGGAATCAGGGATCCCAGGAACCCACTTGTTGCTCTAGTCCACTGTGACTGAACTGGTACCCAATCTGCAAAACAGTCCCCTTTACTCTTTCCTCTCTGTGTTAGTCCATTCTCATACTGCTAATAAAGACACACTCGAGACTGGGTAATTTATAAAAGAAAGAGGTTTAATGGAATCACAGTTCCACATGACTGGGGAGGTCTCACAAGCCTGGTGGAAGACAAAGAAAGAGCAAAGGGACTTCTTACATGTTGGCAGGCAAAGAGGGCTTGTGCAGGGGAACTCCTATTTATAAAACCATCAGATCTCATGAGACTTATTTATTATCATGAGAACAACATGAGAAAGACCCATCCCCATGATTCAGTTACCTCCCACTGGGTCCATTCCATGACACATGGGAATTATGGGAGGTAAAATTCAAGATGAGATTTGGATGGAGACACAGCGAAACCATATCCCTCTTCTTTCCTCAGACAGTGTCTCTCTTCTTATCAGTCACACCTGGCAATGTGCTGGGTTTAGGTGGATTCCCAAAGTTCCCAAGTTCCAAGCCTTGATATTGTTTGGCTCTGTGTTCCCACCCAAATCTCATGTCAAATTGTAATTCCCAGGTGTTATGGGAGGGTCTTGATGGGAGTAGGTTGGATCTGAGATGTCCCCCTTACTGTTCTCATGATAGTGAGTGAGTTCTTACAAAATCTGAGTGTTCGAAAGTGTGGCTCTTCCCCCTTTTCTCTCTCTCTTTCTCCTGCTCCATCATGGTAAGACGTGCCTTGCCTTCCCTTCAACTTCTCCATAATTGTAAGTATACTAAGGCCAGCTGAGCCATGTGGAACTGTGAGTTAATTAAACCTCTTTTTTAAATAAATTACCTATTCTTAGGTAGTTATTTATAGTAGTGTGATAACAAACTAATACAGAAAATTGGTACCAGGAGTAGGGCACTGCTATGAAGATACCTGAAAACGTGGAAGTGACTTTGGGTAATGGGCAAAAATTGGAACAGTCTGGAGGGCTCAAAAGAAGACAGGAAGATGTAGGAAAGTTTGGAACTTCCCAGAGACTTGTTGAATGATTTTGGCCAAAATACTGATAATGATGTGGACAATGAATTCCAGGCTCTGGTGGTCTCAGATGGTGATGAGAAATTTCTTGGGAACTGGAGCAAAGGTCACTATTGCTATCCTTCAGCAAAGAGACTGGCTGCATGCTGCCCCTACTCTAGAGATCTGTGGAACTTTAAATTTAAGAGAGATGATTTAGGGTATGTAGTAGAAGAAATTTCTAAGCAGTAAAGAGTTCAAGATATGGCTTGGCTTTTTCTAAAAGTGTATCCTCATAAGTGTGAAGAAAGAGATGCTCTGAAATTAGAACTTATGGTGAAAAGGGGAGCCGAGAATAAAAGTTTATTAAATTTGCAGCTTGATGATGCAGTAGAAAAGAAAAACCCATTATCTGGGGAGAAATTCAAGTTGGCTGCAGAAATTTGCATAAGTAACGAGAAGCCAAATGTTAGCAGCCAAGACAATGGGGAAAATGTCTCCAAGGCATATCAGAAATCTTCACAGCAGTTCCTGCCATTACAGGCCTGGAGGCCTAGGAGGGAAAAATGGTTACATGGGCTGGGCCCAGTGCCCTGTTGCTGCTCTGTGCAGCCTTGGAACTTGGTGCAGTGCATCCCAAACACTTCAGCTCCAGCTGTGGCTAAAAGAGCCAAGGTACAGTTCAGGCTGTTTCTTCAGGGGATGCAAGTCCCAGGCCCTGGCAGCTTCCACATGGTGTTGGGCCTGCAGGTGTGCAAAAGGCAGGAATTGAGATTTGGAAACCTCTGCCTAGATTTCAGAGGACGTATGGAAACACATGGATGTCCAGGCGGAAGTCTTTTGCAGCAGTGAAGCCCTCATGGGGAACCTCTATTAGGGCAGTGCAGAGGGGAAATATGAGGTGTAGTCCCCATACAGTGTTCCCACAGGGGCACTTCCTAGTGGAGCTGTGAGAAGAGGGCCACTGTCCTCCATACCTCAGAATGGCAGATCCACTGACAGCTTGTACTGTCTACCTGGAAAAGCCTCAGGCACTCAATGCCAGACCATGAAAGCAGTCGCAGAGTTGTACCCTTCAGAACCACATGAATGGGGTTTCCCAAGGCTGTGGGAGCCCACCTCTTGCATCAGTGTGCCCTGATATGAGACATGAAGTGAAAGGCGATTTTGGAGCTTTAAGATTTAATGGCTGCCCTGCTGGATTTTGGACTTGCATGGGGTCTGTGGCCCCATAGTCAATTTATCCCATTACAAAATGGTCAGTTTTTCCCTTTTGGAATAGGAGCATTTACCTGATAACTCTCCAGTGTATCTTGGAAATAGCTAACTTGTTTTTTATTTTCCAGGCTCATAGGTAGGAGGGACTTGCTGTGTCTCAGATGAGACTTTGAACTTGGACTTTTGAGTTAATTCTGGCATGAGTTCAGACTTTGGGGGACTGCTGAGAAGGCATGATTGGTTTCAAAATGTAAGATGGAAATGATATTTGGAAGGGGCCTGGAGCAGAATGATATGGTTTGGTTCTGTGTCCCCATCCAAATCTCATGTTGAATTGTAATTCCCACGTGTCAGGAGAGGGGCCTGGTGGGAGGAGATTAGATCATGGGGGTGGATTTCCTCTTTTCTGTTCTCATGATAGTTAGGGAGTTCTCATGAGATCTGATGGTTTAAAAGTGTGGAACTTCCCCATTCATTCTCTCTCTCTTCTGCTCCACCAAGACAAGATGTGCCTTGCTTTTCCATCATCTTATGTCATGATTGTAAGTTTCCTGAGGCTTCCCCAGCCACGCGGAACTGTGAGTCAATTAAACCACTTTTCTTTATAAATCATCCAGTATCAGGTCATTTTTTATAGCAGTGTGATAATGGACTAATAATACTTGCAGTCAATACAGCTCTTAGTCTCACCCAAGGCCCATGGAAAGTATTGCCTGGCTACCACTGCTCATTATTCAGGGCTCAAGGACTCTTGATTCAGCAGGTGGCAAATTCTGCCAGAAATGGGTCCCTTTCCTTCAAGGCAGAGGCTTCCCTTCTGGTCCTGGGTGTGTCTATAAATGTCTGGGAGCTGGATCCTGGAATGGAAACCTCAGGACTCTGCTTGGTGGTGATGTCTCACTAGCTTGTGTTCACCCCAAGCCCACTGGCTTCAAGCCCAGCATAGCACTAGGTCTTGCCCACAAATTGCCGTCCTTGTGGCCTACAGTACTTTTCAAATTTATTTAGGATCCCAAAGCTCTTTAGCCGATGCTGGTGCTGTTTGCTGGAATTCAGGTTCCCACTGCTGGGACAAATGATTTGCCTTTTGCTAGGGCTGGTCTAAATGCTCCCTCTATGAGGACTGACTGAATTCTGCTTCATGTTGCTTTCTGCTGTGACAGGGCAACACTGAGTTCCAATGCAAAGTTCCACAATCACTGTGCTCTCCCTTTCCCAATTACACATATTCTGTCTCTGTGCTATGCAGCCACCACCAGGGGATAGGGGAGGGGTAGCAGTTCAAGACTATCTTTCCTACCCTCTCCAGTGTCTCTTTCCTTAGTATAATGTTAGAATGAGGAACTGTGATTGTTTACTTGATTTTTAGTTCTTATAAAGGTGCTTTGGTGTGTGTGGATAGTTGTTCAATTTTGTGTTCCTGTAGGAGACGTGATTGCTGGGGGCTTCTATTTGGCCATCTTGCTCCACCTTCTCTGGGGCCCCCAATACAGTTTTATTTATTTTTCCCTCACAAATTCATTAATCTTATAAATAAAATAAATATATTCATTAATTTGGAAAATAACAAATTTTTGATATGAATGTAAACCAGAAATTGTCAATAAAGTAAGGCATTCCTTTTGACACATATACATATATTTCAAATCCTTCTTAAGTTCTCTACCAAGTTCTCATAAAGGTCTACATTTCACTTTTGCAAAATGTGAGCACAACTTTTAATACTAATCTGTCCCAGAGAATGTTGGGGAGAGCAATATTGTGATGCTCTGTAGAATAGGATATACTTTCTTTATATTAGATGAGATGTTTGCATCATATCCTGGAATCTCTAAAAACATGTTATATGTTTGCTAAACTATGTATAAAATAGTCCCACAGGTGTACCAGAGTTTGCTATTAGGGCAATAAATTGTTCTGGTATAACAATAATATTGCTAAGTATTAACCTAGAAAATATGAGACAATGATAGGTGACTTAAAAATCATTGTGAGACCCTGTTTTATAGAGTGATTGTGTTGTAATTATTATTAATGTATAATTACTGCTAAAGATTAGCATTATTGCTCATTGTTCTTCAGAGCTTTTCAAAACTTTCATGTGTAGCCAAAATTGCTAGCATTTGAAGGTGTACAGCCAATCAGTAAGGCTGAGAATAAAGACATTAATGCCTTTGTTTAAGGACTGAGCAGAGAAGACACATTTCATGATCAGAATCATAGTTATTAGAAATGGGAATAATAAGAGATAATAAGAGGTAAGTAGGAATGTGTATCAGAATCTGCAGTCTTCCCTCCCCTACCTCCTTACAGACTGTTTTCCACCTCCAGAGATGAGGCGAGTTCAAGTCTTTGAGTTTTTACCAACAAGGGAAGTGTCTCACCCTTTCCTGGAGCTCTCTTCTACTCAGAAGCAAAAGGGATGGGGCTTACCAAGAATTGGATAGTGACTGAGCTGCCTTTCCTTCAGCCATGTCCCCACCATCATCAGCCACCATAAACACACACATTTACACTCTGTACTCAACACACTTGACTACAGAGTGCTCAGCTCCTTTCTCATGCTCTAAAGTCTAGGCCTCAGTGAGTTCTGTTAAAAGGGACTATATTTTCAATAGATTTGCAATAAAGGTATCCTTTGACAGGGGATGGACACCCAAGGAGTCCTATTTCTTTGATCCAGGTCCACAACTGCTTCAATTAAGTGTGGTGTATATACTCAGATAGATTTATATGACAAAGTGAAAAGTACTCCTCAGGAAAATTGTCTCCATAATATGATAAATTCATATTTGTGAGAAAGAGAAAAGAGAATAACCATTTATTTCTGGGACAAAGTGGATCTCATCTACAAATATTTTGTGTTTTTAGTTTTGTACTTTGGTCAAACTGAAATTAACCTCTAAAACAAACAAAAACCTTAAGAAAAATTATCACTTATGTTGGAAAATTGAGGCAACATGAAAGTGATTTGTTATTCTGTAATTACTGTGTAAAGTACTGTGCTAGGTACTGTGAATATAAAATAAATTTGTCACAAGAAATCCTTAGACTCCATGGGGAAAGTCACTCTTCCCATACTATACAACTCAGAAAATGCCTCTGGATCCTGTTTTTTGCTTTCTCTTTCAAACACACACTTTCTCTCTTTGTGTGTGTGTGTGTTTATAAATTTATGTCCCTTTCTATTTTGTATAAATATTTATTTAAATTTCTGTCTCTTTCCTTCAAGGAGTCAGGAAGGACTTTGTATTTAAAATGAACCTGCAATTGAGATGCAGTGAATAGATATTGTCAGATAGGGAAGGAAGGGCAAAGTAGGTTTAGGTAGCCCCAGTAAATGTACAAAGTTGTCAATAGTTTGATCTATTTGGGGAATTCTATGCCATTTAAGATTATTGGAGTGGAGGGTTTAGTGGGCCATTACAGGAATGAAGTTGTGGGGAAGAAAGCAGGGGCTGGATTATTATTTAACAATATGAAGCTATTTGGACCTTATTTTTTAGGAAAGTATGAGTTATTGACTGGTTTTAAAAAGGCTGTGGTGGTTTTAAAATATACCCATTAATTCTCTTATATTCTTTGTGTGAACTGTGCTTAGTGACCCACTTCCAAGGAATAGAATGTGGTAGAAGTGACCGTGAGCAACGTCTGAAATTAGGACACAAAAAACATTGTGAATTCCTCCTGGCTTTCTCTTGAATTCCTGACTTTGGGCAAACCAGGTGACATATTATAAGGACACTCAGGCACCCTTATAGATAGCCCCACTTGGTAAGGGTCTAAGGTCTCCTGGTAACACTTATGTGAGTAAATCATGTTGCGAGTGGACCACCCAGCTCCAGTCAAGCCTTCAGATAGCTGCAATCCTGGCCAACACCTTGACTGCAAGCAACCTCCTGAGACACTTTGAAAAAGAACCACCCAGATAGTCTTTTCCTAATCCTCAACAACTGTGCAACATAATACGTGTAGTTTTAGCCACTAAGTTTCGGGTAATTTGCTATGCAGGGATTGATAATTGATAGATGTTACTTGATCAGATTGTTACGTTAAAAGGGTCACTCTATGATCAGGATGTGTCTTCTCATTCTTTGTCACTAGGTAATGCTTATTCTGACAGTAGAGCTGTGTCTACAACTTCAGTCATGCACCTCTGGATTGAAAAGGCAAGAACTGCCCTCATTTACCATAACACTGTTCAGTGCTGGGATGGGAGAACTCACAAGCAAAAATAAACCTAGAGAATAAATATTAAACCGACCAATTTAGTCCTGTCTATCTGTTTCAGAAAGGAAAGGAAAAACAAAACGAAATACAAGAATGCCAGTATCATTTCTCATCACTTTTGATTCCAGAACTTCAGATTCCCCTTTCTATTCCTGACTTAATACCAGACAGCCTCTAAGTGAACACTTCCTATGATAAGAAAACTCATCACCTCCCCAAAACATCCAATTCTCTGCTAACCAGTTCTGGTTGTTAAGTTATTCTTGCTTTGGCTGAGGTGAAATCATACTCCACAAAACCTTACTTAATTCTTCCTAGTTCTACTCTTTCAACCAAACAGAATAAATATTCTCCTTCCACATGACTGGAAGCTTTTTAAATATTTAATAGTATCTTAAAATAATATTTCCTTTGAAGCACTCTGTGGAAGAAATTTCTACATTGATCTAGAGATTTATCTGGGTGACAACCAAGATTCTATTATTTTATGAAACAGTTGTCATCATAAACCCCACAGATGCAATAAGGAAAATAACAACTACTCTATATTGAATGATGGCCAGGTGCCAAATGCTCAGAGTTACCCTTTGCAGTAACCCTGCAGAGATAGCTTCATTATTCCACTCATGTAGATTAGGAACCCAAGTAAAATGCTCATATGTGTGTAGTTAGTAAGCGATAGAGCTAAGATTTATGTGTAGTTCTATATTCCTTTTCTTCTTAAGAGGAGAGGAAAGGGGGAATACCAAAAAAGAGAGAAAGACATAAATTAAAAATTGCAATTTAAATACCTCTAGTGCTATGTCTTATGTTTGACCTCTTGTAGGTTGATTAACCTTACTATTCTCCTTGTAAAGAAGTTTTAGGAGCACATTGTGCACATTGAATTGGAAAATAGATTCTGAGTTCCTGGCCTGTTCTTCCTTTATCATTTTGATCTAAGATCTAAATTCATAGTTTCAGACAATTTAGTTTGACACGTATTTCTCCATCAAACTCCATCAAACTATAGTGTTAAACTCCTACATTGCTTTAAGTTTTTCAGGGAAATACCAGACTTTTTTCAAGTAATTATTTGAATGTTGCCATACAAATTTTAAATATTTTCTAAAGTATTTTAATTTTTGACTGAAAAAGTACAATGGCTAAATGAAGTGGGAACTGTGGATTACAGATTTATAAAGGAAAAATAGCATTTTAGGGGTCTTACACATTCTGGGATTTGTCCTTTAATAAATTGTTTTTGTTGATTTCAATTTTATTTGCCAGATGTATTTGCTTATCTTAAGGTCCTTATATAATTACAACGAATGAGTTGTTCATTATTTTGCTACCACAACTGATTTTAAGTTAATTGATTTTTAGATTCTGACAGTGTCTACTGTTTCTCATACTACTAGCTGCCTTTAGTGCTCCAAGGGCATTGTTTAATTTCAATGTTCCAAACTTTTATATAAATAGTATGAGATATATTATGTTAAATAAACATAATATATCAATATATTGAAAAAGTTTGAAAAACGTTTTCCTGTGGATGCTCATACATGTAAACAGAAATTTATAAAGATGTATTTTAGTTTTGAATATCAATTTATTATAATATGACAGAGGGCATTTGAAAGATAATATTAGTAAAACAGTGAAAGAATTCTGTTTTTAAAAAGGGTCTAAAAGCCTGGGCTTTGAAATCAAAGGGAGTGAACTACCTAACAGATGTGCAATCTCAGGTTGTAACCTCCCTGTCTTTGGTATTCTCATTGTAAAATAAAGATAATACAGGTTGAGTATCCCTAATCCGAAAATGCAAAATCTGAAATGCTCCGAAATCTGAAACTTTTTGAGCACTGGCATGATACCACAAGTAGAAAATTCCACATATGACCTCATGTGCTGGGTCACAGTCAAAAACACTGTCAAAACTTCATTTCATGCAAAATATTATTAAAAATATTATATCAAATTACCTTTAGGCTGTTTATAAGGTGTATGTGAAACATAAATGAATTTCATGTTTAGACTTCAGTCCCATTCCCAAGGTATCTTATCATGTATGTGCAAATATTCCAAATTCCAAAATTCAAAACACTTCTGGTCCCAAGCATGTTGGATGAGGCACACTCAACCTATCATATGCACTTCAGAGATGATGAGTTATGATATGAGGATTAATGTACAAGGCAGTGAGCAATTATTATTATCTTTGATTGTGAGGTGAACATATCGACTAAACTGAGATACTTCTAAGAGTAGGAGTGCTAAAATAAATTACTCTATAATATTTTTTGAAATACTAATTTGTAGACCAACTTTGTTATATAAGTAAACCTATTCAAAAAACAATTTTAAAAATGATAATCGTTTCTAAAAATAAGAATTAAGGAAAAGGGTAGCATGGTGGCTGGCAAGATGGCCAACAGAAACAGGTCTGGTCTGCAACTCGCAGCGAAATCAATGCAGAAGGTGGGTTATTTCTGCATTTTCCACTGAGGTACCTGGCTCATCTCATTGGGACTGGTTAGACAGTGGGTGCAGCCCACGGAGGGCGAACAGAAGCAGGGTGGGATGTCGCCTCACCCGGGAAGTGCAAGGGGTTGGGGAACTCCCTCACCTAGCCAAGGGAAGCCATGTAGGTCTGTGCTGTGAGGAACGGTGCATTCCAGCCCAGATACTACGCTTTTCCCATGGTCTTCCCAGCTTGCCGACCAGGAGATTCCCTTGGGTGCCTATACCACCAGGGTGCTGGGTTTCAAGCACAAAACTAGACGGACATTTGGGCAGACCCTGAGCTAGTTGCGGTTTTTCTTTTTTTTTTTTCATATCCCAGTGGCACCTAGAACGCCAGTGAGACAGAAACATTCACTCTTCTGGAAAGGGAGCTGAAGCCAGGGAGCCAAGTGGTCTAGCCTAGCGGATCCCACTCCCATAGAGCCCAGCAAGTTAAGATCCACTGACTTGGAATTCTCACTGCCAGCACCTGGGAGTCTGAAGTCAACCTGGGATGCTTGGGCTTGATGGGGGGAGGGACTTCCACCATTACTGAGGCTTGAGTAGGCGGTTTTGCCCTCACAGTATAAACAAAGCTGCCAGGAAGTTTGAACTGGCAGAGCCCTCTGGAGCATGGCAAAGCTGCTGTATCCAGACTGCCTCTCTAAATTCCTCCTCTCTGGGCAGGGCATCTCTGAAAGAAAGGCAGCAGCCCCAGTTGGGGGCTTATAGATAAAACTCTTATCTCCCTGGGAAACAGTACCTGGGGGAAGGGGCGGCAGTGGGCACAACTTCAGCAGACTTAACGATTCCTGCCTGCTGTTCCAATATTCAGGGATAGTTGATGTACGTTTTCATTCAGTTCTCACAGTTTTACCAGTAAGTATGCATCGGTAGTCTGTCTCACAAAAAGATGCTCGTAGTATCTTCAGCAAATAAAAGGTGTATTTTTTGTCACATAACAAGAAAGCCCAAATACTGGCCCCCCAGGACTGGCACAGTGGCTTTAAGGTGCCATCAGTGACCCAGACGATTTTATCTTTTTGTTTTAACATCTGTAGAGCATGGCTTCCTTTCATCATGGTCACAAAATGGCTGCTCAGAATGATGAAATCCTGAGATGGAAACATAGCATCAAGTTCTTTTCTGATGAGGTCCATGCCTCCTCATCATCCTATTATCCTCTGCTTCTATAACTCTGAACTGCATTTGGAACCCCAATTGAGCTTCTGTTCTGTTCACTTACTGCTTCTGCTTCTAAATGTTCTCCTTCTCCTTTATCTTTTTGTTTTCTTACCAACACAGATGTCTTTTCCAGGAAGCACTCCTTTGAGCCATCACAGCAGTTTACACTGATTAGGTATGTAATTATTTTCTTGTTGTTGTGACTGGTTAAGCTCCCACACAGAATTTTAGGAGCATGAAAATCAATTTTGTATAAGAGATAGGACATGGAGTCAAATGTATTGACTAGCCACTGGAAATATAAAACTTCCAGTATCTTCTCCCAAGGAGAAGTTCTAAGAAGGCTAAAGAGAAACAAAATTTTGCAAAACACTGTGATGAAGAGAGCAGTGGATCTCCCAGCACAGCACTTGAGCTCTGCTAAGGGACAGACTGCCTCCTCAAGTGGGTCCCTGACCCCTGTGCCTCCCTACTGGTAGACACCTCCCAGCAGGGGTCAACAGACACCTCATACAGGAGAGCTATGGCTGGCATCTGGCAGGTGCCCCTCTGGGACAAAGGTTCCAGAGGAAGGAACAGGCAGCAGTCTTTGCTGTTTTGCAGCCTCCACTGGCAACCCAGGCAAACAGGGTCTGGAGTGGACCTCTGGCAAACTCCAGCAGACCTGCAGCAGAGGGGCCTGACTGTTAGAAGGAAAACTAACAGAAAGGAATAGCATCAACATCAACAAAAAGGACATCCACACAGAAACCCCATACAAAGGTCACCAACATCAAAGACAAAAGGTAGATAAATCCATGAAGATAAGGAAAATGCGGCACAAAAAGTTTGAAAATTCAAAAAACCAGCACGCCTCTTCTCCTGCAAAGGATCACAACTCCTTGCCAGCAAGAGAACAAAACTGGATGGAGAATGAGTTTGAGGAATTGACGGAAGTAGGCTTCAGAAGGTAGGTAATAACAAACTCCTCTGAGCTAAAGGAGCATGTTCTAACCCAATGCAAGGAAGTTAAAAACCTTGAAAAAAAGGTTAGAGGAATTGCTAGCTAGAATAACCAGTTTGGAGAACATAAATGACCTGATGAAGCTAAAAAACACAGCACGAAAACTTCGTGAAGCATACACAAATACCAATAGCCAAATCAATCAAGCAGAAGAAAGGATATCAGGGACTGAAGATCAACTTAATGAAATAAAGCATGAAGACAAGATTAGAGAAAAAAGAATGAAAAGGAACGAACAAAGCCTCTAAGAAACATGGGACTATGTGAAAAGACCAAACGTACATTTGATTGGTGTACCTGAAAGTGACGGGCAGAATGGAACCAAGTTGGAAAACACTCTTCAGGATATTATCCAGGAGAACTTCCCCAACCTAGCAAGACAGGCCAACATTCAAATTCAGGAGATACAGAGAACACCACAAATACACTCCTTGAGAAGAGCAACCCCAAGACACGTAACTGTCAGATTCACCAAGGTTGAAATGAAGGGAAACATGTTAAGGGCGGCCAGAGAGAAAGGTTAGGTTACCCACAAAGGGAAGCTCATCAGACTAACAGTGGATCTCTCTGCAGAAGCCCTACAACCAGAAGAGTGGGGGCTAATATTCCACATTCTTAAAGAAAAGAATTTTCAACCCAGAATTTCATATCTGGCCAAACTAAGCTTCATAAGTGAAGTAGAAATAAAATTAAAATCTAATTGCATTTTATTCAACCTCATTTAATGTTAGGTACATACTTTAAGACCAAGCCTACTGGGTTCTGGAGATACACATTTGGACAAAACATGATGCTAGTGGGCTCACAGAGATTCCAGAATTCTGATCTTAGCCAAATTAGGGGCCCAAGAGTGACCAATAAATATTGTCATCAGATTCTATCTATATTCCAAAACCAATAATCACATCTTAAAGTATAACAATCTGAGGTAGTTTTCAACCAATATAATTGCCAAACGGGAGATAAGTATGTCATTTTCAAGTCCCAGTGATCATTGTTAAATTAAGACACAAATAGATCTGTAACATCATTTTCTATGGCCAGAAACTCAAACTCACCTTTTATTTCCTCCTTGGAAAATTAATGTGCTTAAACGTCAAAAAAAGGCTAGCCCTGTGCATTTACTATCTCTTTACAGAAAATGCAAGCCAGTACGTATCAATTTTTGAAGAAAAAAAGAATGGGAGAGACAAAACTTTTTTTTTTTTTTTTGCATGTGACTGTTACAGGAATTCAGGTATCATTTGTGACAGGTATTAAGGCAATCACTCAACTCTCTTGTTTTCTCACGCCCTCACAACAAGGACCTTGGACAAAAACTGAACTTGAAATCTTTTAGGCTTCTCTGGTTGTTCTAGAGTGTTCAGGCCTGGTCCCAGGCTACCATTAGTTCTACAACTGGACATACCGGGCAGTTCTGGAAAATCAGCTTTCACGTTTTTGTTCTGGCCTTGTATATTGTAAGGTCAAGTGGTGAAAGGACATAGTTTAGTGAAAACTTAAAAATTAATTCATTCGATTTTTCTGTGAGTTCACAAAGGTTAAAAACCCTGGCCGTGAATGGTGGCTCATGCCTGTAATCCCAGCACTTTGGGTGGCCGAGGCGGGAAGATCATAAAGTCAGGAGTTGGAGACTAGCCTGGCCAACATGGTGAAACCCTGTCTCTACTAAAAATACAAAAATTAGCTGGGGATGGTGGCGGGCGCCTGTAGTCCCAGCTACTCGGGAGGCTGAGGCAGGAGAATCGTTTGAACGCAAGAGGTGGAAGCTGCAGTGAGCTGAGATTGTGCCATTGCACTCCAGCCTGGGTGACAGGGTGAGAGTCTGTCTCAAAAAAAAAAAAAAAAAACCCTAAGAGAACTAGCTTGGAGGCAGCATCACAGATTCTGAATAAGAGGAGATCCCCCTAGGTCATAGAAGTTAAGTACTCTCTTAGGACAACTTTCCATTCACTAGCTGCTCTGGAAATAATTAGCCTAAAGTGCTTTGTGCATAAAAGCCATAAAATTTTTCATTCTTCAGTGTGCTGATATTGTATACTTCGTTAACTTCCTGGCTTCTCAGTACTTTTAATTATAGAATCTTGATAATAAGTTATTAAATTGAAAAGTTGAGAAAGAGTTTTCTGAGTCGAGTGAGATGTCGAAATAGTTTTAAAATAAATTTTACTGTTCTAAAATTTTTAGCAATAGAATTGTGAAGGGCTTAAGTTGCTTAGGCATTGTAAAATGACTGGCTGCTTCAAGCTAATTTTTAAAATAAAAATGTCAAGCAGTGTTTGTTGCTTATAACTATGTTTCTTAAATCATCTCTTCTAATCTGTACCACACTGTTCGAAGGACACATGAAGATACATGAAGTGGTACCACTTTTCTGTAATGGTGGAATAAAGAACGGCGTACATATAGAATTTCTTTAGGTAACACATTTTTAATAATAAAAGACTACATTACAGAAAACAAAAGTCCTCCTCTCCCCTCCCCCCATGATTTCTACCATATAGTGGAGAAAAATCACTGAAAGCATATTTTGGTGTATGCATTTATATAATGACCAAAAATTTACCAGTTTTTTTTTTTTTTTTTTTAAGAAATATGTGTTGGCCGGCATGGTGGCTCATGCCTGTAATCCCTGCACTTTGGGAGGCCAAGGCAGGTGGATTACCTGAGGTCAGGAGTTCGAGACCAGCATGGCGAACATGGTGAAACCCCATCTCTACTAAAAATACAAAAATTAGCCAGGCGTGGTGGCACACGCCTGTAATCTCAGCTACTCGGGAGGCTGAGGCAGCAGAATTGCTTGAGCCTAGGAGGCGGAGGTTGCAGTGAGCCGAGATCGTGCCACTGCACTCCAGCCTGGCCAACAAAGTGAGACCGTGTCTTGGAAAAAAAAAGAAAGAAAGAAATATATGTCAACTGTATTTAATCGTAATCTGTGTGCTCTGGAGAAGTGAATAAAGGGCATTTTCTCAAGCTCTACCTAATCTCAAAAGCTCAGAAAAATTTCAGAAAGTGTTACAAAGTTTTATAAAAATCTGAACATGATCTGAAACACCATTATATTATGTATTTACTATGTGGTTATAGTGCAAAAAAGAATTGAATGAGAGGTTATTCCCCAGCTTTCCCTCCCTTTTCAATATAAAATTAGTTTTGTTATATTGTGTTTTTCTTCACCAGGTCAATCCATTACTGGAAATTACCTTCAGCTCTCTTTGAAAATGGCTTCATTGTCTTCATTTATAAGTAAGTTTTGGTTTGCTGCACATACAATATAGTCCTAACACCAATCAATTTATTTTACATGCATTTGTTTTACTGTCTTTTTCTATTATATAATGAGCATCTTCTCACACTAATGGGACAAAACAGTTGCATGACTGTTTACATTTGTGGATTTTTTCCTAGTTCTAAGTCTCCAGGCAGCTGGGATGGATGACAAAGTATCTGTCTAACATTTGTTTTGGGGAATGGAGAGGTTTAATTTCAAAACTGAGCTTTTCTAACTCCAAAAATATACCCTTGAAACTATCCGTTGATGCCTCAGTCTATTATCCTATTAAACACTCTCCCTATGCAAGAAAACTGCAGCAGGTTTATAATGAGTTAACATCTATATTTTATGAATCCATGGATATCAATCACCTTGCATTAATTAAATATCTGAGAGCAACAGACCTCTGTCTAGATATGGGGGTTATAGTCATACACCCATCATTTGGACTGATGGGACAAATAACTTCACTTGGGGATAGCAATGTTGCTTAATCTTCTGTGCCAAGGATTGCTACTTACTTAACTGGTATTCATGTTTGCCCCTGGCCCCAACCCCAACCACGCAAACTAATAGAGAGCTGACTTTGCTCAGAATGTCATCATGATTAGTTACGTGTCCCAATTCCTCGACCAGTTCTGGGTACTGAGATTTTTAAAAATTTCTGGGAACTTATTAGTAAGTTTTGCTTTCCCTCTGTGGATTGCACCCACTCACCTCATTGCTTTCTTATGCTGGAAGGGGAGATAGAAAATGAATGTGAAGCAGCCATTTTGTGACCATGATGAAAGGAAGCCATGCTCTACAGATGTTAAAACAAAAAGATAAAATCGTCTGGGTCACTGATGGCACCTTAAAGCCACTGTACCAGTCCTGGGGGGCCAGTATTTGGGCTTTCTTGTTATGTGACAAAAAATACACCTTTTATTTGCTGAAGACACTATGAGCATCTTTTTGTGAGACAGACTACCGATGCATACTTACTGGTAAAACTGTGAGAACTGAATGAAAACATACATCAACTATCCCTGAATATTGAAACAGCAGTTTACATTGATTAGGTATTTAATTATTTTCTTGTTGTTGTTGTGACTGGTTAAGCTCCCACACAGAATTTTAGGAGTATGAAAATCAATTTTGTATAAGAGATAGGACATGGAATCAAATGTATTGACTAGCCACTGGAAATATAAAACTTCCAGTATCTTCTCCCAAGGAGAAGTTCTAAGAAGCCTAAAGAGAGATAAAATTTTGCAAAACACTGTGATGGCTCAAAGGAGTGCTTCCTGGAAAAGACATCTGTGTTGGTAAGAAAACAAAAAAATAAAGGAGAAGGAGAACATTTAGAAGCAGAAGCAGTAAGTGAACAGAGCAGAAGCTCAATTGGGGTTCCAAATGCAGTTCAGAGTTATAGAAGCAGAGGATAATAGGATGATGAGGAGGCATGGACCTCATCAGAAAAGAACTTGATGCTGTGTTTCCATCTCAGGATTTCATCCTGAAGACAATGGAGTATCTTTGCAGAATTTTAAACCAGGAAGTGTTATGATTGGCAGTTAGATAGGTAACTGGCAGAAGTGTAGAGAATATTTTGGAGAGGAGAAGTCCAGAGTGAGAAAATTCAATTAGAAGTTATGGTGATAGTTCCCCTGAGAGATGGTAAAAATGGGGAAGTGGGATAGAATGAGAACATAAAGGAATTAACAATAAAGTATTTCTTCCCCAATTGTATGTCTGTAAGAGTTTGGTAGAGGCTGAGAGTGTGGCAGAAACACAATGTAATAAAAATCTCTCACTACAACAAGTTTCAACCTTGTATTCTGGACTATTAAAATTTGTTATAAATGAGAGCCAGGTGAATAAATACCATTTCTAAGAAAAAAAAGAAACAACAAAGTTTCAGAACATGGGATGATTTCTTGAAGTGAGATTTTAAAAGAAATCACCATCATTTTGAGTTAAAAAAGTAATTCTCAAGCAGCAAGATACCCTTCAATAGTAAAATAGAGAAACAAACCCTGGCACATCCACAAAATGGAATACTATTTTGTAAAAAAAAAGAAATCAGCCATCAAGTTTCATACTAACTATATGACTCTAACTATACGGCATTCTGGAAAAGGCATAACTGTAAAGACAATAAAAAGAGCAGTAGTTGCCTGAAGCTCAGACAAAGCTGAGCTTTGTCTGAGTCTTATCAAAGCTGAGGAGAAAAGAGATAAACAGGAGGAGCACAGGACATTTTTAGGGCAGTCAAACTATTCTGTACAATACTGTAATGGTGGATACATGACATAATGCACTTGTAAAAACACATAGAACTATGCAACATGAAGAATGAACTTTAATGTAAACTCTGGACTTTAGTTAATAATAACATATCACGGCCAGGCATGGTGGCTCATGACTGTAATCCCAGCACTTTGGGAGGCTGAGGAGGGTGGATCACCTGAAGTCAGGAGTTTGAGACCAGCCTGGCCAACATGGCAAAACCCCATCTCTACTAAAAATACAAAAATTAGCTGAGCATGGTGGCATGTGCCTGTAATCCCAGCTACTCAGGAGGCTGAAGCAGGAGAATCACTTGAACCCGGGAGGCAGAGGTTGTGGTGAGCCGAGCTTGTACCATTGCACTCCATCCTGGGCGACAAGAGCAAAACAAAAAAAAGAAAGAAAGAAAAATAATAATAATAATAATGTATCACTACTGGTTTAGTAATTGTAACAAATGTACAACAGCAGTGCATGTTGTTGATGGTAGTGGAAACTGTGGGGGCATGTGAGAACTCTGTACATTCTGCCTAATTTTTGCATAAACCAAATTTGCTCTAAAAGTAGTTAAATAGAAAAAACCTCATCTCTAAATAAAACAAGTTCCTGTAATATTAGGTCATAGAAATATCTTTTTTTTTTTTTTTTCAAGACAAAGAAGTCTTTGATCTCAAGCTCCTTGGTACACAAACCATCCTCCAACAGCAAATCCCTTAACTTGAGTTTTTCGAATATTTTTCTTAGCAAGGAACAGAAACTTTTCTCAGCTTTTAAAAAATATTCCTAGCCTAATATTCCTTATCAGATCAGGGATAATATTCTTTAGAGAGTTCAAGTGATAGATTTCTTTTTTCTCTTTTTTCTTTTCTTTCCTTATTATTTATTTATTTATTTATTTGGAGACAGAGTGTCACTCTGTCACCCAGGCTGGAGTGGTGCAGTGGTGTGATCTTGGCTCACTGCAACCTTCGCCTCCCAGGCTCAAGCGATCCTCCTACCTTAGCCTTCTGATTAGCTAGGACCACAGGCACACACCACCATGCATGACTAATTTTTGTAGTTTTTTGTAGAGATGGGGTTTTGCCATGTTGCCCAGACTGGTCCGGAACTCCCTGGCTCAAATGATCTACCCAAGTGATCTACCCACCTCGGCCTCCTAAAGTGCTGGGATTACAGGCCTGAGCCACCATGCCTGGCCTCAATTGATAAATTTCTATCTAACATTTTAGATGTTCCTCCTGACTTATGAAATCTTAGGTTTTACAAAACAGTATTTGGGCTTTACCCCTTCAGACCCTGCAGTTCTGTTGTCAAAATCCTGCAAGCATTTGTTGCTCCTGTCATATGCAGTATACACTTCTAGATGTTACCATGGCATCTGATACCATTCATCTCTAAAGAACAGGGAAATTAGTCCATGGGGAAGGTGATATTTTCTTTGTAAAAGGCAGCCTCTAAAGAGATATCATATGAATTACGTTATTGACCACCTCTGGTTCTCCACTGATAATTTCCAAGATTCTCAGGTGATTTCTGACTTAAGTGTTTACTTCAGAGTAAAGCCAAATAAATCTGTTTCTGTGGTTATAGACTAATATTTATATGAAACACTTTGAAAACCATATTTGAAAATTCCTTCAGAATTTGTTATTTAAAATGATGTCATCATATGCCTATATTAGTGTAACACTTTTGGCATTGCTGTTTAGGGTCAGATTCCTGGTCAATATCTTTTTTTCCTACCAAGTATTTTTAGCCAAACACCGTATTACCAACCTAGATTAAACCTATTTGCTGGGCATAATTCTAAATGACTTAATCACTCATTACATGAAATATATTCTTAAATGGAGAAAATGCCAACACTAGTCAAAAGAATTTCAGGTGGGGTACAGTGGTGATTCCACAAGGATTCTAAAATGCTTTGAACAATGTGAGCATTACTGAAGTGCAGTATATTCACCTTTATTTAAAGGAAGCTACTTTTATTTGTAGGTTCCTGTGTTAGCAAATCATGCTCTTTTATTTTTAGACATATCATAATAAAAATGTTAAAGAACTCCAAAGGGGGAAAAGTAATAAAGTAATTTTTTTTCCAGCCAGTTCATTTACACCTCATAAATGATGCTAGAAGCAACAACAAAATGTTAAAAACAAAGCATTAATTTAAAGTTTAAATGTTATGAGATACTGATGTTATAAATAATGCCTATATTATTTAGGTACATCTTAGTGCCTCCCAGTAATGTGGTTTAATCCTGAGGTCCCAAATACAAATTCCATCAAACCTCCATTATTTTTGTTATTAATTGTAAAGTTACCAGATACTTAGCAGCACCAGAGATTTCTTTCCTTTTTTTTTTTTTGTTTTGTTTTGTTTTGTTTTTGTTTTTCATCAGTGTTTGTGACAATGGTTGATCTGTTTGGGCGATTTATGCCTGAGGAAAGATGTAATCTCAACTGGCAATTAAACTGTTTTCCTTCTCCAATTTGCCAACAAAATATAATGCATGTGAAAAAGGCATTTTACCAAATTACCAAACCACAAGCTAGGAAGCAGTTAGCAAGAGCTTATCTTTAAATTCTACTTCACTTGCAGCTGGTAGAAAATGTAGAAAGTGTGGGATAGATCTCACATTGCCCTCTTTACTCCCCTAATTTGATTGGTTGGTTCAGGTATGAATTGCCTGAACTCTTCCCTGTAGAGTTACCAGATTTAGCAAATAAAAATAAAGGACACCCAGTTAAATTTGAATCTGATATTTAAATTATGCTTATGTCCCAAATATTTCACAAGCCACACTTATACTAAAAATTATATGGTATTTATCTGAACTTCAAATTTAACTGGGCACCCTGTATTCATCTGGCAACATTACTTCTCCGCACAGCAAAGTTGGATGTCTTTGCCTGCTTGCCATCACACTGAGGAAGGTCATGCATGTTGTGAGGTCTCATGTAACCTGGGAAGGATCATATTTTGGCACATGGAGACAGGTTCATTGGCCTTCAGGGGGCTATGGTTTCTGAGCAACTACTGGGATACAAAAGGTCACATAGATGCTTGGCATGAATATGGTAGTAAAAAGTTAATTATCTTGGAATCATGATAAGTTATGGCAATGTGAAATTTATGTACACCTATTTGCGTTAATATGTTTGTACCTGAGGAGTGTGTGTGTGTGTGTGTGTATGTGTGGTGTATCTATAATGAAACTTCAAGGAAGCCGTAAAGAACAGTACTTCCTCCCCAACGAGTCTTCTTATTTTAGTTTTTTTTTTCACTGTGACCTGGCTGCCTTATAAAAAGGCGCAGTAGAGATTCCTGAAAGAGTGTTTATCAACCTCAATTGATTTAAAATGGCATCAATACCGTGGGCACTTAGAAGTTCATGCCACCCCTGTAATTTACATTAGTCTTACTTTAAAGATCCTTTAGTTCACCTTAGTTCACCAGGCTTTTGGTAGAATGGAATCAGTAAGCCACAGCCATTTCCTTTATGAAGATAGTTGAATCAGAGCCCGTCTCACCAATTAGCAGTCTTTTGCTAGCCTCATAGAGGCACCCCCTCTTTTGGGATCGTTTCTTTAGAAAAGAGTTATTTTATCAGGTAGGTCAGATAGTATGTGCCATGTATACTGATGGATATATCTGCTTCCAGCAAACCAGCATTCCTTCAGCCATGTTGACTGTGGTTTGGTTAAACATTCCTTGCAGGTTTGGTTTTTTCCTCATTTGGATAACATGACTGCCAGATTGTTAATTGTAAGAGTTAATTTGTTTCTGAGAATTGCTTACCCCAGTTCTTATTCAGCACATTTTAAAATACTAGATTAAACCAAGTTTTTCGTTTCTAACTTGGTGTCAGGATCTCACTTCTTATTTGGTTCAGAGGGTTTAGTTTTCCCACCCATGGTGGTTTCTCTGAAGTAGTTTTCAGGCCTACATCAGAACATGTCTTAACTTTTATTGCTAGAACATTCTAGTGTTTACCAATTAAATCAGAACTCTTTTTAATTTTTTAAGCTCATTATTGAAGCCTAATATGCATACAAAAATATATAGTCTTAAGTGTACCGCATTATTTTTATAAAGAAAACACAAAGTAAATGAATTTGCACAAAGAAAGCATGGCCAGCACCTCAGAAATTCCCCACCCTTGGGCTTCCTTCGTGTCACTATCCATTACCAAGGGTAACTACTGTCTTTACTTTTAACAGCATAATAGAAATGAATCTACTGTTTTGTTTCTAGCCTCTTTTGCTCAACATTGTATTAGTTAAATTAGTCCATATCATTGCATAAATCGTAGTTTGTTCACTCTCATTGCTGTATAATGATGCATTTCGTGAATATAACCCCATCTATTTATACATTCAACAGTTGATGGGCATTTGGATAATGATGTTATGAAAATTATTTTTCATGTCTTTTGATGAAGATACACATTTCTTTTGGTACAGACCTAAAAGAGAAACTATTAAACTCTTATTTAATTTTATAACTAACACTTAACTGTTTTATTAGGATTAATACTTTTGAGGCCCCTCAAGCTTTTAACATGGTTGACATTTTAGAGCATAAAAACCTTAAAAATCTGGCTGCAACTTTAAAGCTGGGAACAGAAAACCATGCAGTGTAATGGGATATGAATAATGCTTGAGTCTATTGTCTCAGATCTGATCCAAGTCACCTAAACTCTATAAAAGAGTCATAATAAAATAGTTGCTATTTATCCTACACATTTTGTATGGGGATCAAAAGTAACTTTTGTCTGTGTGTGTGTAAGTAAAATCTTTATTAGTTATAGATATATAACATCAAGGATCCACAGTAGTATCTTTGGATATCGTGGGAAAATGTATAGATAGATCTGATTACTAGCCTTGTGAACAGGTTTATTCAAAGACCGTTAATGGTCAGCATTAGAAATCTGCGTATTATTCCTGGTATGTCAACAGGAAATACTTCTCTCTAGTCAAGAGTTGAATTCAAGTCCAGGTTTGATCATTTCTATTCAAATAGTCAATTTATCCTAACTTGATGCTGACTCCTTCTGGCATACATTAATGATTTTTAGATACATAATTCACATAGCATATCTCTTGAACACAGCCTACACTTCTAACTTCTTAAACACAGTTTCGTATCTAATGCATACTCTGTGTCCTTAAACCTGTGTCCTGCGTCACACTCTTCCAACCCAGCATGTAGTGTCTTCCACATATAACACCCAAAATGTTTTCGGTTTAACTCACCTCTACCTATAGTTTACCATGAATATTATTTAATCAAAATTGCATTTAGAGTTCTAATAAAATCTTAATTTCTCCAGGGCCTAAAGTAGATGTCCCCAGTTATACCAGTTCATGCTCCAACCTAATTAGGATGCCCTCAGGCTCCCTGCTGAGTCAATACCCACATAATTATTTATGAGAAGTCCCATGGAAAATCTTGTATGTGCTCACTTTACTAGGTGGTGATTATTCCCTGGTGTTCTTTGGGCCTTGGTGGTGATACTCTATTGGAGGCATCCTAAGTGTTTTGGCTGTATTAGATACATTTCTTTATTTCCTCATTTCATATGTGCCTACACTGGCTCACTGTCAGACTTAGATAATAGTCCAAAAAAACCAGGTTGAGTGACAAATTTAAGTAAATGAATAAAGATACCATGCTCTGCTCAGAGTTTATTTTTTATCCACTCCAACGATGGGATTAAGTCAAGTTATCACGCCTCGCTTATTCCCTGAGGAAAAAATGTATTGCCAGCAGATCCCCAAGCCTCATGCAAATTAACTTTTGGGTGACTTTAGCCATCAGTTTTTCATGCATATTCAGGGCTGTTAGAATCTCGCTTAGCTTCACATAGAGACCCCATGCAAATATTCAATCTTAATCTTTTTCTTATCCCAACGGTCATGGTTAATTTCACCAGACTCCTTCGTATGCTTAAAGCTATACTGCTTTCCAGTTTGGGGGTAGACAGATGTAATGAATATGGAAACATGAAGTAATTAGGCCATTATTTCTTTTTCGCTAAATAGATAAGGCACCTGAAAAAAAAATCCCAGGCGAAGCACAGTATTTACTTGCAAAGTTAAAATTACAAACATTAATTTAGCAAGAAGTGTGTATATAATCTATTAACCTTTTGTTTTGTTTTCAGCATTCCTATCTCCTTTAGCATACACACTTATTTCCTTTCCCAGATTAAATACCATTTTCCGTTTTTCTTTCTTTGTGAATATAGCATCAGTCAGATGAGTACGCCTCCATTTCTCCACCATCCCTCTACCTCTCTGCATGTTTCTATACCCATCCCACATACTCTACCTTCTTCCTCTTACAGTTGATGGACTTTTCTACTCCTTCCTAAGGCTGACTGGATCACTCGGGTCCTAGTCCCCATCCCACTTTTCCTACTCAAAGCTTTTTTGCTCCAGCAATTATGTCATCAGATTTCCTCTTTCCACTGGATCAGTAATGGCAGGCAATCCTTAGATTGCACTGAGAGCTGTCTAGACTCACTGCCTGTGCTTCCTCAACTCATTCTTTCTCAAACACATTACATGCAAGTACTTGTCCACGCACAAAAGGAAACCCATTTTTCAAGGTCACCATTGATTTTATCATTGTCACAACTAGTGGTCAATTATCAGCCTTCATCTCCCTTAATCTTTAAGATGTTTTTAACATAGATAAAACCATTCAATACTTTTTGTTTGTTTGCTTGTTTGTTTTTGTTTTGTTTTTGAGACAGAGTCTCACTCTGTTGCCCAGGCTGGAGTGCAGTGGCATAATCTCGGCTCACTGCAACCTCTGCCTCCCAGGTTTAAGACATTCTTGTGCCTCAGCCTCGTGAGTAGCTGGGACTACAGGCACATGCCACTATGCCCAGCTAAGTTTTGTATTTTCAGTAGAGACAGGCTTTTGCCATGTTGCCCAGGCTGGTCTCAAACTCCTGGCCTCAAGTGATCCACCCATAGCCTCCCAAACTGCTGGGATTACAGGCGTGAGCCAATGCACCTGGCCTTGGCATATTTTTTTACTTGATCTCTCCACTTTCATTTTCCTTTGACTTCATTGTCTACTTGATCTTTGTCTCTTTTATGGTTCACCATCCTTCTCCTGATCTATATAATGTTCCAGTGCCCTTATTAGGCACTGCATTAATTAGATGATCTTTCCATGTTGGACCAGCTACAGTGCAATTCAGTTCTTAAGATTCCCAAAATTTTATCTCCAGTCCAAATTCTGCCCTGAATTTAGGCTCCTGGTGATGGCTCCACTGGGCTCAGATCAAATTTCACCTGCCACAACTGATCTCTTGACCCACCCTTCTCAGCTTCCCTGTCTCCCAGTATTTCCTATGCCCATCTACAGCATCACTCCAACTCTGATACACCAGAATCTTCCCTTGATCCTTGCTGCCTCTCTTTATCTTGCACTGGAGAGCAACACATCTCATATACGCCGCCTTCACTGTACATTCAAACAAAAACTCTGGCAAACTCCACTGCTATAGCATAGTCCAAGGTACTGTTCTTTCCCACCTAGATTTGTACTATACCTTCTGAACTAGTCCTGCTGCTGCCCTCTTACCAAGCCTTCTGTTTGCCCCCCACATACCAGCCTTTGAAATATAAAACATGATCTATAACTTCCTTGCTCAAAACTACTCAGTGTCTTCTCATCCCACTGTAATAAACTTCAAGGTTCCTGCCTTGTGCTAAGATGTCCTGCTTTAGGATCTGGCCCCTGAGACCACAATGGCTGCATCACTTGGCTCTCTCTCTCCTTTGCTCACACATTTGCAGCAGTACTGCCTTTCTTGCTACTTCTTAAACAGGTTGAGTAAGTTCCCATCCCAGGCCATTGTACCTTGTATTCACTCAGTCCAGAACACATTAACTGTTGTCTCATTTTATTCAAGTTTCTGTCCAAAAGTCTTCTTCCTAGAAATGAAAATAACCTACTTATCAGCCTGTCTACAATAGCCACCCCTACTGGTCTGAACTCTTTTACTCTGGGCTATTTTTCATCCTAGAGCACGTGTGTATTCATGGAGTTTTGTTTTTTCTTCATTTTTGGTCCATTTTAGCCACTGAATTGTAAAATGCTTATAGCCAGGGACTGTATTTTGTTTTCCATTCTATTCTTGCACATATAACAGTGTCTGACATGAAGTAGGTGATTAGTAAATATTTGTTAAATACATGAATTAAATCGGAAGGAAATAACTAATTATTTATCTGGGAATGTTGACAGTCTTTATAGAAGCACCACAAGTTAAAGTGAATCTTGTATTTGTGAGGACAAATCTCCCCAAATCCCCAATGCAGAAAGAGGAAGGAAGTTTTTCTTGAATAGTCTGCTTAAAAAACAGATGGTGGGGGAGGGAGAGCAATTCAGAGAGACTTTGGGTGTTGGGCTAGTCTAAGAGATGGGAGAATGGATTGCAATTCCCCAGTGCAGCTCAGTGATTGGTTTAGCTCCTAACCAGCTTCCTTGCTGCTGCTTTGTTTGACTGACTCTCCTTCAGATTCTTCCTCTACTAATAGTTTGCTTTTTTGTTGTTGTTGTTGTTGTTGAGACGGAGTCTTGCTCTGTCCAGGCTGCAATGCAGTGGTGGCGGAATCTCTGCTCACTGCAAGCTCTACCTCCCGGGTTCATGTGATTCTCCTGCCTCAGCCTCCCGAGTAGCTGGGATTACAGGCACCTGCCACCACGCCTGGCTAATTTCTGTATTTTTAATAGAGATGGGGTTTCACCATGTTGACCAGGCTTGTCTCAAACTCCTGACCTCCAGTGATCCACTGCCTTGGCCTCCCAAAGTACTGGGATTATAGGCATGAGCTACCTCACCAGGCCTCTACTAATAGGGTTTTAATAACAGCAGAATGGTGAAGTTCGTGTGACTGTGGGCTTGCTTTTAAGATTTCAAAAAGATTTTTTTTTCTTTCTTTTTTTTTTTTTCTTTTTGAGATGAAGTCTCGCTCTTTTCCCCAAGCCTGGAGTGCAGTGGTGCAATCTTGGCTTACTGCAACCTCCACCTCCCGGGTTCAAGTGATTCTCCTGCTTCAGCCTCCCAAGTAACTGGGATTACAGGCACCTGCCACCACGCCTGGCTAATTTTTGTATTTTTAGTAGAGACGGGGTTTTACCATATTGGCCAGGCTGGTCTCAAACTTCTGACCTCAGGTGATCTGCCTGCCTCGGCCTCCCAAAGTGCTGGGATTACAGGCGTGAGCCACCGCGCCCGGCCTGTAAAGCTTTTAAGATTTTGAAAAACACTGAAGGAATTTGTGGTATTTTGAAATTACTTATTTTGTAGATAAGTTCTTTATTTTTCTGTTTTTATGATTAAAATAATTGATGTAGCATATGTCGAGAGAGATTTGAAATGATAATATCGAAACAAATACCTGTGCATTCACTATTCAGTTGAAGAACTAAAACATTACACTGATATATTTGAGGCTCATTGTGTTCCCCACGCTATCTAGATTACCTTCCACATATATATACCTTGCAGGAAACCCCTGTCCTGAATGATTAACCATTCCCTTAGTTTCTTTATAGACTTACTACATATTCATGTTTTCCTGAAAATATCAAGTTTAGTCACTTTGAGTAAAAATAATATTCTATTAGTATCCTTTTATAATTTGCATTTTCATACAAATTACTATCCGGGCAGGCTGCTGGTGGGGAACTGTGTTTTTTTTCTAATTTACATTTTTATGTTCCCTTTTATGACTCCCATCTTTCATGGGCACTAGCTTTATCTCTTATTTCTTGTTATGCCTGTCAAGACTCACTTTTAGCCATGAGAAATTCATACATGCAATTGGACAAACATGGATTCAGGATATGCCTACTTTCCTGGATGCTTTCTAGTCATTTCTGGAGTCCAAGGATTTTTCTTATTTCCTTCTAGTTCAATAGTTCATATAAAATATTTAAAATGTGTATTTGGCACATTATTTTTGGTATTCTTTATTGGCTTATCTACCTCTATGGGAGGTTAATCCATCCTATTTCTTTCTTTAATTGTGACACCAACTCTGAGACTGAAGTGTTTGAATGTTGGCCTTATGATAGATTTAAATGAGGTCTTACCTTAGGTAAACAATGGATAGAGAGGGCATAAGTGTCTAGGAGATTCCATGAATTTGAAACTAGATACTTTAGTGTGGCAAAGGCAGATGTGCCCATCTACAATATTAGTGACACAAACACTCAGCCACTGCTTGCTATGTGCCATGTACATTTCTAACCATATTAATTCATTGATTCAGTTAATACTCACAGAGGTCTTATAAGGTAGGTGTGAACTTTATAACAATTTTTAGATCATGAAACTGAGGCACAGAGTGCTTAAGAGCCATGCTCAAGTTCACAATGAAGAAGTAGAAGAGCTGGAATCAAAGAAGTCTAAATTGAAAAACAGCTCGAATATGTTCACAAGGATCGTTAAAGATAAGAAATAGAAGACTAGAGAAGAGTAGAGAGATCTTGAAAATACCAGCCCTTGAGAACTCCCAGTGGGGAAGAAAGATTTTTGTCTCCCTACTCAAATTCAGTCTCTTGTAAGTGTCTAATCATATGTGGCCATTTCCAGTGTCATAGCTGACTTTCTTTGGTGTTAGCAAAATCAGGCAGGAAAATTAAAAAAAATATATTAAGGAAAATAAGAACCAAATACCCTATCAGAGATGTTGGGTTACTTGAAACACTATAGAATAAATACAGACAAGGATGTATAGACAAGGATGTGCACTTTCGCCACTCTTGTTTAACTCATTGCTGGAAGCTCTTACCAGAGAAATCAGGCAAGAGAAGGAAATAAAAGGCATCTACATTAGAAAAGAGGAAGTAGAATTTTTCTTTTTTGCAGGTGACATGATCTTATATATAGAAAAACCTAAAGACTCCACCAAAAAGTTCTTAGAACTAATAAATTCAGGAGAGTTTCAGGATACAAAATCAGCATTAAAAGTTGGTAGCATTTTTACACACACCAATAACAAACTAGCTGAAAAAGAAATCAAGAAAGCAATCCTATGTACAATATCTACAAAAAACCTCTCAGGAAAAATGTAATAAAGGAGTTGAAAGATCTCTTGTATGAAAACTACAAAACACTGATGAAAGAAATTGAAGAGGACACCAACAAATGGAAAGATATCCTGTGCTCGTGGATTAGAAAAATTGATATTGTTAAAATGACCATATTGTCCAAAGCAATCTTCAGATTCAGTGCAATTCCTATGAAAATACAACAATTACAGAATTAGAAAAAATAACTGTAAAATTCACAAGGAACTAAAACACACAACCAAAAACCTCAAAGAGCCAAGCAATCCTGAACAAAAAGAACAAAGGTATAATTACATTACTTGACTTCAAAATATATTACAAGGCTCTAGGTACAAAATAGCATGGTATTGATATAAAAATGGACAAATGGGACTATATTAAACTAAAAACTCTGTACAACAAAGGAAACAATCAATAGAGAGAAGAGGCAATCTGTAGAGTGGGAGAAAATATTTGTGAACTGTTCATCTTATAAGGGGCTAATATCCAGAATATACAAGGAACTCAAACAAATCAACAATGAAACAAAGCAAGTATTTCTATGAAAAAGTGGGCAAAGGATCTAAACAGACATTTCTCAAAAGAAAGCATACAAATGGCCAACAGGAGTATGGAAAGGTGCTCAACATTACTAATCATCAGGGAAATGGAAATTAAAACCACAATGAGATATCTCCATACCCCAGTTAAAATGGCTATTATCAAAAAGATAAAAAGCAAGAGATGTTGGTGAGGAGGTGGAGAAAAAAGAATGCATACACTTTTAGTGAGATTTTAAAGTAGTGCAGTAGTGCAGCCATTCTGGAAAACAGTATAAGTTTTCTCAAAAACTAAAAATGGAACTATTATACAATTCAGCAATCCCACTGCTTGATATTTATCCAAAGGGAAGAAAACCAGCATATCAAAGGGATACCTGCAGTGCCATGTTCATTGCAGCATTAATCACAGTAGCTGAGGTATGGAATCAACCTAAGTGACCAGTAATGAATGAAAAGATAAAGAGAATGTGGTATATACATACAATGGAATTCTATTTTGGGGCACAAAAAATCATGAAATCATGGGAGGGAAAATGAATGAATTAAGCTAAGAACAATGCAAGCTTGTGAATCTGGAAAAAGGGCTGAAGAGGTAATAAGTTCTAAATTGGTAGGTTTAATATGTGCACAAAAAGAAAAGAACTGGTGGAGGTACATGAACACAAAAGGGTGTGTCCTGATAAAAATTGGCATCGGAATCTTTCAAGGAGATTCACCAATAAATCAGAGCCGTAGAAATGGTAGTTATGACAGCAGGGATTGGAATCCAAGAATTGGATGCTAAGGCAGGAAAATAGGAGTTTAACAACTGAATGACCAAACATAGCAAGTTGGACTTGCCAATAAGCTGGATAAATCTGATTAATGTTCTTAATATTCCCTGCTTCCCAAGAATTAATTCTCAGTTCATGTGGTAGAAGTTGAAAATAACGGTAGTAGTTTAGTGGCCACATCTGCTAAGTTAAAAAGAGTGAGGGACAAGGAGCCAGGTGGACCATTAGCAAGCTTAATATGTCATTAGAACCAGTCTTGGCAGCATGGCCTCTGTCACTTAAGTTAACAAAAACATCATTAAAATGGTCACCTTTCAGCCAGGAAATGAGAGATTATTGCCTTCCTTTTCCCACCTCTCTGCTCTGTGTTCTCTTACTTGTTCCTAAAAATCTAGTGCTGTCAGCAAGAGTGGATATAAAATTCCTTTTTTAAAATTTGCTCTGACCTAGACTGTGGCTCAAGATTCTATTTAATAGATGTGTTCAAAGCCATCATTAAATAATTTTTATCCTGCCAGACAAAATCATAGGAATGCTATTTTAGAATAAATTTATTTGGATACTACCAAATTACATTACTACTTTCTATGCCAAATATTTAGTAAATACTGACCTAAATGAGTATCTTTTACAATATACCCTATTCATGTTGACTGCTTGAATGAAGTATATGAAGAATAATGAACCTGAAGACTGTGGAATTATATATTACAGATGTATGAAGTCACTAGAGAAAGATGAATAAAGGGAAAAGCAAATTCAGGTCAATAAAAGATTAAAATAACATTTGGAAGAAGCTAATGGAGGATCAGCTGGAAGTGAAAGCTCAGCCTCTCTCATTGAACTGAGTCTTTGCAAGCTCACTACCCCTTCTCACTGCATGCACACCACCACAGTAAAAAAATGGTAAAATTTTGAGCTGGGGAGATAGTAGAGATTATCTAATCCTTCTAGCCTCTCCTGTTGAGGATTGTGTAACCCAGAGAAGTTAAGAGACGTGCCTAAAATAAGACAGCTTGATGTGGCAAAAGTAGCCAATGTTGGCAAAAATTGCACAAATGTCAAGGAAGAAACAAAGATAAACTAAAAAGATTGAGCAGTGTTTCATTGGGCTTCTTGGGGGGAAATGCTTTTGTTAATGATTCATTGTCTTTAGTGTCAAGTTTATCTGCTATAATTTCAAAATGATTCTTGTCTTAGTAAGGTCAGATAAGAAAAAATATCCTTAAGGAAACTTTGTGTCAAGAAGAGGAGGAAAAAGAAAAGTGAGAGATGTTGTTAGAGGAGAGAATGATAGAAAGGAAAGTGAAAGCCTTCAAGGTAAAAGAGAGCAACATAAGGGACAGATTTGTGTTATTATTTCTTGGATACTTGGATTTGCAACTTGGAAATGTTTCAATTAGAGTGTCATTATATAGGGATCAGTCCTGAGAACTTAATTAGAAGAGTGAATTCCGATTATCTGAAAGTGCTTTCTCACTTCAAAGTGTCCATTTAATAAAAAGGACAGTCTCTCTAACAAGGTTGCTTGGTGAGAAAGCCTCTAGTGGGACAGAACTACTTGCCACAAAAATATAATGTGAATACTTTCTCCTTTAGTTTCTCATTATTTTTATACTTTCCAATTTGACTGCAATCCAGGAATCTCTCTCTTTCTCCCATCTGCCATCTCTCTCTCTCCCTCTCTCTCTCTCTCTCTCTCTCCCTCCCTCCCTCCCTCCCTCCCTCCCTCTCTCTCTCTCTCTCTCACACACACACACACATACACACACACACACACACACACACTCATCATTACCTCTTTGTAACTGGCTCGAGCTTTGCTTTTTGTGTTTGTTTGTTTTGTTTTTGTTTTTGTTTTGTGAGACAGGATTTCACTGTGTCACCCAGGCTGGAGTGCAGTGGGTGATCTCGGCTCACTGTAGCCTCAATCTCTCTGTCTCAAGCGATCCTCCAACCTCAGCCTCCTGAGTAGCTAGGACCACAGTTGTGCACCACTGTGCCCGGCTATTTGTTTGTAATTTTAGTAGAGATGGGAGTCTCACCATGTTGACCAGGCTGGTCTCAAACTCCTGAGCTCAAGCGATCCACCTGCCTCGGCCTCCTAAAGTGCTGGGATTACAGGTGTGAGGCACTGCACCCAGCCGGCTCAAACTTAAATATGAAGAAGAAAACATTTTATTTTCAGTAAGTAAAAATGAAATAATTACTTTTCTTCCATTTTCCTGCCTGCTATTATGACCCAAAATGTTGCAAAAAATGAAAAAGATAAAATTGGTTAAAAATGTAATAAAATAAATATTTGTTAAGGGCACCCCGTGGCATGTTTAGAGGGCTGATTCCTCAGGTTTATGAAAGAAGAGTCAGCTATCAAATAGTTAATATTAGGCAGATTTTCTTTTTGTCCAGAAAGTGGGAAAATGATTTAAGACATTTATGACAAAACCTCAAAGATACTGCCAAACTAGCAGCAGTTTAAAGGGAAGTCAATAAATTTATCAATTTCAAGTGGCACTTACCACCCAGTGTTCGCAAACATAATTGGACCCAGGGAATGTCGTTTTCTGACTAACACAGAGCTTACTGAAAGAATAGTCTTTCAGTAACGCATAGTTAAAGACAAAGCTTTGGTAATACAGAACTGGAAAATTAGCAGATACAAAAGCAGGGAATTTAACAGTATAAACTGCATAAAGAGACAGAAGTAAGAGACTAAAAAAGCTGCGGAGAAATATTTGTGTATGAGAGTAGTTCAGCATCAGTGGAGGAGAAGAAAACAGCAGACCTACTTTTATACAAGACTGTCCCATCTCATCACTCATACTGAGGGCAACTCACACAGCAAGGAGTGAGCAGCTGTTTCTTACACAAATGGGGTTTAGAAGATATCATTCTGCCTACTTAATTTGCTAGGCCCCTTCATCCTCAAAATATCAGAATGCAAAATTCTGGTTGGAAAAACATCAAAGCTGAAAATTTGTACTTTCAGGCTATATGTCATTATTTTAATTAATTTTATTCTTCTACAGTCTATTTTCTAATAAACAACTGAGAACACTTGGGCCAGTTTTATCACCATATGTTATAAACTGCATCATGCCCTGCCAAAATTCATATACTGAAACCCTAACCCATAATGTGACTGTATTTGGAAATAAGGTCTTCTGTAGGTAATGAGTCACACATATGAGGCCCTAATCCATTGGAACTGGTGGCCTTACAAGAAAAAGAAGAGAGAAGCTCGCTCTCCCTCTTTTTGCCACGAAAAGACACAATGAGAAGGCTGCTGTCTGCAAGTGACAAAGAGAGCCCTCGCCAGCAACTGAATCAGCCAAAAACTTGATTCTGAACTGTTTGTCATTCAGTCTGTGGTGTTTCATTTTGGCCATCCAAGCAGATTAATATACCATATATATGGTATAGATTAACTTTTTTTATCTTGATTCTTTTGTTAAAGTATTTACTGAGCATTTACAATTTGTATGCAATTTCTTAGACAAATGGAGGCATAAAAATGAAAATCACCTCTATGTTGTCCTCAAGGAGCTTAATTTCCTTTCCTTTCCTTTCCTTTTTTTTCCTTTCCTTTCCTTTCCTTTCCCTTTCATAGGATTTAGTTACATTTAAGATTCATGTTAGACATACAAGTGTAATTTTTCATAAGTAGATGGATTTTTCTCTTTCCTTTCCTTTTCTTTCCTTTCCTTTCCTTCCGTCCTCTCTTTCTTTCTTTCTTTCTTTCTTTCTTTCTTTCTTTCTTTCTTTCTTTCTTTCTTTCTTTCTTTTTTTTTTCTTTCTTTCTTTCTTTCTTTCTTCTCTTTCTTTCTTTCTTTCTTTCTCTCTCTCTCTCTCTCTCTCTTTCTTTCTTTCTTTTTTTTTTCTTTCTTTCTTTCTTTCTTTTTTTTTTTTTTTGACAGGATCTTGCTCTGTTGCCTAGGCTGGAGTGCAGTGGTGTGATCTCAGCTCATGGCAACCTCTGCCTCCCAGGTTCAAGTGATCTTCCTGCCTCAGCCTCCCAAGTAGCTGGGATTACAAGTGTGCGCCACCACACTTGGGTAAATTTTGTATTTTTAGTAGAGACAGGTTTCACCATGTTTACCAGGCTGGTCTCAAACTCCTGACCTTGAGTGATCCACCCACCTTGGCCTCCCAAAGTGCTGGGATTACAGGCATGAATCACTGTGCCTGGCTGAGGAGCTTAATTTCTAATAGCAGAGAGGACAAGTACATAAATAATTAAGAAACAAAGTCAAAAGTTATGAACATCACATGAGATTGACAGAAGCATGCTATTATAGTTCATTCAACATTCAACAAGTATTTATTGCACACTTTTTGTCTGGCAAGTACCTAGAAGGGTGCTGGTAATACAGTGGAAAAAACCTCTGCCTTCATGGAGTATGTGTAGTAGTGGGAAAACACAGACCTGAAGTAAACAAATAAATATAATGCATTATGTCATGGTAAATGTTTCAGTGTGAAATAAAGCAGGAGTGGGGATAGGAAGTGCTGACAGCAATAGAGAGTGCTGGGGAGTGCTGGCAAACCTGGGGGTTTATATGGGAGTTGGTATGAGATCTGCTA
Source organism: Colobus angolensis palliatus (assembly GCF_000951035.1). Taxonomy (NCBI): domain Eukaryota; kingdom Metazoa; phylum Chordata; class Mammalia; order Primates; family Cercopithecidae; genus Colobus; species Colobus angolensis. The sequence continues at coordinate 15,168,589 of NW_012114599.1, read as the reverse complement.
TTTTCAGGATGGTAGTCAGGTAAGATTTCTCTTACAGCATTGAGTAACAGAGCCATTAGAATATTTGGGATTGAAGCATGGGGCAGCTTGAAATGTGTCCCCCTAAATTCTGTTATTGAAAAATCTCAAGAAATCCCCATTTTATCTGGGCAGGATTATAACTGCTTCAACCAACACAGTAGGGAGGTAGTGATGCTGTGTAATCTGAGGTCATGTCGTCAAAGCCCATGTAACTCTCATCTGTTTTCTTGGGATGCCCCCTGTGAGGCAACCCAGCAGCCATGTGAGATATCCACCTACTCCAAGACCGCCATTATAGGGAGAACACATGTGGTATGGGTGTTCTGTTTGACAGACTCAGTTGAGTTCTCCAAGAGATGTCAAGTAAGAATTGCCTAGTGAAGTCCTTCCTGGCTTGTAAAATCATGAACAAAATAAATAGTTGTCATTTTATACCAATAAGATGTAGGGTAATTTGTTATGCAGGGATGGTAATTAGAACAGGTGTGGAAGAGTACTCCCGACATGATCAATAAGAAGCAGCATCATTAATGCAGGAGGTCTAAACCAAGGTGAGCAAAGGAGAGAGTCAGGGGTGGGGAGGGTGTGGTATGCATATCAACTAGGGACTCCTAGGCACTTTGACTTTCTTGTGAGATGAAAGCTACTGAAGCATTCTGAGAAGAATTGCATAGTCTTACCTCACATTTTTAAAGGATCATTTTCATTGCTTTGTTGAAAAAAGACTCTTAATGAGCAAGAGTAGAAGCAGGAAGTCCACTTAAGCAGCTATTACAATAATCCTGGGGAAACATGGTGGTGAAAGTGGTCAGATTCTAGATACATTTTAGAGATGGACTTGCCGATGGATTGGATGTGAAGGTGAGAAAAAGAAATAAATCAAAAAATCAAGTTTCACTCTTGGCTTTAGCCAAGCAACTGAAAGAATGGAGTTCTCAGTTTCTCTTATGGAAAATACAAGTAGAAGAACAGATTTGTAGGGGGAAAAAATCAATCATGTGATTTGGTTAAATTTAAGATTCATGTTAGACATACAAGTGGAGATTTTTCATAAATAGATGGATACACAAGTCTATAGTTCAAAGAAGTGGTTGGGATGGCATTAGATATTAGGGAATAATGAGAGCATAGATGGTGTTTCAAAACAAGATCCTGGCTGGGCGTGGAGGCTCAAGCCTGTAATCTCAGCACTTTGGGAGGCTGAGACGGGTGGATCATGAGGTCAGGAGATCCAGACCATCCTGGCTAACACGGTGAAACCCCGTCTCTACTAAAAAACACAAAAAGCTAGCCGGGCGAGGTGGCGGGCGCCTGTAGTCCCAGCTACTCGGGAGGCTGAGGCAGGAGAATGGCGTAAACCTGGGAGGCGGAGCTTGCAGTGAGCTGAGATCCAGCCACTGCACTCCAGCCTGGGGGACAGAGCGAGACTCCGTCTCAAAAAAAAAAAAAAAAAAAAAGATCCTGATAAGTTTGTGAGGTAGATAAAGAAGAAAAGGGGTCTAAAGTCTGAGTCTCAAAACACTAATGTCAAGAAGCTGTAGAGATTGGAGGAACCAGCAAAATATGCTTTGAAGGAGAGTGTTGTCTTCACTACAGTGAAGTGAAGAAGTTATCAAATAATAATAAAGCAACATTAGGACTGAGAATTGGTCTTTGCTTTTATAGATGTCAAGAGCCATTTTGCTGCATTGGTGGGGTAATCTGATTGGAACCATCAAGAAGGAATCAGGGGAAAGAAATTGGAGACGGCAGAGTTGATGATACTTGAGACGTTGTCCTGTAGAGAGCTACAAAAAATGGGTGATATTGAGATGAGAGTGTGAGATATTTTTTTCTTAAATATTGATAGGACATATTGTAGATAGTTCTGATGGAATGGAGGTACTGATGAGAGAATGCTTCAGGTTTTTATGCTGATAGTATTTGTCCAGTAAAAGGTTAACATTTGAAGATTAAAGGCAAAGTGGACAATTATTAGATCAACTTTGTTGAATAGGAAGAAGGAATATAATTCAGTACATGAGAAGAGGTTGAATTTAGTAGCTTGTAGGGTTCATCCATATTACTAAGCTTGAAGACAGAGCATGAAGATACAGAATTAAGCATACTTGCAGAATTTGTGGTGGAAGAATGGCAAAGTTCTCTCTTGCTTGCTTATTTTTTAAGTAATATAAAAATCACATGAGCTGGGAGTGAGTAGTGTGTAGAGGGATATCAGAGACTTAAGGATGTGCAATAATTGCCTGGGAGACTAAAGAGGCTGAGGCAGGAAAATTGCTTGAGCCCAGGAGGCGGAGGTTGCAGTGAGCTGAGATCCTGCCATTGCACTCCAGCAAGGCGATGCAGTGAGAGTCTGTCTCAAAAACAAAAACAAAAACAAAATGGAATATGTCCATGAAAATGGGTAGAGGGCAAGATTATCTACATGGATATTGAAACTGGAGAGACATACACATATTCTTGAAACGTAGGTGTATGCAAACCATGGAGCCATAGATGACTGAAATAAGGAAGAGTAGCAGCAGTTATAACGTGATGGCATGAGTTTCAAGGTGAGGTGGAAGGCAGGATGTGGGTTGGGGGCCTGGAGGACTGAGGAAAAAAAATTAAAGTGACATTGAAGAGCAAGAAGGATACCCACCTCTTTCCAGGCCCAGTAATTTGAGGGTATAGAAAAAAATATAGCCTCTACTTGAGAGAGTCACAGAGAAAATGGTGTCCTCATGGAAGAGCCAGGTTAGAGCAAGAAGATGGAGAGTTTAGATCATATGGGTTCATTGGATTTCTTGTGGAGAATGATGTGCACAGGGATGTGGGCACAATGGAATTACCCCCAAGTTCTGCTAGGCAGATGAGGATGGTAAAACTGGAGAGGAGAGGTTTCTTTAAGGTATATTCAGGGTCTCACTTCTGCTACTAATGTGTGAGGCTGGGGGACAGACTGTATTATGGGGACCATGTGGATGTAGTTCAGATAAGCGGGTTATTTTGGTTGAAGGGCTAGGAAAAGCTGTGGGTATTTGAAATTGGCATGCTTCTTAGATACTCTTATAGAACCCTTTTTTTTTTCCACCAGAATATTGTGCCAATTTTTATTTTATAGTATTTGTTTGTTTGTTTTGCTTAATGTCTGCTTACCATGATGGGTGAGTTATAAGCTCCTCAAGGGTAGGGGACAGGTCTAACATATTTGTTCATTTTCAAAGGTGCAACACAGAGATGCTTGCTATGTACCTATCAATAACTATTGAGAGAGAGAGAGAGAGAAATAGAGAGAGAGAGAGAAATAGGGAGACTCAAGAATAGCATTTACACTTACTTGGTAGGGGGTTGTCAAACAGATCCAAGATACATTGAGTGTCCAAAAGTCCAGGTGAACTCTTGAAGTCTATGGCAACCTAGAGGCAATTTGCCCCTGCCTAAATGTTTTTAAATATCAACAAAATACATACATACATACATACATACATAGGTAATATGAAGATAAATACCTGATATTTAGAATACAGAATGTTTAATAGAATAGAATATGGATGCCTCAGGCAGCCTCTATCTTCATGGGAGCAGGGGGATTACTATTTTCTATCACCTGAAAATCTCGATGAAAGTGTTTTAGCCCAAAGATGACTTCATGCCTTGCCTTCTCTGCTCTGTTTCTCTGGGGAAAGAATGGAAATAGTTCATGTGTAGTCACATGTTTGAGTGCCTGAGGGGGGCAATTTTACTGAAAAGATACTTGCTTTAACAACATGAAGTATATAATAACTTTTAGCACAGATAGAAGCAAGTGCTGAACAAGAAGTAACACATGTTTTTGACCCTTTGGCTCTGAATAACAGCAAAAGCACACTAAACATTTCTTCCTTACATTGCTTTTAGTTTCCATTGGTGCTCTGTGTCTGTATTCTTTTTTAATTTTCTGTGTCATAAACAGTTTCATGCAGAAGTCTATGCTTTTAAGATGAGAGTTTTGTAGTGATCTCCTGCTGAAATACCTGGGCAGTAGGGCAGTTCAGATAGTTGAGAATATTTTACTGAAGAGTTAGTGTGGCCTGAGTAGGGGGAGGAGACTTACATTCTGGGAGAATCCATCTAGAGAAAAGGTCAGCAAACTATTTCTGTGATGGGCCAGAGAGTATATAGTTTGGGCTTTGCAAGCTATATGGTCTCTGTCCTAACCACTCAGTTCTGCCATTGCAGAATGAAAGCAACCAGAGACAATGTGTACACAAATGGGTGTGGATGTTTGCCAATAAAACTTTATTTTCAAACCCAGGCAATGGGCTGGATTTGGCCTCTGAGCCATAGTTTGCCAACCCCTGATCCAGAGAATCCCACTGCTGCTGCCACAGTCTGGCCCTAAGTATCTCTTCAACAGGTCCGTCATTAGTTTTCCTATCTCCAGTTGGTCTCTCACCATTCTGTCCCCCACATGTATGCCAGAGAGATTTTTCTAAAACCCATATGAAATCATGCCATTTTTTGGCTTCAATTCCTTAGTTCTTCCATCATATTGTCCATATCTGTCACTTGGCCATGTTTGCTACGCTGCTTCATCTGCTGCCTTCTCAGACATGGCTCTGAATTATATCTGCTATTGAAAACTGACTCTTCCACCCATAGGCAAGCCTGTCATCAGGGCCCCACTTTCCCCAACTACATTTCAAGTATGGATGAAACTTAAGTTCTGTCTTCCCCATTGACACCGAGACCTCCTGGACAGAGGAAATAAAACCTCCTTCATATGAACGAATCAGGAAATATATTAGACAGGGTAAAACCTAGTGAGGCAAGATCTCAGCTGTTTTAAGCCTTCAAAGATACTATTTATTCTTTTCTTTTTTGAGATAGAGTCTCACTCTGTCACCTAGGCTGGAGTCAGTGGTGTGATCTCCGCTCACTGCAACCTCAGCCTCCTGTGTTCGAGATTCTTCTGCCTCAGCTTTCCGAGTGGCTGGGACTACAGGTGCACACCACCACACCCAGCTAATTTTTGAATTTTTAGTAGAGTCAGGGTTTCACCATGTTGGCCAGGCTGGTCTCAAACTGCTGACCTCATGATCCATCCACCTCGGCCTTCCAAAGTGCTGGAATTATGGAAATGAGCCACCACGCCTGGCCGATACTATTTCTTCTAATCCACAATTTCATTAAGCTTTGCATGACCTGCCTCACAGTCTAGACTGTTCAAGGTCTAGAGTTCATATATATATACAGCAAACAGATGGAAGGGGTAGTGAATGAAGTAAAATTGTTCAAGTCTAGACTCCCTAGACTTTGTTCTAAAAGTTCTTAAGGCAACAATATTTGCTAAGCCCATTTTCACTTCTTGCTGATACCAATGCATAAATCATGCTTTTATTAAAAAGTGCATTTTTAAAACTTGCATTTGATCAGTAATCTAGCCAAAATCATCTCATTAATCTTGCACTGTTAAGATCTTAGAAATGTATTTCTTTGATCCAGCAATCCCATTACTAGGTGTGTACCCAAAGGAATATTAATCATTCCATTATAAAGACATGCACACTTGGATGTTTGTTGCAGCACTATTCATGATAGCAAATATATGAAATCAACCTAAATGCCCATCAATGACAGACTGGATAAAGAAAACATGGTACATATACACTATGGAATACTATGCAGCCATAAAAAGAATAAGATCATGTCCTTTGCTGGGATATGGATGGAGCTGGAGGCTATTATCCTTTGCAAACTAACGCAGAAACAGGAAACCAAATACTGCATGTTCTCACTTATAAGCAGGAGCTAAATGATGAGAACACCTGGACACATAGAAGAGAACAACACACGCTGGGGCTATCAGAAGGTGGAGGGTAGGAGGAGGGTACTAGGCTTAATACCTGAATAATGAAATGATCTGTATAACAAACCCACAGGACACATTTACCTGTAACAAACCTGCACATGTACCCTTGAACTTAAAAGTAAAAAAATATAAAAAAGATCTTATAAGGCTTAACAAACTTCCCAACTATCGATTTGCTAATTTTCTAACTGCTTTATTTCAATTAACACATTTAATCCCCAGGGATTCTTTAAAAATAAGTATGGATTATCATCTCTCTTTTTTGGTGAGGATACTAAGGGGAAAAGGGGCAGAAGTACCTAGTTTGTAGTATACACTGAAGAACTGGAGTCCCTCACTTCTCCATTTCCCGATGGCATTTACTTGTCTCTGTTTTTCATTCCATTCACAGTTACTCCAACTTGTTTTCTGTCTAGAGATGAGGCACTGAAGTAGTGTTAAGATGGCTCTACACTCATCTCCACACACTGATGTTAAATGAACATCTGTTATACATCTGTACCATAACTGACAGTTGTCTCTTACATGCACTTGATAGATGATAAGAGTAACAAGAAGAAATAATTTTACAGACCCTAAAGGTATATGGAAATGTTAGTAAATGCACTGACTTTCAAACATAGTGTAAATGTATTGACTTTCAAACATAATGTAAATGTATTGTGAATGTATTGACTTTCAAACATAATTGTGTTGTATGGAATAAAACACAAACTATATATATTATAAATAACATACATTACATACGTAACACACATATATATAGAAAGAGAGAGAAGACATACCACATAATAGAAAAGTAAAAATTATTGAACTGTGAATTAAAAAACCATGATATACACAATCACTTGTTCAACACAATTCCTTCTTTTCTCTTTAGTTTTAGCAGGACACTTGGCTTTTATATGCATGACCTTTTATATGCATGACCTTTATATGCATGACCTTTTATATGTATGACGTTCTGTCCACACCTGCATAAGTAAAAGTATACTAAATTACTGAGTTTTCTGATATTAGTCATTGTGTTTCTCAGAAGATATTGCTATATTCTGCAGAGGCTCAGCTATCAGCCTTTCGACACCCTCCAAAAGGAAGATAAACTCAGAAAGGAATTCCTGATTATATAATTCTGTCTGAGTAATGATAGTGACTTACATTTATAAAACCTCTTTATTCCTTCCAAAGCACCTACACTTTCATTATTTTATTTGATCCTTACAATGGTGTTGTGGGAGGCATAGAAACAATTGTAGTGTCCTCATTTTACCCAGAAGGAAACTGAAGCTTAAAAAAATTTAAGTAACTGATGTGTGCACACAGATAAGGAGCTGATCTGAAACTTGTAACAAAGTGTTCTGAGGGACCTGTTAGAAGGAAAACTAACAGAAAGGAATAACATCAACATCAACAAAAAGGACATAGACACCAAAACTCCATCTGTAGGTCACCATCATCAAAGATCAAAGGTAGATAAAACCACAAAGATGGGGAGAAACCAGAGCAGAAAAGCTGAAAATTCTAAAAACCAGAGTGCCCTTTCTCTTTCAAAGGATTGCAACTCCTCGCCAGCAACAGAACAAAGTAGGACAGAGAATGACTTAGACAAGTTGACAAAAGTACGCTTCAGAAAGTCGGTAATAACAAACTTCTCCGAGCTAAAGGAGGATGTTCGAACCCATCACAAGGAAGCTAAAAACCTTGATAAAAGATTAGATGAATGGCTAACTAGAATAAACAATGTAGAGAAGACCTTAAATGACCTGATGGAGCTGAAAACCATGGCACGAGAACTACGTGATGCACGTACAAGCTTCAGTAGCCGATTCGATCAAGTCGAAGAAAGGGTATCAGTGATTGAAGATCAAATGAATGAAATGAAGTGAGAAGAGAAGTTTAGAGAAAAAAGAGTAAAAAAAAATGAACAAAGCCTCCAAGAAATATGGGACTATGTGAATAGACCAAATCTATATTTGATTGGTGTACCTGAAAGTGACAGGGAGAGTGGAACCTAGCTGGAAAATACTCTTCAGGATATTATCCAGGAGAACTTCCCCAACGTAGCAAGGCAGGCCAACATTCAAATTCAGGAAATACAGAGCACACCACAAAGATACTCCTCAAGAAGAGCAACCCCAAGACACATAATTGTCAGATTCATCAAGGTTGAAATGAAGGAAAAAACTGCTAAGGGAAGCCAGAAAGAAAAGTCGGGTTACTCACAAAGGGAAGCCCATCAGACTAACAGCGGATCTCTCGGCAGAAACACTATAAGCCAGAAGAGGGTGGGGGCCAATATTCAACATTCTTAAAGAAAAGAATTTTCAACCCGCAATTTCATATCCAGCCAAACTAAGCTTCATAAATGAAGGAGAAATAAATTCCTTCACAGACAAGCAAATTGCTTACAGATTTTGTCACCACCAGGCCTGCCTTACAAGAGCTCCTGAAGGAATCACTAAACATGGAAAGGAATAACTAGTATCAGCCACTGCAAAAACATGCCAAATTGTAAAGACCACCAATGCTAGGAAGAAATTGCATCAACTAATATGCAAAATAACTAGCTAACATCATAATGACAGGATCAAATTCACACATAACAATATTAACCTTAAATGTAAATAGGCTAAATGCCCCAATTAAAAGACACAGACTGGCAAATTGTATAGAGTCAAGATCCATCAGTATGCCATATTCAGGAGACCCATCTCACGTGCAGAGACACACATAGGCTCAAAATAAAGGGATGGAGAAAGATCTGCCAAGCAAATGGAAAGCAAAAAAAAAGCAGGGGTTGCAATCCTAGTCTCTGATAAAACAGACTTTAAACCAACAAAGATCAAAAGAGACAAAGAAGGCCATTACATAATAGTAAAGGGATCAATTCAACAAGAAGAGCTAACTATCCTAAATATACATGCACCCAATACAGGAGCACCCAGATTCATAAAGCAAGTCCTGAGAGACCTAAAAAGACACTTAGACTCCCACACAATAATAATGGGAGACTTTAACACCCCACTGTCAATATTAGACAGATCAACGAGACAGAAGGTTAACAAGGATATCCAGGACTTGAAGTCAGCTCTGTACCAAGCAGACCTAATAGACTTCTACAGAACTCTCCACCACAAATCAGCAGAATATACATTCTCAGCACCACATCACACTTATTCTAAAATTGACCGCATAGTTGGAAGTAAAGCACTCCTCAGCAAATGTAAAAGAACAGAAATCACAACAAACTGTCTCTCAGACCACAGTGCAATAAAATTGAACTCAGGATTAAGAAACTCACTCAAAACCACACAACTATATGGAAACTGAACAACCTGCTCCTGAATGACTACTGGGTAAATAACAACATGAAGGCAGAAATAAAGATGTTCTTTGAAA